>NC_141689.1:1367962363-1368434291 GCF_964263255.1 Lissotriton vulgaris | reverse complement strand
AAGAGAAAGAGGGGGGGGAAACAGACATAAGGGTAGGCAGGCTAAACTACCTAATACTTCCCGACACCCTCCAACTAGTTATATTATAGGAACTGAGAATATAGCTTCAGCTCAAACACCAACTCCCTTTCCCTCAAACCAAGAGTTAGATGGGAATATCGAGGTTCTAGTGAAGTCCTTATTACTCCCATTGGTGGAAAGAGTTAAAAGGTTAGCCAATCATTTGGGGTCAATAGAAGCCGTTATTACCTCAAACACAGCTTTACTAAAGGATTTAGTAGATGACAGCAGGAAAATAACTCTAACAGCGAAACCTGGGATGCAAAATGCAAGTAAGGTGAACAAAACACTAGAACCCCCACATTCACTGCCTGATAAAACATCAATTCCAACGAAGACAAGCAGTGACCTAAATACATCTAGGATGAAAGGATCCGCTGAACATGTAAATAAGTTAGTGGATATACATGGAAATAGTGTTAGGGACAAGTTAAATACCAGGAACCTTAATGGCCCCAATTTACAAATAGATCTGCCGCCAGAAGCGGCCCCTTATGTTGCGGTACTGACAAGGGTCTCGGAACTGAAAATAGGGAAAACAGAAGAGTATTCTGAACTCAAAAATAAAGTTATTTATTGGGTAAGGAACAACAGACCACTACCCCCCAATATCAACGAGGAAATCCTGCATGTGAGAAGGCTTAGATGGGTAGGACAGAGGCCTAAAGATATTCAGGGCGATGTTATAATCATCAATTTTAGGGACCGTAGGGTTATTCCATATCTCAGCGATTGGTACCAAGAGAGCGGAGGGGAGGGGATCAGGATGCATGATCTGAGTTATTTTTATCCTAGGTCCCTATTACCCCAGCAATCAAGGTTAATGAATCCACATCAGAATACTCTGGGGGGCTCAATTTTCAACATCCATACCTCAAATCGATTTGCCGCATTTACGGGTCTGGATGGGCTAGATTGACCTAATGATGTACTGCCCACGGCCCCACGCGTATCAAACCATACTGACTCATTAAATGTTTCCAATCGTCTTTCATCCAGTACCAGCAATCTCCACGTTGCTCAGCTGGTTCCTCTTCCCCCGGCGGCCACGCCCACGGATACGCCCACCGCCGAGCAGTTCAAAACCTTTCGTGACACCCGCTTCGCGGGTGCCACTCACTTTTCCTTGGAGAACTTTGCTGTCTGTTGCGTTTAGGACGGAGTGAAGGTCCGCGCAGCTACTGAAATCCGCTCTTTTTGGCTGCCGCCTCCCCTGACGAGGACTCGCTGGTGTGAGCGAGACCTGCAATCGGCAGGTCTAGTCTAGCGCTCCCAGCTAGAGTCCCCAGGGTAAGAGGCTTGGAGAAACACCTGCAGCAAGCCGGGGGACTGCGAGGACCAGCAATCTCCACGTTGCTCAGCTGGTTCCTCTTCCCCCGGCGGCCACGCCCACGGACACGCCCACCGGCGACAAGTACATAAGCACCATCACTTCATCCGCGACACGGGACGCGCGCGGGGCGGAGCACGGGGCGAAGCCCGGGCCAAGGGCGGGCCCGTTGTTGCCCGTTAGTGCCCGGCAGAGACCAGACCGGGCCACCTCTCTTGGCTCTTTTCACTGTCCATATAGACACCTCATAAGACTCCATAGATGTCTGTCATGCCTGGAAGAACCGGAAGTAAAACTAAATCAGCAATGGCCGTAGCCCAAATTACCGGGCCTATAGACCAATTTATTTCCCGGGTTAACGAGACAATTGATCACAGTATTTCTTTACTGGAACGAAGAGTATCTTTGGACCTTATGAACGCTAAACGCTCGACCTTGGGCCCTTTAACAACTGTAAGCTCACCTCCCCAGCAAACTTTAACTAATCGTTCCCTTCCTTTACCTCAATCTGCTGCTGGTACACTCACAGTACCAAACTCAGTAGACTTATCACTCTCTCAATTAGAGTCTGATTCATCATTTGTTGACCTAGAGGCCACTCCAGACCTTGAAGCTTGCTAAACACTTAGAAGGCCAGAGCCCACCATAGACAAACGTCCTCGAGGATCAGGGGAAGGAGGCATCCCTGTATTGCCAGAACCAAGGAATATGCCTAAGACCAAGAAAAAACCTAAAACTAACACCAGGAATCATAATCTTGTGTCACCAGCCCCAATTACAGCATCAGGCATACCTTGTTGGGTTGAAAATATGGTAGCAGATCTAAAATCAGATCTTGAAGCTTCAATAACTGCTCAAATCAAGCCCTTAATGTCCAAAATTGATAGACTAACATCTCTAATCAACACTAAATGGACTAATAAGGCAAGTGGAAACGTGTCCACTCAGATACAAGGGAAAACAAAAGAAGCGCCCCTGGCGAATAACATCAATAGCAACCTACCAAAAGATCCCACCGCAAAGGCCAAAATTTTACCCGATAAACCAGGAGCAGCAACGCACCATTTGGCTCAAACGGGGGAAAAAGCTCCTGCGCCCCTACCAACTCCTAGCGGTGTAGACCCTATTACAAAGCCCCAAACACCTTCCGGTTCTAAAAAAGTGCCTAATCAATCTGCTAAGGGTCCTAAAAGTTCAGCCACCAACTTGACAGCAACTACTTCCCCAAACAAGACTTATGATCCAAAAATAAGGCCGGCTCGTTTTAAGTCAATTAACTTACCGCCGGAAGTCTCACCCTTTGTGGTTGTACTGACGGGTGTGCCACCACTGAAGGAGGGTAGAAGAGAAACCCTTGTCGAATTAAAAAACAAATGTGCCCAGTGGCTCCACCTGCACAAACCACTGCCCAATAACATGTGTGGCGAAATACACGCAGTTAGAAGAGGAGATTGGGTGGGTAGAAATACTAAGACCATAGCAGGAGATGTTATAACTATCAACTTTAGGGATACAGGGGTAGTGAATTAAATTTGCAATACACCTAGTAGTGGGCCGGCTACTCAAATACACCCACTTCCCTTGTCCCACTTTCTACCCATGCCCCCAAGACAATATCCCCCTCGATTCAGCTTCCCAATAAATAGAGGGTATACACATGCTCCACAACATACTATCCATCAGTGGCAGCAACCATGGCAAGGTCCACCTCCTCCTTTTGACCCCTTTGTATCTCAGTTTGCCCACTGGAATAGATTCAGTGCGTTGGAAGAGGTAGACTGACTTAATTCTGATGAAGCTTTCCCCATGCATTTTGCCATCAATAGGGGTGAGGAGGAGGGCTCTCCAGTCACGTCTTACCCGTTATGTCCTAATTTTCCAACTGCGGCAGCCACTAGCCTGATTAAGTCACCATCCTCTGCTTTAGAGAGGGAATGTATAGAATCCCCTAGTCTTAGAGACATCGTTGGTACTAGAGGAGAAACCACCAAGGATAAAATAAAAATCCTTAGTTGGAACCTTGCGGGCATCCATAGGAAACTGGGTCTGCCTGAGTGGAGTGATCTGGTTGAAGCCCATAAGATCTGTATGTTCAAGAGACCTGGAGTACAGAACCACTCCACCGGGTTGGGTTTGTCACCTTTTTTGTCCCAGCAGAGAAACCCATGCATGGGAAGGGGCGTCCATCGGGGGGTCTTATTACTTGGGTAAGCATCTCCCTGAACTGCCGAACAACATCTAAGCAGATAAATAATCCAGACATCTTAGGCATTCTACTATGCAATCCCTGTAGAGGTTCGACTCTAGCTCTTTACAATGTTTATGCTAGAGGCTCAAAAAATGGGTGCACCTCACCCGTAATATCAGATCTTGAGGTGCAACTTAGGGATTGTAAAGAAGCTGATTATACCCTAGTAGCAGGTGATTTTAATTGCACCGATGAGCCACTTCCCCTAGATGGCATCCCTGACTTGGGCGAAGAAGACAGTAGATGGGGCATCCCTTCACTTTCCATCCCTCCGATTAAGCGCTGGACCCGCAGTGCAGTGCAGTTAAATGCACTGACTCTAGAGTTTGGGCTAAGAGCCACCAATGGCCGTACACCTTCTGACCGG
This sequence comes from Lissotriton vulgaris, assembly GCF_964263255.1. Classification (NCBI taxonomy): domain Eukaryota; kingdom Metazoa; phylum Chordata; class Amphibia; order Caudata; family Salamandridae; genus Lissotriton; species Lissotriton vulgaris. Next base: position 1,368,430,286 of record NC_141689.1, on the reverse strand, counting down.
ATGGGCGCCCCGACGTTCAACAGGGTTGGTCACACCTCGAGGATTGACTATATCCTGTTGGACCTGGGGCTTTGGAGCAGGGTCGAAGATATGACAGTCATACCGACTGTCGAGAGTGACCATAACTCGCTTTCCCTAACTATCACGAATCCCTGGTCTAATGAAGCACTGTCAGCACCTTCCAAATGCTTGCACAAGGTCACTGTCTCCTCCTGTGGAAGGCGCTTAAAGTGGAACAAAGTTGCCAGTAACCCTGACAAACTTGCTAACATAGAGGTGGTTCTTGTGGCCTCACAAACAGAATTTGATACTATTGACTTAGCCACGGCAGCGGACAGGGCAACACCCATTTTTGAAGCTGCTGTTAAGACTATAGGGGAAGTTTTTTGGGTAAAGGGCAATGCAGGGAAGATTATGTCCCAGAATAAAACCAAGGGAATGCATGACTGGTATACAGTAGCTTGCAGGAAAGCTAAGTCCCGGCTAATTGAGGCCGTTAAAGGCAAATCTCAATCCCAAATACAGCTAGCCAGGAAAGAACATAAGAGAATACTGGGTCTAGCAAAAAAGGAGTGGGAAGAGGCCTACTGGTCTATCCTTAAAGAAGCTAGCTTTAAGAAGGATTCAAAATGTTTTTGGGATACTATTAGAGCTCGTAATAGGCCTGATAGTGATTTAATAACTTGTAATATCCCAAGCCAGGCGTGGGTCAAACATTTCTCAAAGCTCTACACCCACCAAGCTGACCAACCGCTGACGAGCAACTCTCAAGGGGGGGTTGTGGCCCCACCATTGCTCCCTCCAATCTGGAACATCCAGCCTAGCGACTTCGACTTTACCATCAAGGAGGTCGAATATGCAATAGGCACTATTATTCCCCAAAAAGCGGCTGGCCCGGATGGTATCCCTGGTGACCTCCTAAGATCAGATACTTCAAAGTGGGGAAAACTGATCCATTCCCTACTTGTCGCTATCTGTAGGGGCGCCCCTGTCCCCTCCTCGTGGAAAGGGGCGGAGGTGGTCCCTATTTATAAAAAAGGCCCCAGAGAAGATCCGTCAAATTATAGGCCCATTAGCCTGTTAGACATCAGCCAAAAAGTAGTTGGCAAGGTTCTACTGCTAAGAATTTTAAATTGGGTAGAAGAAAACAAAATTCTTACTGACTACCAGGTGGGTTTTAGAGTGAGAACCGGGACAATCGAGCAAGCTTTTAGGCTTTTGATGGTCTATTGGAAAGTTGTGGTCATAGGCAAGGGCAGTCTTTATCTCGCGTTCATCGATTTAAAGACTGCCTTTGACCTTGTACCTAGGGAGACCTTATGGAGCGTACTGGCCGATATGGGGTTACCGCACTACTTGCTTGTATTACTTGTTAGGTTGCACGAAAATAGTTTTGCCCAGATTAGGTGGGGCCCAGGGGGAAAAAACGAATAGTATCCCGGTTCAGAGAGGTGTCCGCCAGGGATGTGTGTTAGCTCCCACCTTTTTCTCCCTTTACATCAATGGGGTGGTTGAGCATCTTCGGAAACATCCCTCAGATGAACCATCCCTGGCTGGCGAACGCATACCAACCCTCCTCTTCGCGGATGATACGCTTTTAATATCCAAAACCCCAATAGGCCTCCAAAGTCTCCTAAATAACTTTCAATCTTTCTGTGCTAACCGTGGCCTGGTAATCAACACAAGTAAAACAAAATATCTTGTACTGAATCCTCCCAAAAAACCAGTCCGCTCTCCTATCTTGAATGCTGAACCCCTGGAGAGGGTAGAAGTTTTTGACTATCTTGGGATACGCCTTTCACATAAAATGGAATGGACACCACACTTGGACAAAATGCTCCTAACCCATAAGAGAATAACAGGAGCTCTTTTGAAAGAACAACGCTCCTGTAAAATAAGACCTATAGCTACAGTCCTAGAGATCTATTCGGCCAAGGGTGTCAGCTCTGCTCTCTATGGGGCCGAACTCTGGGGGTCATCCATTTCCGATGCTCTACCAAGATCCGAGATGAAATTTTGTAGAGCGATTATGTCTCTACCGCAGGGAACTCCCACGGTCCCGCTAATGTTGCACTTAGGATGTCGCCCAATTGATGACCTCGCAAAATTTCGTCCACTTTTGCTATGGGCGCGTCTGTGGCGTGTGGAGGAACTCAGCAAATATGCTCAAGGCCTTGCAGAAATCATGTCATTACCAGGGTGGCACAAAATCAAATGGTTGAGAGACATGAAGTTGCTGCTAGCCAATCTGGGCCTAAATAAAGCGTGGATAAATAGAACTTCGCCCCCGAAGTTAACCCTCAAGAAACTTTATTGGGACTGGATCTCCACACAAAGAAATACTAGTACTACTATGGGCAGACTTACGGAGGATTTTTTGAAGTTTAAAGACCAACCCAAACGGGAAGTGTATCTTGACACTATTGAAAAACCCTTTGATAGGGCTTTATATTTTAAATTTAGAGCAGGAACCCTTCCCCTTTATTCTTTTACTTTGAGTTGGAAATCCTGTGCACAAACCACAGAGCTTTGCCCAGCGTGCTTAGTCAAACCAGAGTCATTGGCACATTTTATGTTTGAGTACAGAGAGTATGCAAATCCAAGGAGGGTTTGGCTCAAAAATTTATGCCGGCAGTTGGGTACCAAGAGACATGAGACTGCAATCAGGATATTATTGTCTGATAGCCGTGCCACTTATGCTTGTGTCTTAGCCAAATTTTTATCATGGGCTTGGTCCATCCGTATCAAAAGGCTAAAATTGACTGTTTAATTCTTTTTTAAAAAGTTGCTTCCTTAATGAACTGCTTTGTAAATCTGTAAAAATGTTTTACATATGCTTTTCTGATTTTATAAATTGTTGTATTGTGATTTATGTGCTGCTTTTATGATAATTTTTTTATCGAAATAAAGCCTTTTTTGACTTTTGACTTTGACTTTCATCCAGTATGTATGATTTAAGAAGCTTGACGCTTGCTGGAGATATGGTAGGCGCATGTGCGAAGAGTTATTGAACAGTCCTGTTTATTTGTAAAACCCCAGATAGTACACTCCTCGCAGAATCATAACTCTCTTCCTGAGATAGATAAAAAGAAATCAATGTTAGACATTATCTTCTGGGACGTGGCTGGGCTACAGAATACATTTACAAATACAAACTGGAGAGCACAAATAACAACACATAATATTATTGGCCTACAGGAAACATGGCTATGTACCCCAGTACATTTGCTGGGATACAAAACTTATTTTTCAGAAGCTGTTCCATCTCCCTCTGGAAGAACCAAGGGGGGCTTGATAATATATATATCTAATGCCCTGCCTGCTGACAAAATCGAAGTTCTAAGGTTAGGAACTAATTACCAGGTCCTTAAGATAGCCCACAATACTGCCTCCATCGCCATTATTATAAATCTTTACAATAATTTGAACACATCAGAACTAACTGATGTTTTAAATAAGATTTCTATTTTAATCCAGGATTTATCTCAGAAATATATTAAAAAGTCTGTAACATTAGTATGGGGTGACGATTTTACTTTGACATTGTGTAAAGGAAGCGACACTAAAAACTCTGGAATTGAGGACGAGGATGGGAATAACTTGACACACTTTTCACATAAGATAAGTGGAGACCACATGAACGAAATAATGGCAGCTACGAACCTGGGCTTTGCAAACGAAATAATCTGCCCTCCAGTCCCCTTCTCTAGAAGCTTTAATGGGAGAGGTTCTAATAGTATAATTATTTTATACGCACCTCAAATAGTATTACACCAAGATTAAGCAAATTTGAAACAATCATGAACGCAGTTAGCGATCCCTTTCCAAATAGAGACTTAATAAGCAGCCCCTCAGCTATGACCGAGAAAGCTCATTGGAGCATCTTGGACCAGCAATCTCTACTTAGACAGACTTAATGTTTTTTTTTTCATTTTAATGGGGTAAGGTAGACAAAGACTTATTAATGAGCAATGTATTAAAGAAATCCTTGCCCTCTGTGCTTATTTGTTTAGATGTTATGTTATGTTATGTTATGTTACTGTTTGTTTTATAGAGCGCTCAGCTGCTCCAAAGAGCGTCCCGGCGCTACCCCTGAGCTGGTACTGTCTAGTTTCAATATTATTACTAAAACAATAAGAGACAAACTACTATGTAACAAGAAATTAAAAGGGTCTACTAGGAGGGGTTGGTTTAACACAGACTGTACAAAAGCCTATACAAAATTAAAGGTAGCTTTAACTAAGGAAATAAGGGATAGAAATGAAATAGCGGAACTAAGGAAAAGTTAAAAGTTAGCGCAAAAAAATCGCAAAACCCAGATTAAGGATACTTTATGGAAGCAGCTGCACGAGAGCTGCACTATGAAAGATAATTCTACCTTTTGGAGGGTAGTTAAATCTCCCTTTCGCTGTAATGGTAATGATCCTCCAAAGCTGGATGTGGCTGTAGATGCCGCCACCTGGGTCGAACATTTTTCAAACATATTCAGAAAAGAAGATGAGAGTCTATTATGTCGACCGGAGTGTATGAAGCAAATTAATTACCCTTTACAGTTAAAATTTGCACACAAAGAAATCATCACTGCCCTAAAAATGTCGAAATCCGGTAAAGCGCCAGGACCCGATGGGGTCCCACTGGACCTTTTTAAATACAATTTAGACTTGTGGTCTCCTATTTTAACAAGAGTCTTGGAAGCAGCTATCAGTATAGGATTAGTCGAGTCGTGGTCCACGTCAATCCTGGTACCAATTTTTAAAAAAGACGATCGTCACAGCCCGGCCTGTTATCGGCCCATTTCGCTTTTGGATTCCCTCAGTAAAACCGCTGGACGAATTCTGTTAGACCGTCTCCAGGTCTGGGCCTCTGATAATAGTATACTATCAGACTTACAATACGGCTTTCGAGAAGGCCTGGGCACGGTCGATCATGCTTTGAATCTTGCCCTTTTAATAGGGAAGTACGTTTCAGCGAAGGGAGGAGCCCTGCACATGGTCTATGTAGACCTGACAGCAGCTTTCGACTGCGTTAGTCATTCAAAAATGTGGCCGATAATTTTAGATATGGGGGTAGATCCCCCACTGGTGAATTTCTTAAGAGAGCTCTATTCAGATGCACTGGCTAGGGTAAGATATGGGGTAGAGGGAGAGCTGAGCGAGCCATTCAGGATAGAGAGGAGGGTCAGACAGGGGTGTGTTCTAGCCCCCTTTCTATTCACACTGTATACAAATGGGTTGGAGTCTGAGATGGTTAAAGAGAGCCAAGATCTACCAGCAATACGGCGTTGACCTATTCCAGCACTTTTATATGCCGACGACGCCTATATCCTGACAAGAACCCCGGTACAGCACCAACGCTCATTAACCAGCTACTGCAACTTTATGAGCTCCCTGAATCTTAAAGTTAACATTAAAAAGACATTTACCATGCATATTGGCTCGAGAATAAAAAAAACAAAAACTAAAGACATATTCGTCAATAATTTTAGCTTAGAGTCCACAACATCGTACCCTTATTTAGGGATTCTAATAGACAACAAGCTAAATTGGGTAAAGGCTATTCAAGCTAGGAAGCTAGCCTTTTTAAGGACTACGAAAGCACTGGTGGCATTTGCTCAAAAGCTAGGCAAGAGATCGCTTGAAGAAATGCTAAAGATCTATCAGTCGAAATGCACCAGTGTTGCCAGTTATGGGTCAGGTTTATGGGGGTATTTAAACACGGAAGTATTACAGAGAGTAGAGAACTCCTTCCTCCGATATCTTTTGTCAGTCCCCCAAAGTACAACGACATTCGGCTGCCACCTAGAATTAGAACTGGATCATATATCAGATATTTTAAAGATCCACCCAATAATGCTGTGGCGGCGTATCTGGACCACTGAACAGTGCGAGTTAACCCGTTCCCTAATAGAGGGATGTAAGCTACTAGACAACACGCAAAAGATTAGATGGTTAGCTTACGTAAAATCCTTTTTTAATGATTTAGGCCTTCAGAGATATTTTATACACCCACATACTATCTCTGAAATAGCCAGAAGAGAGCTAAAAAGGATCTCTCTCCTTCACCTGGGCAATCTTCGACTAATCCAAGAAATAGGAAAAAGCTCAGTGCAACATCTGCTGACTATTCAAACCACCTTTTCGATCCAGACATTTCTGAAGTATAATCTAAATCAATTTGAAAAATGTTTGCTTATTAGATTTAGACTAAATACTTTCCATAGGCTGATTTCGTTTCCAAAGCATAACGACTGGACTAAGAATTTGCCACCATGTCCATGTGATTGTAATTCCCCGCAATCCTCAATCCATACTTCCTTGTTCTGCCAGTTTTATGAGGCGCAACGCGGACGATGCATTGTCCTGATATTGAGACAAATGGGACTTCAAACTTGCCGCCCTGCGTTCCTAGCACTACAGATGTTAGAAAATGAACTATATGCTAAATTCATTGCCTGTTTTTTAAAATTTTGTGTAAATCACTGCCCAAATCTTAAATAATTAATTACTGTTTTATTCTCTAGTCGAATCATGTATTTGCCTTTTAATGATTTTAAGTGTAAATATGCTAAGTTTGTACTTTTATGATTTTCCTCGAATAATGAAAATCGAATAAAGATTTTGACTGACTGAACTAGCGAAGAACATAGCAAGGAGAAACATGCATTCTAATGTAGCTGAATAAACAACCTTAGGCAAAGCCAACAGCTCTAGCCTCAGGAACCCTACTATGCTATTTATTCAGTTATATATGTAGGTACTTGATAGCATATGCAACAGAAAGGAAATGTTTGAAATTAAATATCTTGCAGCCGCCATATGTTTTTTAGAAAATAAGTAATAGCAACTCTTTTTCAGGTGGCTATGCACATATGATGAGGCAAAATACTATCACCCACAGTGAAAGACAGCCAATGGATGTAGTGGATTCAGTGGGCTGACCCATTTTCTCATGTTGTACGCAGTAGTGGATGGAAGCAAAATGTGAATGAGACGGTGAACAGACCAGTGGATAAAAAGTTCAGGTTGATAGCCATTGTATGTATGTATATATGTATGCATTTTTATCGTTACATTTTAAAAATAAAAACACGGCTGGTGAGACAGCTAGGGCTGTCTCTAGGTGAGACCTGAAAGCAGTCTGCTGAAATCAACAGGAAAGATGCAACTCATCCAGACAGAAAGTTTTAGAGCGGAATGATCCTGGGCGGGGCACCAGACAAGAAAAGGGAAGAAGTAGTTGATTGAGAGAGTAGACACTTGAGCTTGACAACAACACCATCTAATCATAAGCAAAGGACTAACCCACAACCCACTTTAACAATATGATCTTTTTTTTAAACAATAGGTCAGCCAACAAACAGCTAAAGGTCTCTCTAGTCAAAACCTTAAGAAGGTGTTCTGTGGCACTTTGTCTTGCCAAAGTGGAAATAATTATTTTTGATTAATGAAACCCGGAGGGCAACCTGAGGAAGGAAAATACTGAAATACCAAATACTTCTATCTTCCTTAATTCGCTAACATCAATGCATGTCATGAAATGTTAAAATTATACAATCTATATGCTTTGCCTGCTGTGGTTCAGATGTTGTTCAATTCAATTATCTTTATTGCCTGAATTATTCTGCTTATTCGCCTTGACAATATCTACAAAACACATTATGTAAAATATTACTTTATTTTAATAAAATCGCTAAAGAAAAAGCGAATTACCTGAAATGGAATAGATCACACATGTTCAGTTTTGCTATTTTTGTTCACTGCATGATGCGATTTCTCCATTATGTCATCAAGTATAGGAGTAGCAGATATAGCTGTAACATATAATCTTGAGCAGTGGTTTTGACTTCTGGTGACCCTCACAGACTCATTACTGGAACCCGGGACCCCCCACGGAATCATAATTGGAATGTGGAAACCCCTACCCCCAAGTCATTATTGGAAGCTGGGGCTCCCGGCCTGAGCATTGTCGATGATTTGAACAGCAAAACAATTCACAAAAAATACAGAATAAAGTTGTCATTAAACAAATACACAAATGATGACACATTTTATTTGATTCACACACACATTAATACAAAAATCTAAATGCAATTTTAATAGAAGGGTTGAAACTTTTCTAAATTCAAATGAAGCAACTCATCGTCCATTCTATATTCTGTTTGATGCATCTGCACTGCTCCCACAAATCAATCTGAGGATACTAATTTAATTTTTAGCTTCCAGTTTCAAAATCTTTAAGATTTACATAACTTTTTAAAATTTTCAAATGTATATTTAGCTTCTATATTTATACACACTTTATTCATTTGTTAATATTGTTTAATATTCTAAGTAGTCGCCCCAGAGGTCCCTCGCCACAGTTTGGGAACCATTGATAGAGCACCAGCCATGGGTAGCACACATACATTAACTCTGTGCTCGTTTATTACCTATACAAGAGTTTTGTGCTGTTTAATTATAAGGCACACCAATTCTTAATTTTGTTAAATACCGGGTCTTATACGTAGTTATATACTGCCAGAATATCCTGCATGTATTCTCAGAGGCTGTCAAGTACTAAATCAATATTTTCTCATACTAATCAGCTTTTCAACCTCTCAGTCTCAAAAACATGTAGAAATAAACCAGCAAAATACTGCAGCATATTTTTCAGGTATGGAATATAGGAGTCTTTTTAAAATTGATTTCTGGCTGTTGTCAACTGCTCCGCACACAAGGCAATAACTGACTGGGTTACCAAGTGGCATGATATTACATAGACTGGCTCAGACCCAAGGAAAGAGGGGAAAATACTGTTGTTGCCCAGATTAAGTCCACGATTCCTGAGTGCACACAATTCCAAGGGAAAGAGAAGAGAGAATGTAACTAAATAGACACTCTAGCACAACCTCGTGCCAACTGTCTTTACCCACCTGCCTCTGTGTATTTCTTTATTTCACAATATTTCTACTGCATATAAAGTGCATGGCATGAAAACAGCTTCCACTCATATAAATCACATTACTATTACCAAAATATTCATCTTTAATCTTCAAATACATTAAAATTGCACAACAATCAGTTACAAATGACAATTCATCTTAAAAGAGTAAAACATTAAATTTCACTTTATATAAGACAGCTATTCAGAGGAGTTCTCCTGCTCTTCAAAGCTGACCACAGAAATGAGGCGAGGGATTAACACATAAACGAATCGCCAAGCATTTTAATAAAATACAAAGCTACCCAACATTGTATACAATTATATTTCCATTAAAGAAGGAAAATACATCTTTTTCTTGGCTCTTCATAAAATTTACAAAAGAAAATGATATGGCATACGGGCAGATCTTCTAGTGAGTACATATTACTCGGATAGCCCATCATCAGCAGGATATATGTTTTTTCCAGCATTCTGGAGGTCCCACTTTACCTATAATGTTATAAATGTTTGTTAAAAAGGGTGCCCACAAGCCTTGATGCACTAAAGAGAAATTTATTGGAACCCTGTCCGGCCCTGGGGCTTTTGCGGGGGTGCGCTGGACCAGCCTTTGCTATATAAAAAGCCAGGGGTTCCCTAGGTTCAGCATGATCAAAATTGCCTGTCAAGGTTTGTTTCTCTTCAGATAATTCAAATATTTTACTGTAGTGGGCCACCCAAGCTTTTTATTTTTTGTAATTTTATTTAGAGGTTTTATATAGCGTGAACAATACCCTAGACATCGGTATCAGAGCGCTTTGCATGAGCACGAGTTTCGTTACAGAAGGACACAAACTTCCTCTTCTACATGTAGGTCTTAAGTAGGATTATTTTAATTTTTAAAAATTATGTGTTTATCTCGTTCCAGAAATCCAGACGATTACTCTTCATAGCTGCTACATGCAGAGCCTCCCAGGCTTCCTCCTTTAAGCATACTAAGCTAGCACTACGTGACTCCTTGCACTGTTTGGCATTCTCTGCACTAAACTCTTGTTTCTTGGGGACATTTTAAGGGTGGCATGTAGATTTTTCAAGGATCGGCTACAGACTGCTTCAAACCAGTGTGATGCTGGTGCCTGATTGAAGTGTCTGGGGCATGTCATTTTGCTTTTTATGAAGTCCAATAAGCCCTCAAATGCCCTCGTCAGTCGTATTCGATCGGGATTATGGTCTAGTCAGATAAGTACTTCAGTTTGCATCTGGACTAAAACCAAGGTAACCAATTCCTCTTCATTGACCTTATCCCACTTACGGGTAAAGCCATTCCGCTGTGTATCTCAGAGCGAAACAGCCAAAGGGTGCCCATGCACAGCAGCAGCAAGGTCAAAGCCCAAAATTAATTGCTCAGCGGTGTGTGCATTATAGATTCCAGTAATAATGAGCTGCAAAAGCATATCCCTACTATGTAATTTAACTTGGTCAAATATATTTTCCAACAAGCCAGGGATAAAATCACATAACTATTTATGTGAGAGCCATTCTGTAATATAGTATAATAACTTCCGACTATGATTTCTCCACCTCAAGGTTCACATCGAGATCTACATTTTTGAATCTTGCTAGAGACAGCTTAAGCTAGGTGCTAGAAATCTCATAAGGAGCAACAAACAGTCTGGTTTGGATCAGTCCCCCTCAGTCGTTGCTTTTTGAAGGTGCTATTATCTTGTTACAATCTCTAGACCTACTTCATCCAAAACTATATAGCCTTCTTCCAGGACTGAAACCCTAAACCCAATCACACCATCAAACAATATTTACAGAAGGATGCTTTGTTCAACACATCGCTCTCTGTCTGATAGGCTAGTACTGTTCTGTCTAGATGAAACATGTCTTAGGGCCCGATTCACAGAACTAACTTAAGACAAAATCCTAAACGTACTACCATTTTGGTATTCACAGAAGGCACTTACTCATTTCGGTATTCACAGAAGTTAGGAGTCCTAAATTCAGAACTCCTCAATGCCTTCTGTGAATATCGAAAGTCTTAAAGTTAGGATTTTTCTCAGTTTAGGAGTAGTAAAGTTAGGACTCCTAACTTTAGGACTCCTAAATGCCTTCTGTGAATACCGAAAGTTTTAAAGTTAGGATTTTTCTCAGTTTAGGAGTAGTAAAGTTAGGAGTCCTAACTGTACTACTCCTAAACTGAGAAAAATATTAACTTTAAGACTTTCGGTGCTCACAGAAGGTATTTAGGAGTCCTAAAGTGAGGACACCTAACTTCTGTGAATACCAAAATGAGTAAGTGCCTTCTGTGAATACCAAAATGTTAGTAAGTTTAGGATTTTGTCTTAAGTTAGTTCTGTGAATCGGGCCCAGTGCCCTCACTCTGGAGATCTTATTTTCAACCTGGTCCCCTCTGGGAATCACGTTCTCACCAAGACAGGCCACAAAAAAGATGTCATTCAGTGTCCATCATTTTCCAGCAAACTGTAAGACCTCACCCACTTCGAGGCTCAGCTATTGTCCTCCTGGAAAGAATCTAGAAACCTTACACCGCACACCATGGTCCCTAGTGTATCTAGTCAAAGGTAGATAATCAAACACCAGAATTTCATAGATTTTTATTTGTGGTTAGAGTACGAAAACAAACCACATGTTCATCAATTCTATAAAAGGCAGAGTAACATTGGTTTCACAAAATAAATAACCGAACCCACCTATATACAGTGCCACACAATCAATGCCATTTACTATGATACACTCTATTGTTAACAATAATATCCTCTTTTTAATTTGGTGAGAACCATCCTATAATTATTTTCGTGCTCCTTCAACCGATAGAACCCTCCTACTCCTCCTGCAATATCACAGTAAACCCTGTTTGTATTAAAAGATCAATACCCTCGCTTTCCAGTGAACATCTACAGTCCGCTAGAACAATTCCTCCTGTTTTGAGCTTTTAACAGGCTATGATAACTTTTGTGAGTTCTTCATTACAGGATTTCCCACCACCCATTTATCTAGAGTGCAATCACATTCGTCCCCATACAATTCACCATCTCTTAATAAAATGAAACAGCCAAAGACAATACCAACACTAAATGAAGTAAACACTTGTGGCCTCAAAATAAAGTTAATTATTTCACATTCTTGCAGGAGTACAATGAAATCAGATTGCTAAAACAGATTAGTAGGACACAACTACGAAAAGCATTATAATTAGACAAATACAACTCTGTGACAACTGGAATATTTTTCATGCTAAAATTGAAAAAAAGGCATGGACCCAAGCAAGGCAATTTCATGTAAATCAAAAATCTGGGCTGCCTCTTTGACCCAATGTTCATCTTAACACCCTTTTATGCGCAGTCATCTGAAGTTATTTTGATTATACATACAAACTACGGCACATTCTTCCACATCTAATGCCAAAACAAAGAGCTATGACAGTTGTCACAACCACAAATTCACAAATGGATTATTGCAGCTCCCTCTGTGCTGATCTTCCAGCACAAAGCTGAGTGTGCCAAATGCTTTTCCAGGACTCATTAAGGAGAACATGTGACTTCTGCCGGAAGATGCGATAACGACCTTCAGATATATGATATGATTTAATTTAAATTGGGCTGTATTCTGTTTAGGTGTCTGAAAAATTGAAATCGGGTCACCAAATACCTAATTTAGAAAATCCATACTAGCGCCCTGTAAGGAATTTATCTTTGTGATTTTCCGACAAATTCCTTGGTTCCAAAGTGTGTAGGGTGCTTTCCTTTTAAGGTCACTGTGTTTGGAGTATATCTCCAATTGAATTTTACTCCTCCAGGTCTAGACAAATTACTCTGAAATGTTACCTCCTGTAAGCACACAGCTGTCATTTAGCCTTGCACCAAGAAATCTCAGCTCAAGGCATTTTTGGTTCGCTTATACGTTTGGCAATGTTTAACCAATCTTGACAAAAATAAAAAAAATAAAAATATCTAATCCCCTTCAGCTCCTTTCTGGAAAGTTTTGGGGTGATCCTTCAAACAGGGGCTGAACCAAATTACACAAAATTTGTCAGACTGGGCATAGGAGCACCCGGTATGGCTGCTGGCTGGGGAGTCAGCAGGTGTTGCAAGGGCCTTGGGGTTCCCTCTGTGGCTGCCAACATTTGGGTATGTTGTGGGGGCCTCAGGTGGGCACTCACTTAAAAAACTAAAAGAAGAAATGAGCTGCAGGAGCTGCCCATTTTGTTATTCACTGCTCCGAGCAATTACACCCCATAATTCCACCCCATAATTCCCTTGGGCTTTTTCCAATTATATTTGTATTCCTACCAACCATTATTTTAATATTGAGGGGGCTCCAGGGAGTGTATCAGTACCCAGCCTCATTAAACCACAGTATGTATCCTGGGTCATTGAATAAAATGGTAAACTAGTATGTTTTGCCTGAAATTCTCACCTAACTATAACACTTGTTTAACCTGTGAGTTTTTTCAGTGAATTTCGAAGTTTATTTTAATGTAAAGTTGAATATTCTTACCATACTTAACTATAAAGTCACTTTAACCATTGTTTTTTCAGTGAATTTCTAGGTTTTTTTAAAGGTAAAGTAATACTTCATTTTCATACATAACACCAACCTCATACAGCGCACGTTTGACCTGACCACAACCCCACGTGCAGTGTGGGTGTTGCCACAAGGCCTGTCCTGTAGCCAAGCCATGAGCCCAACCTCCTCTGCTGGCACCCAGAACCCCCGCGGGCACACATGGCTGACTATGTGATGTTACTATATAAAGGGTTTCATGTTAATTAAGGCAGACCTACTAAATTTGTCAAAGGGTCAGAACATTAAACTTGGTAAAAGTGAGCCTATTGACTTTATCAAGAGGTCAGCATAGCATATATAAGGCAGACCTATTATTGTTGTCAAAAAGTCACCAGTGAATATAATCAAACATACATTATATAAATTCACACATTGCAATGTTTATTAAAAGTGATTGTATTTCTTTCTAATAAAGCCTGTATTTGAGTATTCCTTTATAAAATGTTCAGCTCAGAAAGCAAAATACACAGAACCAGCCACAAGAAGGCTCTGCTCTCCAGTTGATGAGCATACAGCTCCAGCTTGGAGTGCTTTAAAAAATATGGTAAGCTCTCCTGGGGTCTGGATTTAATGACCCAGGAGACTTACCTTTTTTTAAAATGTTGATGGGGAACTGTTGCACTTTCTGCAGACCCCCACAATATTATAAAATGGTTGGTGGTGCCCCTATATAAATGTAATTAAATAGCCCTTGCAGGGGATTATGGTGCTTTCCTTGCAAAATGCAGTGAATAATGAATGAGCAGCTTCTGATGATCATGAATGATGCCTTTTATGTTTTTCTATTTTTACACTTTTGTTGGTGCCCCAGGGCCAATGCACACTATTGGGTCCCAAACCCAAAATCGGCTCAGGGAGGGGGTGCCCAATGCATGCCCTTCCCCACATTCAAACAAATAAATATGCTTTGCCTGCACCGTGGCTCACCCTGGGGGTTATTTATTTAAAAAATAAGCGGGCCATTTGTTTTACAGTAATCCCATGGGAGAACCGCAGGATTGCAGCAGACAAAACAGTTTTTTTTACTTTTAGGCCCAAAGGGTGGGTCCCTCTAGAACCCCCACCCCGGGTTAGAGGGCAGGGTATCCTCACTTTGCTCCCTTGTATTGTTGCTATAAAATATCTTCAGGACAGGGGACTAAGTCCCCTAGTCTTGAAAAGGTCACTGCAACAATTCTTTTCATGTTATAGCCAGCCAATTAGTGTGCTACTGTGGAAGTGAGGTGGTCACAGGGAAAAAAGGTCCTTTGGGAAGTATGATCGCTCTATTTTTTTGAAGTTGCATGATTTTAGGACTCTTGCAAGTGCCTTGCGAACTAAACCATCCAGATATACAAAGTATTTCAACCTTAATTTATGAAAAACTACTGAACATTTTTACACTAAATCACAAAATACATGCTTTCTTGGACCAAGATCCAGCTTTCAACCAAATTTTGAGTAATTCTGTTCAGCCATTTTGACAGTATTACTGTTCAATTTTCCTAAAGTAAAATGAATGGGGAAATAGTGTTTTGGGTCCGCCCCCTGCTTTCCTCAGCCCTGCCTAACGAATCACCATGAAACTTTCCAGGAAAGAGCTGGGGTGGATGAACTTTTTATGGAAATTTCTATGAAGATTCATCACACAGCACTAATATTAGCAAACCAAAAAAAGCTCTTCCTATGGTAACTAGGTCCTTACTATAACTAGAGAGTGGCGACTGCCACTTTGTAATGTTTATATATACATATTTACCAAATACTTTCAGGCATCTGCAAATTTTAGTTTTTAGTTTCAACATCATTGTTCTTTTTACAGGTCTATTTCATTCATTCATTAATCTTTGTTTCGGTTTGAAAAAAACCTATAAAAGATGCAAAATAAACAATTCATACATATTGGTAAAACACAATTAAAACGCAAAACATTCCATTGGTGCCGCCTTAGACAAATGCAGTTCCTAAAATATTTATATTTTGAATAAAATACCGGCAATTGATATATCAAGTAAGGTGTAATAAAAATACTAAGCTTGCAGTCCGATATAATTAAAACATTGAAGGGAATATAAGATCCAGGTTGGGTTAAGAAGATGCAAATACTAGAGGGGCACATGTAAATGAATAAAGCTTTCTCTCATAGATTCTGAACAGCAAACAAAAGTGCAAGTGCTTTAGAAGTGCTTATAAGCAAACTTGAGCAGTACGTAGCATACACAGCAATGCTTAATGCCTGACCTCTGGACAGTTCTAAAGTGCAAATCCAAGAAAGTGCTTATTAGTAGTCAAGACAACACATACAATTAGAACATTCAAACCTTCTTTTTCTCTTAGTATACCCACAGCGAACAAATATCCACTAACACTAAAAACTATTTTCTGTGAGGTGTCAGTTTTTAAGATTCTTTTTGCCTCAGAACAAGACCTAATTCCTAAATTCTGACAAATGGGTTTAATCAATTTTGCCTTGGCATGGAATATACTGGTCAGAAGAATAGTAGATGTAAATAATTTTTGTGTGCATTAGATTGACATAGTACACAATAGTCCTCGTTATTCTCAACTGATTTTCGACTCCATTTCGGTCTATTTACCAACTCTCAGTTTAATTTCAAAGTATCCACCTAACATTACAATGGATGGGGGCCATCTACTGCAGAGGCAAAATCCAAAACTCTGACTATGTTTCTGGGATTGTCTGGGTGAGTTACTATAAGTGCTCTCCTGCTCTTTAGTACCATAGAAACATGGTAAAATACTTGGAAGGAGCTGGAATATATATGGGTAACAATTCCTGTAAAAATCTAAATAGCATGGCAATATCAGAAAGATTTTATTTTGCCTTGCTGAGTTCGTTAAAAACCTTCCAATGTACCACATGCCTCTCAATGCAATGGATCTTACAGTGGGCGCTGAACCCACATGGCTGTACGCATGTGGCTGGTGAAAGAAACAAGTTTGTTGGCTCAAAAATGTAAATAATTTGGACATTCTCTTCGTCAAAAATGTAAGCCTCATAGAAGAATCTTAAATAGGAAACAAAATAGGCTATTTGTTGCCATTGTTACCAAGAAATGTAAGATTCTGATGATTTATTAACCATATCTGTGAAACTTTGAGCACATTTCTCAATTTGCAGTATGTTTTAATCACTTGTAACAACTAGAGCGGAAGGGAATGGAACATACACTCCTACTCCCCTCGAGCGAAATCAAGAAATCAACATAGGAGCGTAATACCAATAAAGGTTGCCAAAAAGCAAGCATGTAGCGGCACTCGCGGTAGGGATTACCTGTGAGGAAAACCAATTCAGGTTGATCAGAAAGCCCTCACTCACCAACCTAGTTGGTGACATGCTTCATCATCGGGCCCCACCAGGAGTGGCCGAATCCCACCCTAGTGTGCTGCAACGCCAGTTTACTGCGGAGCTGGGTAAGTGATTGGTGAAGTGTGAAAATAAGTGAGTTAAAAATGTCCATTTTGTGTCAAAAAGGTAGTTTATTCGTTTTGCAAATTGGACATGAATAAAAACAAGGGTGTAGGATAAAGTATCAAAATTACAAGTCCAATTGTATCCATAAAGGTGTGGTCAGCATGTTTCTGCCTATGTGTGAATAGTTAATCAGGCATTCGTCGGGACCAGTGGAGTGGAGTGATGAACCTCGGTGGTGTGTGCGCGCTAAGGTCCACCTTAACCTGAGGTTACTAGTGTTAAATAAGATATAAAAACACTATGTCTGGTTTCCTTCACATTGGAGCGGAACCAAGTTTATTAGTATGTGCAAACAATCAGAGCACCATGGGTCTCGGGAGGGGGTCCGGCAAGAGAACGCTCACGCATGTTCCAAGAGGGTGCCTAGCATCTAGGGCGTTGTGCCATTTCGCTCCCACCCCCCTCCTGAGATCCATGGTGCTCTGATCGTTTGATCCTACTAATAAACTTGGTTCCGCTCCAATGTGAAGGAAACCAGACATAGTGATTTCATATCTTTTTTAACACTAGTAACCTCAGGTTAGGGTGGGCCTTAGCGCGCCCATACCGCCGGGGTTCATCACTACGCTCAACTGGTACTGACGAATTTCAGATTAACTATTCACACATAAGCAGAAACATGCTGACCACACCTTTATGGATAAAATTGGACTTGTAATTGTGGTCCTTTATCCTACACCCTTGTTTTTATTCATGTCCAATTGGCAAAACGAATAAACTACCTTTTTGACACAAAATGGACATTTTTAACTCCCTTATTTTCACACTTCACCAATCACTTACCCAGCTCCGCAGTAAACTGGCGTTGCAGCACACTAGGGTGGGATTCGGCCACTCCTGGTGGGGCCCGATGATGAAGCATGTCACCAACTAGGTTGGTGAGTGAGGGCTTTCTGATCAACCTGAATTGGTTTTCCTCACAGGTAATCCCTACCGTGAGTGTCGCTACATGCTGGCTCTATGGCAACCTTTATTGGTATTACGCTCCTTTGTTGATTTATTGTATGTTTTAATCCCACAGTGAAAATGAGTACTATTTTCTATTCCTACAATGAGAATGTAATAGAGTTCATCTCAAGGATATTGATAATTATTTTGCCTCAACTATTTTACTTTTAAACAAAAAATTATTGGGTTTCAAAAAGGTAGAATGAGTTAAGCGAAGTTAGATTCAACATTCTAGTCATTGTGATATGATTAGTGTGTTATGTTGTTTACAGAGTGCACTAATCACCTGTGTTGGTATCCAGGTACTGAAGTAGGTGTGTGGGCTTCTTGTCCCTGCTGAGTTATTCGAAGAGCAGGTCTTCAGCTTCTTGCAGAATTCAAGAAGTGAGGAGGAGACCCTGATGTGTTGTAAGAGGTTGTTCCATGTTTTGGGGGCAATGTAGGAGAACGAGTGACCTCCTGTTCTGCTTCTGTGAATGTGGGGGGTGGTGCGAGTGAAAGTGAGGCTGAAAGTAAAGGTTTGGCCTGCTGGTGAAAGTGTATGTGGCTGTTCAGGTATGCTGGTCTAGTGTTGTGAAGAGTTGTGTAAGTATGCCTGAGAAGTTTGAATTGGCTGTGTTTCTGAATGGGAATCCAGTGGAGCTCTCTCAGGTGAGAGAAGATGCAGGTGCAGCATGGGAGGTTGAGTATAAGTCTCCCTGTGGCATGCTTAATAGTATGAATCCTGTGTGGAAGCTGCTTGTATATTGCGGCATAGAGTGCGTTGCTGTATCTGGCTGTGATGAGTGGTTGCGTGAATCTTTATTTGGCACTCTGTGGCAGCCACTTGAAGACCTTTCGTAGCATTCATAGGATGTGAAAGAAGGTAGAGCTCATTGCGTCAACTTGTGCCATCATGTTGAGCTTGTAATCCTTGATAATCCCAAGATTTCTGGATGTTCCCCAAAATGTAAAAAAACAAAAAAGCACAATATAACAAAAACAGCCCACTCAAAAGAGGGTTATTTTAAGAACCACTTAAAAAAGAGCTTGACCCCTTAAACTACTCAGCACCCCACACTTTTTTGACTGACAAGCTTGGCTATAGGCTAAGCCATGCAGGCAACTCCTGCTACACATGACCAAAGACTGTTGTCAGCAGGGGTTGGCCAACAATTTTTCTGCCTTGTCCGTGGCAGAAGCCTTCAGTACAGGTACAAGGGCCATGTGCAGCACTGAAAAGGTGAATACAGTACAAGATATAAAAACAAGAAACCCACTGAAAACTCACAGATAAAAGTTGGTTGAGGTTTAGAGAACACAAACCTGAGGAGTTCCTAAAATTGACCAGTTATCGTGGACAACAAATAATGCACACCATAGTTAACCCCTGATGAAGTTAACAGCCCCCCTCTCGGATCTTAACTCTGGGAAAAAACCAGGACTGGATTGTTTCCCTGTAGATATCTACCTCAAATGTAGTGATTTGGTAATTCCTCATCTATATAGCCTCTACACGGAGGGAGTGACACAAGGAGATTTACCTTCACTGTCAGATCTGGCCACTATGGTGCTTATTCACAAACTTGGGAAACCACTGGAGTGATGCCCCACATACAGATCAATATAATTTATCAAGGCAGAGCTCAAGCTCTTTGGTGAGATCCTCGCTTGGCAGCTAATTTTGGTACTTACCTCTGTGACCCATCCAGGCTAGGGCGACTTCATGCCCTCCCACAGTAACTGGTATTGCATTCGGCATGTGCACCTGGCCTTGGCCTGAAGACATTAGTTACTGGAACCCACTGCACTTCCTTTAGTCGATTTTGAGAAGGCATTTGATACAGTCGACTGGTTGATCCGTGATGCAGTGCTGGCCGTAGTGGGATTTGGCCCCTGTTTCCGCTAATACCGCAGTACTACTAAACTCCTCCCGAGCTGCCCAGGTTTGTGTCAACGAGGGTACTATCAGAAACCTTTCCTAGTTACAAGAGGATGAGGGAGACTTACGCCCTGTCGCCCTACTCTTCGCCCTGGTCATCGAACCCCTGGCTAGCCTTGTTTGATGTGATGCCCAGCTCCGGTGTTGGTGCTGGAAAAGGGGATGCTGGGACCAAATCCTGTTGTATATGGAAGATGTGCTGTATGTCACCAGTTCCCAAGATTCTGGCCCACACACACTCCACATTCTTGAGCCTTAGCTCTCTCACCCAGCTGCTCCCTCCAAATCCTTTCTGATTCTGAGCTGTAGGGACTTGGGGGTGGAGTCCTGGCAATCCACCATCACTGTGAGATGGCTCAGCTTCCAATATCTGGGTGTCTCCATATGTTTGGAGACAAATTTGACATGAAACCTCAACCTGAGGCCTGAGGACGTGGGTGGCACGAATGAAGGAGACTTCAGTGCTCGGCGGCCCTCCTCCAATTTCTTGGATGACTAGCTCTTTTTCGCCACCTAGTTTTGAGATCTTACTGCAGCTATCCGGTCCTTCCTGCATTGCACTCGATAAATTTTTCCAACTAACGTGCGACGGGGTGGGCCGGCTGGGCATGGACGACATCAATCTCTGCTACCGGGCATCTCACCTTTTGATGATCAGTGACTGCCTAAACAGGGTCGGTGCTGACCTGGCCTATAAAGCTGAAATTCTGTTCCTGGGCCTGGCCAACATCCCCCAAGTGCTATAAGGAGGACCGATCCCACAGAACCTCCCGACCAAGGTGGTCCTCCAGATATGTAGTGGGGGAGACCCGAATGACGGACTGCAATAAAAAACTCAACCAGCTTACACCACTGTGAAGAGGTTCTTGGCTCCACCAACTGGAAAGGTTTGCCAACTGGGATATGATTTGGATATCTCATCAGGTGACATCTAGCAAACCTTTATAATGAAGTCCTTTCAGTAACTGCAGTCACAATTTTCCCTATCTACTACACAATTCTATAAATACCTCCAATTTAGGCATGCACTTGCAGTCCACTTTCCACATCTGCATGACCTTCCGGAGTTAAGACCCCAGGAGGTCAGACTCCTAATGGGCCCATTGGATAAGGGAGGAATCTCTCAAAATTACAAATCATTAATCCTCAACACTACCAACAAATTCTCCCCCTCAAATACAAATGGAAGGAGTGGGTAGAAAACTTAGATGATGCGAAATGGAGAGATGCCCGGATGGCCCCCCCACATCCTCGCCATTTCATCACGGCCATGATTAATACAATTGAATAATCTTCACGTTTCGTATTGCACACCGGGCCAGCTCTGGCATGAGAGTAACCTCTCAATCTCTAACTGTTTCCGTTGGGCAGCTCTAGAGGCCACATGGTTTGGTCAAGCACTGTTATAATGACATACTGGAGGTCCAAAGAGCAAGATCTATCTTGGGTTCCTTAGGCTGCCCTAGAACTGACCCCCAGGTTTGGGTTCTTGGAAAGCCTGGATTCCCTGGGAGACTGTTGAACCAAGCTCATCCTGACAGGGCTAGCCAAACTTTTGGCAAAGATGTACATAGTACATAGCTGGAATCACAAACATTTGCCCAAGCTCTCATTGGTGAATTGCAATGGACTGATGTGCCAAGATGGAGGAGCCGATATACAGAGCCAGGAGCTGCCACCTGCGACCATGTGAAGATATGGGGGAGTATACGGACTAAGTGGAGACTAATGACAGGTTCTCTTCTGTCTTTAAACTTTTGGGTCTGTATGACTTTGTGCTGCATATGGTGGTGTGAAGCCACATAGTAGTAGTTTGAGATGGGGTTGTTTCATGCTATACAAAATGCAACAAACTTTGTTATTAAAAAACTACAGACTTTAAACATTTAAACCTTGTAGGCATAGTTGCAAACAAATGTCTGTGAAAGACCCCTTAGAGGTGCTTCTTTGGTGTTTGGGTTCAGACCACGACCCCAAGACGTGCAAGGAGTGTGCCCATATGCATTCCAATGCGATTCAGGATTGCAAAACCAAGCTGTATATTGCCGGAAACCGTAGGAAGTCGTGTTCCCCAGAACTGCTCAAAGTTGAAAGTATGGAATTGTTCCTGCTTTGGGCACCACTTTAGATTGAGACTAACATGAGACCAGTGGATTGGAAATTTCCCCTGAGATGGGGATGGTTTCTCCCCGGTCCTTTCATGAAAGACACAGCCTCATGTGCTGTAGTCATCAGATGTATGAAGGTAAAACAATATCCCAAAAGGTATGAATGAAAAGGAAATTTATGTTGCATGCACAAGGCATTACATAGATCAGACAAGCATTTACAAAGCAATAGGTCTCGCAGCATTAAAGTTTGAGTTATTGGAATTGTGTATGACAATGCCAATACTTATAACTTTCGCAAATGTGACACCTATTGCAATATGTGTTGAGAGTGAGTGAGTGAGTGAGAATGAGTGGGCGAGTCAGTCAGTGAGTGAGAGAGTCAGTTAGTGAGTGAGAGAGAGTGGGTGAGTCGGTCAGTGAGAGTCTGGACAGTGAGTGAGTTAGTGAGTGGGAGAGTCAGTCAGTGAGAGTCTGTTAGTGACAGTGAGTGAGTGCGAGCGTGGGAGAGTCTGTCAGTGATAGTGAGAGAATCAGTGTGAGTGAGAGTCAGTGTCAGTGATCCTCTTTTTACCTTACATCCTATGCATACCTTCCATTTGTCATACCTGCCTTAATCCTTCTTAATGTAACTCTGCAACTGGCGGATACTCCTCTTTAAACTGCTTTTTCCTCCATTGACGAGCTCTAGAAACTATATTAAAATTTAAGCTATTGGTTCTTACTTTCAAATGTATGCTGTGTTAAACCCATCTCCCATCACCCCCTGCTTGAAGTCAGGATAATTTGGTATTAGCTGGGCCATGAAATTCAGTGTGTGCCCTTCTGGTCAGCCCATTGACAAAATGTAGGCATTCATCTGAGAAGGTGCATCTCAAGAGAGAACTTGCACGTTGCAGTCCTTGGCTTGTGGCTTTCGCATAAGCTCGCAGATATATGCAAAAGTTATCATCTTGGCTAATCTCAGAATAGTGATGGAAGCTCTTCTGTTCAATTAAGGTCCTCCTGATGTGCTGCTTTTTGGTCTTTGCCTAGATGGGATGCCATTGTTAGTATGCACTTTACAAAGTCATAAAGTAGAAATAGATTTGTTCATCAGAAGTCGCAGACCTCCTATTCACTTCTTCCTCACTTCCTATAAACTCCTGGTTTAAGCGCCATGTGTGGCCTTTACTGTCACATGACTTTCTATCCCGACGGTGTCTTTGAAAGTCTACCACAGCTCCCACTTTTCACCCTATTGATCGTGAGCAAACACATCCCTGTGACAGCGATGTGGTCTATTACACCCTTCTGTACTGTAGACAGTTGCTGCGGAACAGCATCGGAACTAGTGTCAGACATGAGCCGAGTGAGAAATACAGCTCCGATATCGTATTCACTTCCATGCAGGACGACAATGGTGAGATTAAAATGCAGCAGTGTTTTGTGGTACACTCGTATACTGCCTTTGGAGGTAAACTGAACATTTAGATTGCAAACAGGTCAACCGGTGCTGGCTTAATCTTTCAGAAGTAGCACCCTTGTATGTCTTGCTCTTTTGTAGAGATTCCCGCTTTGCTATAGTCATGGTTTAAATATAAAAGCTAGCTTATGTCTTCCTGGCACAGCAAGGCATTACCTCATGCATACGCAGTTCCAGCCACCAGGACACATTTCCTAAACGCATTCCATTCCTTGTACTAAAACAAATTCCTATGATTCAAGCTTCTCCTCTGTCTGGAACGTAAAACATTCAGGAAGTGTTTCATCAGTGGAAACCGATATGCAGAAGGCGCAAACTGTGTGTTTTATAAAAAGTCATCATTGGTCTGAATTTGAGCAGGGAAATGGTCTTGCAATACGTTAGCATATATACAAAAGGGATTTCTTACTTTCGTTCTCCAAATAGTGTAAAAAAAATGCTAAATAGTTTTTATTGTGTAGGTGTTGGATGTAAACGGTCTCCCAGCAGCTACCCCAGGCACGTTCTAAAGATTCCTAATATCGTAAGTCTTTGTATAAACTTAATCAGGTTCGCAATACCTCAGACCCTGCAATCATACATTTATTCATGCACATGCGTTGTTTAAAATGTTTTTCTTCTACATGCGGAGCAGTAAAAACTACACGCAGGTACTTACAATAAGTTTTATTCTGCTCCCACAACACGAAACCGAAGGAGGGGGGGGAGGGGAGGGGGGGTGCGCTTGTGTGTGTGTGCGTGCACGCTTGTGTGTGTATGTGTGCGGCAGCGTGTGTGCGGCGGAGGGGCCGGGGGACTCTGTATGTGTGTGTGTAGGTGCGCTGGTGTGTGTGTCTGTGTGTGTGTGCGGCGCCTACGAGACATAACCAGAGATAGCGCCAGGAAGCCCAGCAGCAGCCGTCCTTCGCCGGCTGGGAGCCTCGGGGGCGGGTATGGGGGTCATGGCACCAGGAAGCAGGGGGGCTCTCCGGGATCTGCTTCAACCAGCAGCTACTGCCCCATGTCGCAGAGCCGTGGAGACACTGCTGGGAGAGCCTGGGAGCCGGGACGCCAGGGGTGGGAGAGATAGGCAGAGGGGAGGAGACCGCAGGGAGGAGCTAAGGGAGGGACGTGAAGTTAAGAGGGTGGGGCACTGCTGGAGCCAAGGACGGGGCAGCGGCGACTTCCTGCAGAGGAAAGTTAGCAGCTAGGATGGGAAACGACACCGAAGAGATAGAGGAGCACCGCGGCCCACGAGACAGAGAGCAGAGCATGGAGAGGCAGGTAGGGAAAGGACCTGGAGAGAGCCTTAGGCAGAGGGAGGACAATAAACTACAGAAGGGGAGAGAGAGACGCTGAGGGAAGGATGCAGGCGAGAGAGACGCTGAAGGAAGGGGACACGAGAGAGGCAGAGGGAAGGGGACACGAGAGAGGCGGAGGGAAGGGGACACGAGAGAAGCGGAGGGAAATAAACGGGAAAGACACTAACGCGGCATGGATGCGAGGCACTGCAGCCAGTTTCACTTTCATTCATTGAAGAGCGCGCACCAGGCAGGGGATGTGCATGGCGAGCGCGTGCACAAGGTCAAATCCAGAAAACTCGAAAGGAAACGCGCGTGGCACCCTCTTGTCCCTAATCCCCCCGAAGTTGATAACTATAGTTGTCGAACTTGGGCTGCATCCTACGGATGCTTACTCCAGCTCGACCTAAAAAAGGAGACACTTAGTGGCTAGCAGCCGATCATGGCGGCAGCATAAGGGATGAGCTCCGCAGCTGAAGCGGCCTCTTCGTCTATCCGACACACAATCCGGCACAATTTTCAAGCCCTACAGGAGGGTACCAGAGCCCAGGACCGGGCGGTGTAAGCAGCGAAAAGCGGCGTTCAAATCCGACGTCTGGAGACCGAGTAACGTCGTGGCTGCGGTCTGGCCTACTCCGACCTCCTGAGCCGGGGTCTCCCCTGGTCGAGTGGCCCAGCAGGAAGTGCAGGCGGACCTGGGGATCTGGACCGGAAGTGCCCGCAGACCGCGCAGGACGGCAAGACAAGTACCTCCCGGGCAGCCAGACGCGGCGAAGCACGCGGGCCAAAGGAGTGTGACGGACAATAGCGCTATCGCCGGTGCCCCGGCCATCCCTGATATCGAATAGGCGGCTGTAAGTGTAAAGGATCCTGCGACGGCGAAGGGCGGCCGCCATTTTCTAGACCGAGGAAGTTACTGCGCACTTGGTGAATACCGGCACTCTTCGCCCTACGGAACACCCCACTGAGGCTTGAGCACAATACATCTGGTTTTGGTAGTGCGACCACGCCACTCCGGACACCCTGGAGCGGAGAGGCACGGAAAGCACGAAACCCAACGGTATGGCGGGGAAAGGTCCCAAGGGCGGCGCCACACAGACCCGCATTGAAAGGTACACCTCCGACAAGCCAACTACCTCCCCGGTAACGGGGAAAGATCTGGGAGGCAAGACGGCTGATACCCCGGGAGGTAAGAAGGCGACGCTGGACAATGTGATGCATGCCCTGGCTCAACTACAGACGACAGTGGGTGCGATCTCCACGGATGTCACCTTGCTCAGAGCCGACCTCCACAAAATGTCGGAGAAGGTTAAGGACATGGAGGTGGTTACGAAATCCCTAGTGGAAGACGTCTCCGAACTTCAACGGGAAATGGGGAAGATGGCACAAGACAATAAAATGCTTCGTGAGAAACTTGATGAACAGGAAGGGCGTTCTAGGCGGAACAACATCCGTATTATTGGGGTACTGGAGTCGGAGGGACTTAAAGCCATGGACCTATTTGTGGAGAGCTTGATCACGGACGAACTTAAACCGAAAGGCTTGTCCACCTTTTTCTCCATTGAAAGGGCCCATCGAGTACCGGGAGGCCAACCGAAGCCAGGGGCAACTTTACGGCCCATAGTAGCCCGTTTATTTAATTTCCGCGACAGGGACGCCATCTTGCAGGCGGCCAGGACTTCTCCTCCTCTTAAAATACAGAACGCTACTATCGCCATCTTCCCCGACTACACGGCGGAGGTCGCACGTCGGCGACGAACCTTCTTCGATGTTAAAAAGGAACTGAGGTCACGAGAACTACCATACTCCATGCTCTTTCCTGCAAGGCTTAGAGTGGTAGCTGAGAACAAAACGTGGTTTTTCGACAACCCGGACACAGTACAGGAATGGCTGAAGGGATGGAGGCCGGGACAAAATCCACGACGGACAAATCGACCCAAGAAGGACCGAAATGCAGGTCAACGCCCGGGCTCCCAGGCTTCGGGAGGTGGACCAGAGAGTAGCGAATCCTTGGGGGCAGACGGCGGCCAAGAAGAGAATGAGGAACAGTGATCTTCAGACTTTAATACTTTTATAGACATTTAATGCTGTACACGCACTTCCCGCCATTGGACACTGGGTGATGGGCCTCCGAGGGTGTGAACGAGAGACTGCCGGCAGCGGAGAGTCCCTCACCCCAACGCGCAAGTACACTGTTTTGGGGATGGGATATGCACTCTGCTCAGTTGGGGGGGGGCGGCAGTTTTGAGTCCGTGCCGCAGGGGGGCAGGGAGGGGGGTGGGTAAGGGTTCGGGAACGTTTGCAATACAGGGCCCTTCGGTCCTGCGAGTTTTTGTTTTATGCACACACATGCTTATTGGTATGTTTCATTCTTCTGGTAGCATCTTGTCTATTGGGGACAGCGAGAAATTGGAATGTTGGAAGGAGTCACATCTACCCTACACTTGTCTCCGTACGCCACCTCGCTCACGGCGGGAAGGCCTCATGGCTGTTCACCACTTTTCTCATGGCCAGAATAGATAACCATACTACACCGACCCCCTTGCACATCATGTCGTGGAACGTTAGGGGCCTAGGGGACAAGATCAAGAGGGGTCTGGTGTTACAGGGTATTAGAAGACAGGGACCTGCCCTAGTTCTTTTGCAGGAGACACACCTGACGGGGGCGGCCACGAGGGCTCTAGATAGGCGAGGTTATCATATGATAGTACATGCGGAATTTACTTCAGGGTCCCGTGGCACGGGTATTTTGCAGAAGAAATCCTCCCAATTTATAGTGAAGTTAACGGCAGTCGATGATTGAGGCCGCTTCGCGGCAGTACATGGCCAGTGGGAGGGGAAATTGTTAAATGTGGTCTCCGTATATATACCGCCGGCACTGCACTCGGTAGCCCTGCCGGACCTCGGCAGATTCCTGCTACATCTCCCTGACGGGGACTTGCTTGTAGGTGGGGACTTCAATATGACACTCACAGACACCCTCGACCGATTCCCCGCCCGACCGCACACAGGTGGTCCCAGCAGGTTACAGACTTTTTTGGATGCACAGGGTTTGGTGGACATATGGCGTACACTACACCCAGGTCAGCAACAATATTCCTATTACTCTGCCACCCACAATAGTCTTTCAAGGATCGACTACTTTTTCACACTGGGCAACGGACTTCTTACCGTGGCCGAGGCAAGCATACAGCCGAGAGGAATCTCGGACCACTCACCGATCACTCTGACAGTCACCACCACAGGCACTAAACGAAAACGGATATACCCGATTTTCCCGGGATATCTTAAAGTCCCACAGATAAGTAAGGACCTGAAGAAAGCTACCCGGCTCTACTTTGAAGAGAATCGGTCCTCGGTAGACTCCCCCTCCACATTATGGGAAGCCTACAAGACCGTGTTTAGGGGCCAAGCCATCGCCATCATTGCGAACCATAAGAAAACACATAGGAAGGAAGCATTAGATTTGGAGTTGGGCCTCGAAAGGGCCAACACCGCCCATATGGCAAGCCCATCGGAGGACACACTTCACGAATTACAGGTACGCCAGCGTCGCCTCACCGACCACTTGAGACGAGTAACGTTGGCGGACATTGCCGCGACTCAACACAGGGTCTACGATATTGGGGACAAAGCTAGCAAACTCCTGGCGTGGCTGGATAAGAAGCAAGGGGGAGGGAGGAACATACTGCAGCTCACAGACTCCTATGGCGTCGTCCATATCCATCTTAAATTTCCACCAGTTGCACACTTCTTATTGTAGCCTTCATTTAACAGTTTTCTTATTTTTGTGCGACTCCTTCGTTTAAAGTGTTTTGTCTAAGAACACTATTTAATGATTCAACATAGATGAGAGCAGAGGTACTGCTCGCGAGTTCGAGGAATGCACGCTTTTTTGTGGACCACAGAAGGTCCTAATGTTTTAAATCATCTTTGTTTCACTCAATAAAGATCAATACACATCTTTTTCTTATGCCATCTTCTTCTTTACTTTTTAATGATTGTTTCTCATTAAACTTTATCAAATATTGGCAACTTTCATTTTTGACGCATTTCACACATAACCCAATGCATTTCGGGTACAAATGGACCCTTCGTGGGGGGTCTCTATGGAAAAGAATAAAGAACAATTTTGAGCCCAGAGCTATGTTCACAATCACATAGCACATTATCGCTAAATCACAGAGCGCCTGAAACACACTAGTTCAAGTGCAATTCAAACTATGTCAATTTCATATGATAAACGTGCTTTGCCTTAACAATGCTCACTCGATTACATTCACGAAGTTACTAATGTCACCATAACCTTTGCGCAATAAGTAAAGATGCTGCATTGCTAGTTATTAAACGGAGCGACCAGCATTCCGTAACGGTTACTCACTGAAATGCTGTCTATCAACGTCGTTAATCCTCTCCTCCAATGACTGTCAGGTTACGATCGCACATTACGCTGTGGTCTAATATGTGATTTCATTGGTCTGTAACGCGGTCACATGATCGCTACTGATTCAAATACCGGTATAACATCACAAAGATAAACGTGTATAATGACAAACAATAAGCAGAAAAATAAGCATACTGGCGTAAATGAACTCTCTTAAATTGCCTATGTTATTGTACTCTACCGAATTTTCCCAACCCAGTATTTAAATTATACCCTCTATTTGATCCGTGTATATTCTACTTACTCAAAAATGTATTCACCATGAATAATTGAAAAGTGGTCATAGTGTATGAAATCTTAATGAGCGACCACCTCTGTTTGCCAGATTACTCGATTCTCGTCAGTAATACGTCGGCCATGTTTAAACTAGAATGCGATCAAGGTGTTTAATACATACTCGTATGTTCATTACCTGATGGGTTCTTACTGTCAACAACGTGATATAACATGCGTACAATAACCATTTCATTGCATGTGGGAAGTTGTGTATATGACATTTGGTGTAATCAAGGATAAATACTATTAACTGAAGTTATAACAGGGTGAAGCAAATTCCTTTCTCATTAGTTATAAAAAACATGCCAGTTCCAATCTGTCATTAAGCCCATCCGGCTGGAGGCTCCCCATCTTTCTTATCCAGAAGTATTCCGATCTGAGTCTCATTTTGTGTGTGTCCAAGCCTGGACGCGCTTCAACCACTTATAATATAGTAAAACGTAATTGGGAGATGTTATGTCCTGTTTCTGTCCAATGAACTGCCACTGTGGATTTCATGTTCTTTTGCCTTATATTTCTTTTGTGTTCTGTTATCCTTACCTTAACTTTACGTTCCGTTTGCCCTACATATAACTTACCACAAGGGCATTTGATGCCATCAATCACTCCTTTAGTGTCACAGGTGCTAGAGTGTTTTAATTGAATAGTTTGTCCGGTTCTGGGATGTGTGAAGGATGATCCTGTTATTACATTATTACAATGTGTGCAGCTCTCACATTCCTTTATACATTTTCTTGTTAGACTCCTTTTCTTCCCGTTTTAACAATTCTTTTAGATTCTTTGATCTATTGTAAGCAAATGTTATCCGTTCTGCAAACAAAGGTTTAAGATCAGGTTCCTGAGTTATAATGGCCCAATGTTTCCTCATGATGTTAGTTATTTGCGAAGCCTGCATGGAGTATTTAAGAACACACACCGTGAGTTTCTGATCAGTTTTATCTTTTTTAGTTAGTAGGGACTCTCGTGTCATAGCCATGACTTTGATTTTAGATTCTTGTAATAGTTTGTTTGGGTATCCTCTTTTTTCATACTTTTTGATCTGTTTGTCGATAGTGTCAGAAACATCCAAGGGATCCGATGTAATCCTTTTATAACGAATGAATTGGGATGTTGGTAGATGTTGTTTTAAAGCTTGATGATGGAAGCTTGAGTAATGTAACCCACTATTTCGATCCGTTTCTTTCACATGTACATTAGTGCAGATTTGACCTTGTTTTATCGATACTTTCACATCCAAAAAGGATAATTGATGTTGATCAATTTCATGTGTGAACTTGATTCTCTCATGTATCAAGTTCAACCTTCCGATGTTAACTTCCAGTTCTTCTTTGTTGCCTTTCCACATGATAAATATGTCGTCTATAAAGCGTTTATAGACTAACAGTCCTTTTTTCCAATCCGGATTATCTAAGATGTAGTCATTCTCAAATTTGGACATAAAAATGTTCGCATACGACGGTGCCCCAGCAAAGCCCATGCTGGTCCCACTACATTGCGCATAGTACTCTTTTTCCCATTCAAGGTAACTGTGAAACAGTGCAAAATGTAAAATTTCCATCAGAATTTTTTTTTCTGACCCATCAATCTCATTTCTTAGTAGGCACCACTCCATTGCTTCGAGTCCCTCGTCATGGGGGATCGAGGTATACAGTGCGGTGACATCAATTGAACTTAACCAGATTTCTTCATTTTCTGAAATTTTAACATCTTGTAGTATGTTCAAAAACGCCGTAGTATCTTTTATGTGGGTACACCAATTTTGGACTAGTGGTTGTAGAAACCAGTCCAAATATTGTCCAATGGGTTCAGATAAAGATCCGCAAGCTGATATAATAGGCCTGAACGGTGGTCGTGTGGGGTGTTTGTGCACCTTCGGCAACATATAAAACTGTGGCCTTCGGGGATGTTTTATGTTCAAAAATTGATAAGTTTTGTTGGTAATCCAATTCATTTCAAGCGCTTTGTCTAGTATCTCTTTTAATGTAGCAGCGAAAACTTCTGTAGGGTCCTGTTCAAGTTTGTGATAAATATTTGTGTCTTGTAGATGTTGATTGACACTTTCTTTGTAAAAAGATGAGTTAATTACTACCAGGGCTCCCCCCTTATCCGCTTTTTGGATGGTTATTTCAGTTTTTTCTTTCAAGGTTTTTAAAGTGTTCCATTCTTTCTTGGAGAAATTACTTTTAGTACCACTCTTGTAATTGATGTTCTTGATTTCTGTATTGACTACTCGTTCATAAGCGTCAAACACAGGGTCTACGATATTGGGGACAAAGCTAGCAAACTCCTGGCGTGGCTGGATAAGAAGCAAGGGGGAGGGAGGAACATACTGCAGCTCACAGACTCCTATGGCGTCGTCCATATCCAACCAGGTGATATAGTGGAAGTCCTGGCTGATCATTTTAGTGATGTGTACATTCCTGCGACAGTGGTAACAGAGGATGAAGCCCGAAATGCCCTCAAATGTGTGCCCCTGCTGAAATTGACGGACGAGGCGTCGAAGGACATCGACGCCCCCTTGACTGTCGACGAAATCCAATTGGCCATCGGCTCCCTTCATTCGGGTAAGGCTCTGGGCCCCAATGGGGTGCCCATTGAGTGGTTTAAAACTATGTCAGAATCCCTGAGTACGCCCCTTCTTCAGATGTACGAAGAGAGTAGGTTGAAGGGAACACTACCGCCGGACCAATGGATGGCGACTATTGTAGCCATCCCGAAACCGGGTAAACCCCCCAGCAATTGCACATCGTATAGGCCTATCTCCCTCCTGAACCCAGAGGCCAAAATAATAGCTAAAGTACTGGCGAACAGACTCCTGCCGTGCTTAACTCAATTGATTCACCCAGATCAATCCGGCTTCATGCCGCATCGAAGTACGGCCCTAAACCTTCGTAGGGTACATGGGGTTGTAGCGAGGCTCTCGATGCTGCGGGAGCCGGCCGCAATCCTATCACTAGACGCCAAGATGGCGTTCGACATGGTAGAGTGGAATTACCTCTTCGCAGTGCTTGCACGTATGGGCTTTGGTCCGGGGTTTATCTCCTGGATACGTATGCTTTATAAAGACCCCATAGCCAGAGTGGTAGCTAATGGCCACATTTCTCGAACCATACATTTAGGACGTGGCACACGGCAGGGTTGTCCACTTTCGCCCCTCCTTTTTGCTCTGGTTCTGGAACCGCAGGCGGTTACTATTCGTACCACGCAGCTCCTGAGGGGGATCCAATGGGATCCACATTGGGAAGATAGCGTGTCCCTCTACGCGGACGACATGTTGATATACCTCACTGACCTGGAGGACAGCCTTCCCAACCTCCTAGCTCTATGTAATTCGCATGGGCGAGTATCAGGGTACACCATCAATTGGGCAAAGTCGACAATCTTTGAGCTCAAGGGGCCACTTCCGCCACTCCCAGACTCCTGTCTGCTGGAGATAGCACCCTTTTCCTTTAAATATCTGGGTATCCATATTACCCGCGACGAGGCGGAGTTTGCACGGTTTAATTTGCAGCCTCCCTTGCTCCAACTCCGTAACGATGTGCAGCACTGGAAAGAACTCCCACTGACGTTGCTGGGCAGGGCGGCGTTATTTAAAATGATGGCCCTCCCGCGCTTTTTGTATATTCTTGAGAATGCCCCACGCCTGATACCGGACAGCTTCCTCCAAAAAATAACGGCACAGGTCACGGGCCTGCTCTGGGGGAACCGGCCAGCCCGGATCTCACACACAAAGCTGAATAGGAGTTGGTACGATGGGGGCATTGCATTGCCCAATATACGACTGTATTATTGGGCGGCCCAACTCAAGATCCTTAATCAGTGGGTACACGCCCCGCAAGATGATCCAGCGTTCAAGGCAGACAGGGCACAACTGGGCACGAACAGCCTGCTGGCTCCACTGTATCACCGAGGCATTGCGGCGAAACTCATGGGACCCACGAAACACACTGTTCACCTACGGTACAAGGCGCAAGCAAAGCTAAAATGGGATGGAACAATCACAAAACTTACACCTTTATGGGACACTAAGGCACTGGGACATCTGCGACGCACTAAGGGCTTTACCCAATGGGATAACATCGGGATTTCAACTGTGGGGGACATGTGGACTAGAGAGGGGGTGGTTTCCTTTGCAACTCTTCAGGAACAGTATGAGTTGGGGGATAACGAACTATACAGATATATACAGATTAGACACGCCCTACAGGCGGCAATCCCACCAGACACATCCCCACCAGAATCCTCTCCGCTAGAAGACCGTCTACTCACGGACTTCTTACAGGAGGATGCAACCTCGCTGACATACCGCAAATTGATCAATAACCTACCTGACCCACTGGGGAAGCTAAAAGACAAATGGATGACTGATGTCGGAGACCTAGACGAGTCCGACTGGAACGCAGCCATGGCGTCTCCACGTGAGGCAGGTATATCCTCCAAATTCCGTCTAGTGCAGTTAAAAATTCTACATAGGATTTATTACACCCGAAGGACACTACACAAACTGCAAAGGGCGGATCATCCCTATTGTCTTAGAGGCTGCGGGACAGAGGGCACGTTTATACACACGCTGTGGGACTGCCCATGTATTGTTAGTTATTGGCAGCGGGTTCTACGTACCATCGCACAGACATTTCACACCTCACTCACTCTGGACCCGCGGATGTGTCTACTGAATGTGTGGGGGCCTACCGATCTTACCTTCTACGCAAGGGTGTGGACAACGATAGGACTGGTCACAGCCAAACGAGACATCGCACAGAAATGGGGGTCGGCGGACCTCCCCACACTGGCGCAGTGGATCAGGAATATGGACATGCTCATGCTGACAGAAAGAGCAGTTTACAAACTACGGGATAACCCTCGTAAATGGAACGGGGTCTGGCAACCGTGGAATTCCTACAGGGGGGATATATGTGAGCCGCTGGAGGAGGAGGATCTTGAGGGTTCTGATGATGAAGAAGAACACTGAATGGGGATCGGGACAGGGTGATGGGCAACACACATGGAGGAAATGGGATGGTTATGTAATAGGGGTTTATGACGGGGGGTAGGGAAGGGCTCAGGGTACAGAGAATGTACGATTGGTCCCTCACATGACAACTATGATGCTAGATGCTATACCGAGTCTAACTTAATGACATGCGGATTCATGTGTGCAATCTCTTTTAGTTTACGTTCAATGTTACACAAAAAAACATAAAAAGCAAATTGTAATTTTTACGGTACATTTATTCGCTCCGTTCATCTGATCATTTTGGTAAATGATGCTGCTATACAGTCAGAAGAGGTCCGAAAACATACGCATTGTTTATATTTACTTTGTACCACGAGCCGGCCTCAGGGATGTAGGCATTTATGTGATTGATGATGATAATACTATTTGATTTTTGCAACAAAAAAAAAAAAATAAAAAAAAAAAAAGGAGACACTTATTCAAATGATTCAGAGTCAAAATTAATTTTTGTATTTTGGTATTCAAACAAGGAAGGGAAAATTCATATAGGAATAGTTATGAGGACGTCAAGCCCCGGCATTATGCTGCGATCTGTTTGTGACGCCTCCTCCGGCCCTCCAGAAGATTCAGGTACTTTCCATGCGCTGCCGCTGTGCTCGTCTCAACCCTAGCGGGGCTTGACGTCCTCATAATCCCTTCCCTTCTTATTCCAGTCCCTGGGCGGTCAGACGATCCTCGCCGGATCCTCCGGATCGGGGCTGAGACTTCGCCCGCTCACAGGTAAGACCAAGTTCTGGTCTTCCCCGAATATCTCTCATCACGTCCCCGTGCCCCTGCTCCCTGATGATGACATCCCGCCCGGGGCTCGCAGACGAGGGTTACTCTACCCCCCTCCTGTGCACTTATGATGGCACCCCTTTTTACTAACTTTAACTTCTAGTGTGGCTATGACCTCGCAGTTGTCTGTGCAAAAGCCCACTAGCTAGAGGGAATCCATCTCACTCCGCCCCCTTGGTCTTTATCATCCAGGCCATTTGGGTCCTAAATTTGGTTTACTTACCTTACGCCCCCTCCCGCCACCTAATCTTACACCCTCCCCACCCCATTCGTTCCCGTCCCATCCCAGGCCACACTTCCCTTCCTGCCCTCCCCCACTCCCCCCACTCCTTTCCCTTTCTGCTCGCCTTCCCTTCCCTCCACCCCTCCCCTCCCTCCACCACTGTCCCATCCCACCTCGCTTCCTTCCTCTGTCCCGCACCCTAACCTTTCCCCTTTCACCCCACAGCACCCGAAACGAGACAACCTTGTCCTGAAGATGGTCCACATTGGTTAAGGACCGAAACATCGTCGACTCCACAGCGCAAATTATAGGCGCATCTTGTTGTGACTCCATTGAAATTGCAAATTGTGCAATATAAAGTCACTGATTCTGTGTCACATGTTGAGCTACTCACTGTAAATACTTCACTTTGCTCACCTTGCGCCGTCCATCGCTGTTCACTCTCTCACTTGCGTTGCCACACATCACTTGTACATATTGAGCACCAAGCCCTATCGGTTGTCATTTGAATTGTCTAATTGTGTGCTGTACATAACTATTCCTATATGAATTTTCCCTTCCTTGTTTGAATACCAAAATACATAAATTAATTTTGACTCTAAATCATTTGAATAAGTGTCTCCTTTTTCTGATCTATGTAATGCCTTGTGCATGCTTAACAAAAGAGAGAGTTTTCCCTTACAAACCCAGAAAGGACTGGGAAAAGTAGCAAAACAAGAAATAATTGGTTCCTTTCTGTGGTTCTTGAATTTAAAGCACAATTTACTTTAAGGACTGAGACACCTACACCATTTCTGATCTCAAAGATATGTACCCAGGAATTGTTCTGGGTACATAGTTGGCCAAGTTGGCTACTTTTTAAAAAAAAATTGTGAATTTTTTGTGTATTTGTATTTGTGTTGAATGTTAATGTACTGTGATTGCTTTTAAATGTAAAATTATTGATTATATACCGTATTTGATTCTGATGAAGTTTTTAATAAATTTGATTTTAATGAAAATTATGTTTTTTTGAGAGATAATTGTGGAACAATTCCTGGGTACATATCTTTGAGATCAGAAATGGTGTAGGTGTCTCAGTCCTTAAAGTAAATTGTGCTTTAAATTCAAGAACCACAGAAAGGAACCAATTATGCCTTGTGCATGCAACATAAATTGCCTTTTCATTCATACTTTTTGGGATATTGTTTTACCTTTATACCTTTGAACCCTAATCCCGATTGGTTTATGGGCACACTCCTGTTTTTTCTTACAAGTAGTCATCAGATGAGCAACTGAAGTCCTAGACATACAGTTGCCGTCTGTTGAGGTGAATACTAATGTCGCCACTAAATATTTGCACCTGGGCAGACCTTGTTCGAGCCCTTGTTGCTATACAACAAAGCACTGACTGATAATCTCATGGGTACTTAGGCTAAACCTTGTTTTTGCCCACCCATAAATAGACAGGTATCACAATGCCACAGATCTGCTCAGGGTGACCCTGCTTTCGAGACGCAGCACCCTACCTCTGAGAGCCAGGTAGTTCAGGCTTTTACAAACAGGATTAAAACCAACTAATTCGCTATGATCCCACAGAGAGTCGTAGAGATTGAGGCATCAAGGAAACAAGTGTTCTCCTCAGATAGCATTGGCCTACGATCAGTCAGCACCAGATGTTTGCTGAGGAAGTATTCCCATGTGCTACGGGACATGGTCACAGAGATCTTGCCAGCTGGAGGAATTCTGTGCCAACCTGGTGCAGACAATTCAGGATGACTAAGACTTGGACAAATGTGTGATAAGGTATGGACTTCACACTTCTGACTGTTTAGGCAGAGCAGTTGGAACTAGCGTGGTACTCTGGCACCACACATGGATGAGATCCACAGGCTTCTCAGGTGAAATTCCAGCATCAGTCATGAATATGCCTTTTGACAGGTCTTGCCCATTTGGTGGGAAGGTTCATTCTGCACTGCAGCACTCAAAAGAAAACAGAGCCACTGTGCATTCTTTCTGTCTCTCCACATCCGCAAGTCAAGTCAAGTCAAGTCAAGTCAAGTCAATTCATTTATATAGCGCGCTACATACCCAGAGGGTCTCAAGGTGCTTGAGGAAGGGTGGGGAATTACTTGTCGAATATCCAGGTTTTAAGTTGCTTTCTGAATGTAAGGTGGTTCTGAGTGAGGCGAAGGTGAGTGGGAAGTGAGTTCCAGGTTTTAGCTGCCAGGTAGGAGAAGGATCTGCCTCCCATGGTGGTTTTGTTGATGCGAGGTACAGTTGCAAGGGCTTGGTTGGAGGATCGTAGGTGGCGGGAGGGGGTGTAGAAGGAAAGTCATGAGTTGAGGCATTCTGGTCCAAGTTGGTAGAGTGCTTTGTGTGCGTGGGTTAGGAGGCGGAAAGTAATCCTCTTGTTAACGGGAAGCCAGTGGAGGTTTTTCAGGTGTTCGGAGATGTGGTCTTTACGCGGGATGTCTAGTATGAGTCTGGCTGAGGCGTTCTGGATGCGTTGGAGTTTTTTCTGGAGTTTTGCGATGGTACCAGCGTATAGGGAGTTTCCGTAGTCCAGGCGGCTCGTGACCAGTGCGTGGGTGACCGTTTTTCTAGTTTCGGTGGGGATCCAGCGAAAAGTTTTTTTGAGCATGCGAAGAATGTTGAAGCAAGAAGATGAGACGGCGTTGACTTGTCTGTTCATAGAGAGTGAGGAGTCCAGGATGACACCTAAGTTCCGTGCGTGGTCCGTCGGGATGGGTGCTTTTCCAAGGGCCTCTGGCCACCAAGAGTCATCCCAGGCGGAGGGGGAGGTACCAAGGATAAGGACTTCAGTTTTGTCAGAGTTCAGTTTTAGACGGCTGTGCTTCATCCATTCGGCTACTTCTTTCATTCCTTCATGTAGGTTGGTTTTGGCGGGGTTGGGGTCTTTGGTGAGTGATAGTATCAGTTGAGTGTCATCGGGGTAGGAGATGATGTTGAGGTTGTGTTGGCGTGCGATAGCCGCGAGGGGGCTCATGTATACGTTGAAGAGGGTGGGACTGAGTGAAGATCCTTGTGGCACGCCGCAGATGACTTCGGTAGCTTCTGAATTGAATGGTGGAAGGCGGACTCTCTGAGTTCTTCCGGCAAGGAACGAGGAGATCCATTCCAGTGCTTTTCCTTGGATTCCGATGTTTCTGAGGCGTTGTATTAAGGTGCTATGACAAACTGTGTCAAAGGCTGCGGAGAGGTCGAGGAGGATGAGGCCGACTGTGTCTCCGTTGTCTAGCAGAGTTCGAATGTCGTCTGTTGCTGCGATGAGTGCGGTCTCAGTGCTGTGTTTGGCTCGGAAGCCGGACTGTGAAGAGTCAAGGGATTTGTTGGTTTCGAGGAAGGCGGCGAGCTGGTTGTTGACAGCTTTCTCGATGACTTTGGCCGGGAATGGAAGGAGCGAGATGGGGCTGTAGTTTTTGAGTTCGGAGGGGTCGGCTGTGGGTTTCTTCAGCAGGGCGCTGAGTTCGGCATGTTTCCAACTTTCCGGGAAGGTGGCGGAGTTGAGGGAGCAGTTGATGACGTCTCGGAGGTGCGGTGCTATAATGGAGTCTGCTTTGTTAAAGATGTGGTGAGGGTATGGGTCTGTGGGGGATCCTGAGTGGATAGAGTTCATCAGGCGGATGGTGTCCTCAGTGGAGATTGGGTTCCAGTCATTGAGGATGTTCAAGGGGGGTGGAGGTCCTGCAGAGGGTTGGGTGGGATGGTCTTCGGGTCGGTTGTCGAAGCTGTTGTGGATGTCTGCAATCTTGTTGTGGAAGAATGAGGCTAGGGAGTCGTAGAGGGCTTGAGAGGGGGTGATGTCGTTGGAGTTGGCTGAGGGGTTGGTAAATTCCTTGACGATGTTGAATAATTCCTTGCTGTTGTGGGCTTTGCTATCTAGTCGGTCCTTGAAAGCGGCTTTCTTGGCATTCCTGATCAGTTGGTGGTGTATACGGGTGGCGTTTTTGAAGGCGTCCTTGGTGCTGGTGTTTGGGTCTTTTTTCCAGGCCTTCTCAAGGGATCGACAGAGTTTCTTAGATTTCTTAAGATCATCATCACATAAGAGTTTTACACATAGGCAACACCAAGGCCCCCCACCCCAGCAACAGGTACCCTAGTACTTTTGAGGTTGGGAAAAGGGATTAAGCAGACAACTTCAAGGCTCACACATCAACAACAATCCTCACAGTCCCCAGCCACTCTTGCAGCAACCTCCAAGCTGCTATAGTTTGCCCTTAGCAACACTCAACCACCATGTGGAAGGCAGAACCAGTCATTTTCTCAAGAAGTTGCAGACCATAACATTGACAGGTGGAGCCTGTAGGCAGTTCATTGGAGCTATGGCCTGCCATTACTTCCTGACTGCTGCATCTGCCACTCACATCAGACTAGCTTTTGGAGGAATACTGGTCGATTTTGAAGCAGGAACTTTAGGCTCCTTTGGTGAAAGAAGCCATAAGCAGTGTCTCTAGACTCAGAAATTGAATCTGGATGTTACTCCCGCTGTTTCCTAGTGCTGAAAAATACTTTTGCCTTGTTTTAGATCTCCAGCCTCTCAATTTATTTCTGCTGAAGGGCCAATTCAAGATCTTCATGTTGGCTCAGGTTCTATCTGCCCTGGATCCAAGGGACTAGATGGCAGTATTGTACCTGCAAGATGCCAATTTCCATGTTGCAGTCCTGGGGGCCCTTAGGCGCTACTTGTGATTCATGGTGGGCCAGGAGCATTTCCAGTTTGCGTGCTCCCCTTTGGCCTCACCAGTGCCCTTCAGGTGTCCATAAAGGGGATGGTAGTGGTTGCAGCATACCTTCTGAGGCCAGGTATACCAGCCTTCCTCTACCTCAACAATTGGCTGCTGAAGCGGGCTTGCATAGTCAGCTATTACCCACCACCAGACAACAGTGAAAGTCTTGACATTGTTGGGGTTCACTACCTACATGCCAAAGTTACACCTAACTCCTTCAGAGATGCTCTATTTAATCTGAACCATCCCGGATACATTGTGTTATTGGGCCTCTCCTCAGGACCGGTGAGTCCAGAACATTCGGGCTATGATCCCTAGTTTTCAGCCTGGGTCTCATAGAGGATTGCTCTGAAGATTCTTTGTGTAGGGGCCTGCTGCATCCTACTTGGTGACCATGCCAGATGGCACACATTAGCTCTGCAGTGAGATCTGAAGTCTCTGTGGGCTCAGCACCACGGGCATCTGTCAGATTCCATCTGGGTTGTTGTATAGCATTTTAGGACCCCAGTGTAATTTTCCAGATTCATGCCCTTATATAGATATAAAGTACCATATCCTTATATAGGCATAGAAATCATAACCATATTAAGACATAGCTCATGCAGTCCTAATACGGCATGGCTACTTCCACTAGTTCCGAAAATCTACAACGAATTCTTGGAAAAACCCGTCTTCAGCAGTCAGGGACTTCCCACTGCTTGAGTATTGATTTATCCAAGAACTCATGGAGTTTTCAAAGAACCTGGACCCTTTGATGACGTTCTTATGTTCAACCCTACGTCAAACTCTGCTCCTTCGAGGTATAAATATGCCCACACTTGCCCAAGCAAACACATGGTGGTTTGGAGCAGTTCGACTATCTACTTGACGGACGCTACTCGCTGCAGCAAGTGCCGAAGGAAGCCGACCCTCCAGCAGATGCACTGAGAGAGAGGCTGTCTTTTCTCCTGCTGAGAAATCCAGCTCTAGTATTTCCAAGCTACCCTTGCGGGTTGTTGGGAAATCGAGTCCTGAGACAGAGAGTTACCAGACCTCCTTCATTCTAAACCAAGGCATGGAGCTGATTAGACCCTAAGAGAAATCTTGTATAGATTCTTGGCAAAGAATACTAAACTTAAGCTACACCTCACTTACTTCTTCCCTCGTACTAGACTTAGGTTAGGTACATCGGGGTAGGCATATTTTAGAAGCACCAGTTGAGTACTTTTAGTCTTTATTTATTTATGTATGTATTCCATGTATTTTATGGCTTAAACACCATATCATGCGTTTACAGTATTATTTTATAATACTCTTCATACTGTACACATTGTACT
The DNA here is from genome assembly GCF_964263255.1 of Lissotriton vulgaris. Taxonomy (NCBI): domain Eukaryota; kingdom Metazoa; phylum Chordata; class Amphibia; order Caudata; family Salamandridae; genus Lissotriton; species Lissotriton vulgaris. The sequence continues at coordinate 1,368,388,815 of NC_141689.1, read as the reverse complement.
TTGCAACAAGTATTACGATTGTAGTAGTTTATTTCTTCTGTATGAGAAAGAAGACTGTTCAATAAATACTTTTTATTGAAAACACCAGTATTTCTATTTCTCTATAACTCTGGTGATACGAAGGCTGCATGAGTGACTGAGTGAAATATCTATCTATTGTTTCCGCGACTCTAGCGATATATTTCTTATTCTTGGGAAACAAAGTTGTCATGTTTATGCGGTTGTCAGAAACGAATCCATTTTTGTGAATTCATGAAAGTTTCTAGTGACCACTGAGCTAGCTTGCACTCACAATTAAGTTTAATATGTTCGATAGAGACCTAGTTGACCTATGTTCTACGCCACATCTATAGTATATATTATTCCAATGCGCAGAGCCTATTGGGAATATAGGAACTACACTACATGGCGCCCAACATTTGGTAAGGCACTAATTTAACGATAGATACTAGAGTAACTCAGTTGTGCTTTTCACACAGACCCCGTTTCCGTAAAAACTCCAATATACATCTGGAGTGGGTAAAAGGACATAATATCCGCCAATAAACTGAGCAGGACGAGAACCCTGTGTATTAGTTCTTGGTTTATTCAACATTGAAGGATACAGTGTTCCAAAATATTGTGCACCTTATCTTTTGTTTCCTTGAAAACTTGCTTTGCAGACCTTTATAAAAATGATGGATAGTGACGAAGAAGGAGCTCCTGCAGCAGCAGCAATTGAACAAAACCTAGACACTGCAGGTTTTAATGAAAATGACAAGGGTGCTATACACATCACGGCAAATGTAAGAAAAATTATAACTTACAAACTTATAAATAATGGAGTATCATCGAGAGGTGGTAAAGTAATCTTTGTTATAGAGGCACATGAATATCGACAGACGGAGGTATTCTATTAATGGATTCTGTTTCCTACAGCAAATCCAGTAACACATGAGTTCCACTACTATAAAATAGAGGAACCTCCAGTGGAATACATTCCTTTCGAGGATATTGAAATTCCATTAACATACCAAGAGCATCAGCTCTGGTTTAAAGGCGCCCTACAACATCAAAATCACATTACCAGGCTCGGTCCACTAGGTAGACCAGAAGCAACATGGCCGGTACTAGCCAGCTATACACCACATCCTGACATTGAAAAAATGACAGGTCCAGAACTGTTAGCTCAACTGAAACAGTTAATTAAAATACATAGACAGTTGGTTCAATATGTCATGTGGACTTCAACCGTCCAACCTGCTGTAAGAATTCCGCAGCACATCCCTCACAAGGGAAACACAAACAAAATTACACCACAGACTATAAAGTCAGACATTGGTAAATTGCCTGCAAAACGGGAACAAATTCCGTTCTGGTTAGCTCAAAAAATTACTCAAATAGAGGCAGTATTTCCCGATAGTACACCTCATGAAAAACACAGGATTCTAACAATCTGTTTATAAATGGGGATTGCACCACACGTTGAGGACTGTGACACTTGGGGTACAGTCTTTGCTTCAATCTGCACAAAAACACACGGTGTCCCATCTATGACGGTAATACCAAACGTTCTGAGACAGATTCAAAATGAATCTGGTCCAGAGCCGGCCTTGAATCTGGGTATGAAAGTACTGAAAGATTTCAAACAGATCTCAGCTATCTTGTTAGCTAACATTACAGGAGAAGAAGCATCTGTGGCCATCCGCCAAAAACTAAAAGAAATAGATGTAACTGAGAAACCATATGAGCTTGCCAGAATTATTGAAAAATCATATGAAGAACTAGGTAGAGATAGTTTGGGTGGGAAACCAGTAAAGCCCCAACTAACTGGAAAAAAATGTTATTAAAAATAATCTTGGAAAACAAGTAGGAGAGTAAGGAATTGCGTCCGTAGTCGTCGGACGGGGAATACTCCTGATTCCCTGGGTCAAGGTATGAAAGAACAAAATGAAGGAGTACTACCCGATGAGGGTAAATGAAGGCTTTTGTCTAAACACAGGAAACATTGTTCCTTTGTTAGGAAACCCCTCACTCACCACCTAGTGGTGACTTGCTTCATCATCGGGGCCCACCCAAGTGGCCTAGCGTCACTTGGGTGTGCTTCAACACCTGCAATTGCAGTGGAGCTGGTAGTGAGATGTGGGGTGCAAACAAAAAAGTGTGTAAGTGTTAAAAATTGTCCTGGTAGTCTTTTATTTAGAGTTTAATAAAAAAGTAACTGGACAAAAGTTAAAAATCAAAGTTGAGATAGTAGTAGGGAAGTTACGGCCTACTTATCTCTGTTTTATGTGATGGTCGACATGTTTCTACCATAAGGGGAAAATCCCCGGTATTCCTCAGGACCAAAACAAGGAAGTGGGTGGTATGTGCCCCCTAAAAGACACACCCAGCCCTAAATCCTTGGACATCAGAAGAAAAATAAACTTCTGGAACGCACACCTAAAGTGTAGGGTGCTACAAAACCTGTGGAAAGGAAAAAAATGAATAAAATAATTACTATCCTGTTACGTAGTGCAGTGATGAAGTGCAGGATACGTGCAATTATTCTGGTATTCCACAGTGGTGGTTGACACAGTGCCTTCATCGGTGTAGAGCGTGTCTACGGGTGCTGTGCAAACGTGCTCTTAGCTTTGGAAAAAATGTCTATTGGATAAGGTCTGTTTTTAAGCCTTAGTGCGTGCTATAGAATATATACATGCTGGCATCGCAGACTGGGGTGCACTGAATTGGAGTGCTCATATTATGTACCGCCGTGATTTATTTTTGGTGCCAGCTAAGTAGTGGTTAATCGCTTATTGTAGAACCTGTTCAGAGTTCGTGGTCAACACATAGTGACAAACTAGACTAACAAACATCAACAACATAGAGTAGTTCACGACAATATTATATGGCAGAGAGATGGAACAATGCTTACAATGCTGGGGCTCAGGTCGAGCTGCATCAAGCAGGAGTAGGGCGCTATGCCGAAAACAACATATTCTAGGGAGAAAAAGGTATGTTGTTGGTAAAGGGGTAACTACCCTGTTAGGCGCTAGAAAGGAGGCCTCCGTTGTTTTGTCCTGCTGGTAGGGAAGGAAAAAGATCAACTTACAGTTGTGTGGGCGGAATCAGGCGGGTCACCTACTTCTCCGTGCTCGCTGCTAGGAAGCAATGAGACAGTGAGGGCGTGGCGCCTATAAGCGTGTAATCGCTTCCGGCGGCGGCCACGGCAATACGGGAACCCAGGAGGATCAAGCGTAGGCATGGAAACCCAGCGATGCTGCGCTTGCGCAGAAGTGTGGAAAACAGGGCCTGTCAGCGTGGTTGACGCCCGGCGCCCTAGAGTGCGTGATCCTGCGTGGGACAGCGGTTGCCAAGGGAACTACGCGGCGCTGCGCCTGCGCAATGAAAATGTAAACACAGGCTAGCGGGTGGAAATGCTGTTACCGCCCGATGCCGAGTGTTGAAAAAAAAGGTCAGAACGATCTTAGATGGAAAGGGCTAAAAAAAAAAAAAAAAAAAAGGGTTGCTGGAACTCTGGTCAGCGGGGCGAGGGTTTCCGCCCACACAACTGTAAGTTGATCTTTTTCCTTCCCTACCAGCAGGACAAAACAACGGAGGCCTCCTTTCTAGCGCCTAACAGGGTAGTTACCCCTTTACCAACAACATACCTTTTTCTCCCTAGAATATGTTGTTTTCGGCATAGCGCCCTACTCCTGCTTGATGCAGCTCGACCTGAGCCCCAGCATTGTAAGCATTGTTCCATCTCTCTGCCATATAATATTGTCGTGAACTACTCTATGTTGTTGATGTTTGTTAGTATAGTTTGTCACTATGTGTTGACCACGAACTCTGAACAGGTTCTACAATAAGCGATTAACCACTACTTAGCTGGCACCAAAAATAAATCACGGCGGTACATAATATGAGCACTCCAATTCAGTGCACCCCAGTCTGCGATGCCAGCATGTATATATTCTATAGCACGCACTAAGGCTTAAAAACAGACCTTATCCAATAGACATTTTTTCCAAAGCTAAGAGCACGTTTGCACAGCACCCGTAGACACGCTCTACACCGATGAAGGCACTGTGTCAACCACCACTGTGGAATACCAGAATAATTGCACGTATCCTGCACTTCATCACTGCACTACGTAACAGGATAGTAATTATTTTATTCATTTTTTTCCTTTCCACAGGTTTTGTAGCACCCTACACTTTAGGTGTGCGTTCCAGAAGTTTATTTTTCTTCTGATGTCCAAGGATTTAGGGCTGGGTGTGTCTTTTAGGGGGCACATACCACCCACTTCCTTGTTTTGGTCCTGAGGAATACCGGGGATTTTCCCCTTATGGTAGAAACATGTCGACCATCACATAAAACAGAGATAAGTAGGCCGTAACTTCCCTACTACTATCTCAACTTTGATTTTTAACTTTTGTCCAGTTACTTTTTTATTAAACTCTAAATAAAAGACTACCAGGACAATTTTTAACACTTACACACTTTTTTGTTTGCACCCCACATCTCACTACCAGCTCCACTGCAATTGCAGGTGTTGAAGCACACCCAAGTGACGCTAGGCCACTTGGGTGGGCCCCGATGATGAAGCAAGTCACCACTAGGTGGTGAGTGAGGGGTTTCCTAACAAAGGAACAATGTTTCCTGTGTTTAGACAAAAGCCTTCATTTACCCTCATCGGGTAGTACTCCTTCATTTTGTTCTTTCATTAAAAATAATCTCACCACTCCTAAAAAGAAGTGGGAAATCACTAAACAGACACTTCCTAAAGAGAAGCGTCTCAGTCCAGAGGAAGGTCTCCTCCACAGGAGCCCTCTGAAAAGAGGTATAACCTCAGAAATAGGGATAATTTGAGAAAACCTGATAGACATCAAGATACTGATACACGCTCCTCTCGTACTTTTCAGACTTCCTCGCAGAAATCAGAAAGAAGAGTATGGTCAGAACAAAAGGAAGAACGCGTGAAGTCCAAAGATGATTAGCACATTCCAAAAAATAAGAAAACCCAATTCACCAAGAAGAAGGTAGCAAGTCTAAAAATCCGACATGCCGAGGATCTTGAGGACACAACTCAAGAATGGGGAGTGGGCCCAGACAATGCTGGACAGCGCAGCAGAAGTTTCCATAGCTCGCAAGATCCTGAAGGATCTTCTGGAGACAGTGGACTTGAATGAATGCATTCAAGTTGAAACTGCTGACACCAGAGTTAGTGTACCACATAAGTTATATGAAGTAACACTCCGGATGGAGGGGGACATACCCAGGAAAATAAAAGCACTCTTTTGGGAGAAGCCATCTGAATGTTATGACATTCTTCTAGCTGAAAAAGACTGGCCACCTGAATTTGTCAGGGAGTGCCCACATGGCGAAGAGATCATTATGCCAGCCTTCTCTAATCATATTCCTATTCATAAAAAATACACCTATGCCAGAAAATGGGTTGTAGCCCAGGCTCCAGCATTATACAAAATCATGTGGGATGGGATGAGGATTCTCCTCACCACAAAATCCAGTTAAAAAATCAACCTACTGCTCAGAGACAGTATCCAATAAAGCAGGAAGCTAAAAAGCAGGTCAGGGAGATCTTAGATCAACCTGAATACTAAAGGGTGATTGAAACATGCACCATGTCAATGAATAATCCTTTGTTTCCTGTCTCCAAACCAGACAATACCTATCGTCTAGTTTTGGACGACAGACATCTAAACTCTTGTTTCAAAACTTTTGCAGTACAAAATGCACACAATGCAGCGCTGATGAATAACATCGTTTCTTCTGTCAAAATATTGCACCAAAAAGCAGGTACTTGACCGCTTTCTTAAAAATAGGGACACAGCGACAATTTTGCCGTCTCCCCCAGGGATTCAAGAACAGTCCAGGGTTATTTTCAGCCAGGGTAACAGAGTTACTACAAACGTATGATGATGAGGCATTATCTCATGTCGATGACATCTATCTTACAGACGATGATTTGGACGTACACTTGAAAAGAGTGAAAACTTTAATACTTGGGCTTGTTTCTGAAGGTTACAAATTCAATTTTAAGAAACCACGAATTGCCCACCTCAATGTCCTGTTCTTGGGATACGACGTGAAGACAAAAGGCTGGCAGCAAACTTTTTAGAAAAGTGTGCGCTGCTTCAACCTCCAAAAACGCTGAAAAACGTAGTCAATTCTAGGTTTCCTGAATTTTGAAAGAACTCACATTCTAAATTACGCAGAAAGGGTTAAACCTCTCTACGAACTAATCAAACCTGATTTCAAACCAACTGATTGGACTCAAAATCACACGGACATTTTGCATTCAGTGCAAACAGATATGTTAGCAAAAACACAGTTACAAACACACAACAACGTACGCAATCTTGTAATCTGAATCATCCCAGGGAGATGCACATTCACATACCTAACCTTTAACGAAGGTGAAAAGGTACCAATAGCTTACAAATCGCATATGTACACACAAGCTGAAATGAAATTCACTTCAACAGAAAAAATTCTGACAGCAGTTCAAACTGCAGTAGCAAAAGAGAGAGCCCTCAAACAGGGAAAACATATAATGGTTGTTACACCTGTACGTGCCTTGGAGGCAGTGACAAAAGTGAGCATTCCAAATGCTAAAGCTTTACATACGAGATGGATACAATGGATTCATTTTCTTGCTGCAACAGACGTTGAATACGTTTTTGATCCCTACTTGAAGACACAAGAATTTCTCCAATACGAACAAGAATGTGCTCTGCCCGCTGACATTTTGCCTCTAGAACATTACGGTTGTGTAATTTATACAGACGGATCAGCACAACCCGCGATTGGGGGTAAGCAAGCTTATAGTGCTACTTGCGCGATTGTTAAAGGTCGCTGGCACGATGCTAAATTCCGACCAATGATTACAAAAACTCAATCACTAGGAGACTGTACAGCTCAGCGAACTGAACTACAGGCTTTCAAGATGGCGCTTGAAAATGCTGATCGCGAATTCCCCACACTCATAGTGTGTGCTTCGTATTTCTGCGTTCAATCTTACAACGAACACTTGCAGAGCTGGGTTCAAAACGGTTTCAAAAACACAAAAGGTGGCACAATCAAGCCTAAAATGCTTTGGGAACAAGTAGTTCTATTACAGAAAGAACTACAAAAGACTCATGTGATACATACACTGAGTCATCAGCGTGATGGCGTTCACGTTGAAGGGAATTCGTTGGCTGATGAAGCTGTGAAGGCAGCTGTGCAAACGGCTGCCATAGCTGCAATCACTCGTTCAAAAACAAAAATAGATAGCAAAATAATGCAAGCTGTCACTGTCTCAATGAAAGATAGTGGTAAAACACTTCCAAAAGGCTTTCCACTCAAGTACTCATATATAACTGATGCAAATAATGTTCCTCTTGCTCGAATCCCTGGAGTGGGGGATAGAGCGATTCCAAACATGGAACACAGATTAGGACTAATCTTAGCAGCACATGAAGGGCATGCATCTGCACATGCAGGTGTTTCTGCCACAGTGTCATTGTTAAAGCAAAGATACTGGTGGCCATGCTTGAGGAAACAGACCCGAAATTATGGGGCCGATTATGATGGTGGACGGACCTGAGTCCGTCCGCCACCATAGAGTAGGAGGGAATCTCCACATGGCCTGCGGAGTTCCCTTCTGTGCAATTAGGATGTGACCGCCACCCTGGCGGTCACATCCTCTATTTTTACCATTGCGGCGGGTGCGGCTTCCAGCGGCATCCGCCGCAATGGTAAAAATGCATACATTACATTTGTATGCAGAAAGCGGCAGGCACCATGCGGTGCCTGACGATTTCTGCATACAAATGCAGGGGGGTACAATAGGTACCCCCCATGTGCACCCCCCACCCCCCCTTCACCCAGGGGGCCCGCAACGGGCCCCCGCAGTGAAGTTACACATGCTTTCCCGCGGCGGAAAACCCGCTGCGGAAAAGCATTTTTTAACAGCCCATCTTATTATGGCTGACGGTGTCTGAGAGACACCGTCACCATATTAGAGCTTTTCCGCCACGGTTGTAAGGCAACCACGGCGGAAAAGCTGCAGACGGAAACCAGGACCCACCAGCCATCCTAATGTGGCGGTGGGTCTTTGGGGGTCTGCTGCGGTTTTTCCGCATCCTCCGGGCCGGCGGTGGCTTCCGCAGGCCCGAGGATGCGGAAAAACCGCAATCTTAATAGGCCCCTTAGTTTTGGAATGTGAAATCTGCCAGAAGATGAACATCTCTACAGTAAAACGTCCTGCACAGACGCCCCTTCTAGTAATAGATAAACCGCTAGCGTGCGTCTATCTGGACCACTGTGGTCCCTTACAGAGGGACGACAACTATAAATATATCATGGTCGCAGTGGATTCATGCTCAAGATTCATTTGGATGTTGCCTCAGCGCTCGGCTGATGCCCGAACTGTTATAAAAGATTTGCGAGTCTTTATTGGCACATACGCAATCGGCACGCTACATTCTGACCAGGGTCCTGCGTTTAGCTCTCAAGCTTACAAGGAGACCATGGCTAGTTTGGGCGTTGCATTGCGGTACTCAAGTCCATTCCATCCCAAGGAAAATGTGGTAGTGGAAAGAAAAAACCGTGACATAAAGCAATCTATAACAGCTAGGGTATTAGGCTCGGGTGACGGGTGGGTCAAACATCTAATAAGTGTCCAACGTAGTCTTAATAATCTGCCAAGAAATTCTCTGGGTGGAATCACTCCGTATGAACTACTGTTTGGTACTAGAATGCTCATCCAGGATCTTGATCATCATAATTCAGTGGTGGAACAAAAACCCTTTGATATCAAAGACCGTTTGGCTGTTTTACAGGGCTTAAATGAAACAAGAAGCAGTCTAAGCAACACCAACAAACAGCCAACGACCACTGAAGAAAAACCACCTGTCCAAGCAAGACCTGTCTGGATTCCAAAGATTGAAGATCTGGTCAGAGAAAAGATCGCGGTGAAGAAAGAATTTGGGCCTTCTTACAGAAAACCAGTACCTGTCTTATCAATCCAAGGAACAAGATCAGTGTTACTGCCGCCCCTTGCTGGAAGAAAGGAGAACAGAGTGACCTGGTCAAACCACGTCATGTGGCCGATAATAAGTAGTAGGCCCAGTGGACTACCAAGATGTAGCAGATGACCAAATCTTGCTACAATCCAAGAGTTTCAAAGTGAAAGACTTATCACCTTTGATAAACCTGCAGTGAGAAAAGAAGGACTATTAAAGAAAGCCATGGAACTTGTGCCTCTTGATACCCAAATATCAGTTCATCACGAAACACCTCTCTACAATGATATAGCCTCTGACTATACAAATATGACAAGGAATGAAGCAGCCCCAGCGATTTCAAATAATCCGGATGCAATTCCAACAATTGACAACACTGCCTCTGGCTATTTAATCAACTTTGATACATTTTCTGAGGATCCCAGTGAACCAGAAACAACACCAGCGAGTAAAACTGACAAAGAAAAAATAACAGAACTCTTTCTTCAACTTGACAAAACATACCTGGTTTCACCATGGGTTGAATTTTGGATTGTGTTAGGTGTACTTTTTCTCCTACTGTGGTTCATTCTTGTTTTAAGTTTGGGACAGTTGATTGATGGAAAATACAGTACAGTGGACACAGCAAGTAAGAATATTAACTTGCTCCTGAAGTCACACAAATCATCTCATTGTGAAAAAAGAGACTTGTCATCAGTGAACATCACAGCTGTTCCTATACCAGGTGGTATGGCATGGGACAGAACTGATTATGACATCTATGGCTCTATAGAACTGTTGAAGATACCACATCAATTTAAGGTTTATTTAAGTGACTTTGTTTCACCCAGCACTTTTTCTGATGATTGGGACTTTGAGACTGTTAATAACATGATGGCAGACTTAGAAATGTCAGCAAAATTCACAAACCATGAATACCTAGAAGGCTCATCAAATTATGAACAAATGTATTGTTTTAATCATTATGGTCATCATTATGTGGATAGATCTGCAAATCCTAGAATTGTTTTTACCTATAATCAATGGGAACATTGTCCAATGCCTCCAAAAGGCAGTTGCAAAACATTTTATGCAAAATGTCCATACTTTTCAGGCTTCAATGTCACAAATCCAGAAACTTTTTACTTTAAAAATGTTAATCAGACAGGAATGAAAAGTATGTTGACCAATACTAAGCAAATGTATTCTGCTGCCTTTTATGCTCAGCTGTCCACATTAGGCTATGACTTTTGGAAAGACAACATTGAGACAAAAACTGTCTGGGGCATAAAAGACTGGCAGGTGCAAGGTTTAGAAGCCTTATTCAGAGCCTGCATCATCCCGGAACAAATAATGTTCTTAAATTACACTATTCAACAGACATCTTGCCTTGGCATAGCTAAGATAAAAGACTTAAACAAACCGTCCATACCTAAACCCACAACTGATAGTAATAGAGCTACAGATGAGGAGGTAGACGTAAACTACATTATACAACAGAACAGAGCTAATCCTGATTAGAAAAAATGGTTAATCTGGCCAACAGCCACGAATAACTGTCAAGATAGATTCCTGAACAAAACACAAGGATTTACAGTAACCAGGCCAGATCCAAGGTATATCCAGAGACAACATCCAGGGATAGTAACAACAAACAGTGTAGGAAAACTATGCCTAAAATGGCTACAGGAAATCCACACTTCCAGAAATGAAACAACACTTATCTTCACTTAAAGATGGGGTTGATTTAAGAGAATTCCTTTTGGGACCTCGTAAACCACGTCAAAAATGTTTCATATACGCCGGTATATACGCTGCTTATAATGAAGCCTGGAAAATCTCACAAATAGAAACTGCAGAAAGAAAACGAGAAATTGATCGTATTCATTTGGAGAAAGCTCTCTCTGTAGTGGACAATGGGTTAACGACTCTGTCCTCCAGAATTTATTCTATGGACAGCATAGTATCCTCTGCCATAGACATCATGGAACAAGACTTGCTAATGTTACAACATGGTCAGTCCCAAATACGTTCTATAATGCTGCTAGGCTGGACGTCTAATCAACACCACCTCATTGTTTTCTGCATTTGAACTTACGGATAAACAAATCTCTTTGGCACAGAGGGGAGCAGACTATACGGTGCTGAGCATTGGAAAACTGGAAAGATTAGCATTAACAGTTTCTGAGAAACCAGCCATAGAATGGATAATACATGGCACCATCACAATACCAGTGACGATTTTCCAGTTTCAGTATTGCTTGAAACACATACCAGTAAGCCTGTATGAAAGGTTGGGTAAATAATACATTAAGTCGACCTGCTATTTACCATATACTCACACATGTTGGAGTGGGGGGAAAGGAAATATTTCTTAGTGGGAACAATTGCAAACATTCCATTCACTAAGCCGTTTACTTTTGTGTCAAGGTATTCATTTACATGGAACCTGTGAGGGTTCTTCAAATAACCTTTCTTGCCACATGCGCGGTTCCCCGGCAGCAGTGATAAATCCAGTTTTTAGGCAGCTATCCAGTGGTAGCTACATAATGTTGAATGATCACAGCTGTTGTGGAATGATGCCAGGTATAGCCTATCTCTTTAGTGTGTCAGCCAGGGTCACTTTTTGTATGCAAGTATTGTTTCCTAAAACGAAGACAGACGGGAGTCGCCGCTCTGGCCTTCACTGAACATCTCTTCTATTCAAATTGATACTTTAAGCAGAATGAAAGCCATTCTTTTACAAAAAACTGTGCCACTGACCTCGTCCAAAGAGACGTATGATCTGCAAGTTCCTCTGCAGAGATACATGACCTATTATCAACAAACTGCCCAATACATTTTGCAGAAATGTTAGGTCGTATCTTAAACATGTCTGATACCAGTGGTATGGCACTTGTATTTAAGATGATTTTTTTGGGACTATTAACACCCTTTGAAGCAGTCCTAGGCATTTTTCCAAATTTCGTGAACTCTGTGTTCAGTGGTCTGCCTCTCATTTTGGCACTCGTAGCAGGGATACTATTTTTATTTCTTCTGCTTCGGTATGGCAAGTCCAGTCACCAGCGATACCCAGATTACCATGGAAAGTGCTCTTCTGGTGATGCAGTATCGTTACCAAATAACACAGATTCTTGGCTTGGCTCTTTTAAGAGATCTGAATACCACATGGTTCCTTTCATTCAGACCAATCTGCCAAGATTGCATCTTACCTGTTCTACGATGCCTGCTTTGTGGAGAGGAATACGTGTTAGATGTTTGTTTGACACTTCCATCAGCACAGCCAACGGATGTTGACGCTTTGCTAGGTCCGGTAACGGCTCACGCATGGTGTTGTCCCCAACGGCTACCAATCCTGATGACAGCATTCATTGAAGTCAAACAGACGCAAGTTCCTGCTAGTGAGATTCATGGACCAACAGGCACACAGGTACCATCTACTGTGAACGTTGCTAATGCGGTTGACGCTGACGGCGATGATTCTCATCTGTGTACAATTGATCTACTTAATGAAGTGGTTCAACTTTCACCTACTGTGGTAGACGATTTCTTTGCAAGCTTAGGCGATTTGATGTTTAATCCTGAAACCGGGAATAACTTTTGAAAATTAGCACACAGCGATCCATGAACTCTGAATTCGTCCTTCGCTTTTCAAAACAAAACTTAAAACTTTGGAACTCTATTTTTCTACTATTTTGATTTGACTTTTTCCGAAATTGAACTTTTTTTTGGCACTAAGTAATCTGCTTAAAGTAGAACTATTCTTAAAGATCAAGAAATTCCTTTTGAACGCTTCCTAGGGAAAATATTTGGCCTTATCCTCCAAAATATTAACAGTTTATATATTCTGCTTTGGAATGGTCTCGACTTTTTCTTCTGTAAACTTAGAGCCATTTCATAAAAGTCATTTCATGATTCTTTCAGATAGCATTTTCAATGTCATTAGGTATGCTATGAATGACAACTACTGCTTTTAAAATGCGAACAGTACAAATACTCATTTATGTGTACAACCATTTTTCAAATGCATTTTATGTATTTTTGGGTGGGATTGTGAACACATGCTTTAGTTATGTTTCAGATGCTTACAGATTTACTAATATCGGACATAATACATGGAGTGGGTGTTGTATAGCATTTTAGGACCCTAGTGTAATTTTCCTGATTCATGCCCTTATATAGGTATAAATTACCATATCCTTATATAGGCATAGAAATCATAACCATATTAACACATAGCTCATGTAGTCCGAATAGGGCATGGCTACTTCCACTAGTTCCGAAAATCTACAACGATTTCTTGGAAAAACCCGCCTTCAGCAGTCAGGGACTTCCCCCTGCTTGAGTATTGATTCATCCAAGAACTCATGGAGTTTTCAAAGAACTGGGACCCTTTGATGACGTGCTTATGTCCAACGTACGTCAAACCCGGCACCTTCAATGTATAAATATGCCCACACTTGCCCAAGCAAACACACGGTGGTTTGGAGCAGTTTGACTATCTACTTGCCCGACGCTACTCGCTGCAACATGTGCCGAAGGAAGCCGACCCTTCAGCAGACGCAACGAGAGAGGCGCTGTCTTTTCTTCTGCTGAGATATCCTTCATTCTAAACCAAGGTACGGAGCTGATTGGACCCTAAGAGAAATCTTGGGTAGATTCTTGGCAAAGAATACTAAACTTAAGCTACACGTCACTTACTTCTTCCCTCGTGCTAGACTTAGGTTAGGTACATCGGGGTAGGCGTATTTTAGAAGCACAAGTTGAGTACTTTTAGTCTTTATTCATTAATGTATGTATTGTATGTATTTTATTGCTTAGAAACCATATAATGCTTTTACAGTATTAGTTTATAATACTCTTCATACTGTACGCATTGTACTTTGCAACCAGTATTACGATTGGAGCAGTTCATTTCTTCTGTATGAGAAAGAAGACTGTTCAATAAATACTTTTTATTGAAAACGCCCGTCTTTCTATTTCTCTACAACTCTGGTGAAATGAAGCATGCACGAGTGACTGAGTGAAATATCTATCTATTTTTTCCGCGACTCTAGAGAAATATTTCTTATTCTTGGGAAACAAAGTTGTCATGTTTATGCGGTTGTCAGAAACTAATCTCTTTTTGTGAATTTGAGAAAGTTTCTAGTGACCTCTGAGCTAGCTGGCACTCATAATTAAGTCTAATATGTTTGATAGAGACCTAGTCGACCTAAGTCCTACGTCACATCTATAGGATATATTATTCCAATGCGCAGAGCCTATTGGGAATATCGGAACTACACTACAAGGTTTCAGAGGAGACTGCAAAGGATCGGCAGTGGTGGTTACTTGACGGTATTTGGAATAGCAGCATACCTTTTGCCTTACCACACTCAGAGCTGATGGTGGTGACAGACGCATTACTGTTGGGCTCGTAAGGTAATATGGGAGAGCTGGAGACCAGAGGACTCTAGTCTCCGGCGGAGACCTGTCGCCACATCAATCTGTTGGAGTTGTGGGCCATTCACTTGGAGTGGGAAACATCCTTTACAGCGCAGGCATTACAACACAATGCTTTTACAACACAAGGTTTACGACGCAGGAACACTTACATCATAAGATTTTACAACGCATACTATTACTTCGCATATGTAAGTACAACACACGCATTGATAAGTATAGTATGGTAAATTTTTGTTATAATTTTTTGATTATGGATGTTAAAAAATGTCAGTTATATTCATTTATAAAACATAAACATTTATTTATAGTTCCTTCTTTATTTATATATATAAATATTGTTATTAAAGAGTTAATATGTTTGTTAATAATATTTTATTTAGGGAGTAGTTAAATATGAGTAAATTAATACTCAGGTATTATTATGAATGCTATTGTTGTGATTAATATGGAAATATGTATAGAAATACTTTTTATTATTATAGTACCCAGATATGATTTTTTTTGGTAAATATATTAATTTCAGGAACATAATTTTTATTTTAAGGTGTAGGATAATTGTTTTAGTAAATGAATACTCTGGTATTAATTTTAATGCTACTCTTGTCATTATTATGTAGATATTTATAGAAATATGTATTAATAATTATGATATAAAAAAATACCCAGGTATTAATTATGTAGGTAAATATTTAAATGTGATGATAATAATTAATTAATTTGTTATATAGTTTATTAAAAAAAAGTAATTAATATTCAGGTTTTAATAATTTGTAATGTAAAAAGTTATTATTGTTAAATGTAAATTGTGAATAATATTATATATATTTCAATATAAAGTATATGTAAATAATTAATAACAATGTAAACAATATATTATGTATATATATTTAAATATTTACATGAGAAAACATTATCAATTTTTTAAAATTTAGAATAAACATTAATAAACATTTATAAAGACATAGAAAACAGGTAATTTTTTATTCACAATCTTTTAGTGTTAATTTAACATTTTTAGAATAGTTGTAATAAATTCTGAAAAAAATATAAACAAATCCGGTATATATTAATATATTTTATAAAAATATTTTTGCATTTTATTAAGTATAGTAACATTTTATAATACACTTATGACGTTGACGTGCAGACGTGAGTTTCATCATTACGGGGATCGTCGCTGGAAAGAACAGAAGCAAGTGAGAGCTGCGTTAAGGTAAGATACATTTACTTTATTAAAATACATAGTGTAGTGGTAATGTTTATTGTAAGGAGAGATGGAGGAGGTATATTTATTTACTAAATGTTTTTTACGTATGTTTGGTGTGTTTTCATGAATTGGTTTTCGCCATTACATGTTGCAGTAGTAGCCCCAAGTGGGGTCTGGTTTATTTCTAGAATACTTTTCGTTAGTTAAGTACTTGCTGTTATACATATTAAGTACTTAATTTATCAAAAGTGTTTGTAAATGTGTATTTTTTTTGTTTAGCGGTACGTTGTTTAATAAATGACACATTTGTAGTGTGTTCAGGATTAGATGTATTTATAGATTGTTTATACATTGTTTAAACTGTAATATCATTTGGATGTGCTAATAACATATTTTCTACAGGATGTTGGGTCTAGATGGATATATTTTGGGAAATTTGTGGCAATTTCTAATCTAAAAAAAGACATAATTTTCAGGATTTTTTTCTTGGGTTTCCTTATTTTGGATTTTGAAGGATTTCAAAAAGTTGTTGGATTTGGATTACCATTGGATTGCATCGTTGGATTTTGTTGTGTTTTTTCTAAAAACAACAACATTTGTTCGGGATTTTTTTATTTGGTGCGTTTTTCGATATCTGCACTGATTTTAGTGTGAATATTAATATCTTTTTCATCGGATAATGGATTTTTCACATGGATTATCTGTCATTAACTATGGATTAAAGAATAAAAGGACTCTTGGTGAAGTAATGGATGGTATATAAGTCCATGAGTTGAAGATAGAAAATTTCTGAAGGTAAGAAAACCCGACTTTAATTTTTAAATTTAATTTTGTTGAATATGACTATTTGAATTAGAAGGAGTTTTAGGGTAAAACAGACAAGTAAAAATAATGGGTCCCATTAGTATGGCGAGCGGACTTTGTCCGCCCGCCATATCCCTGGGACACGGGACCGCCCACTGAGAGTGCGGGGGTCCCGCACTCCCAATTAGGATGTGCCCGCCACACTGGCGGGAGTATGGCACAATGTCACAAAGGCAGGTTGTGCCTTTCAATGCACAACGTGACAGGCACCGTGCGGTGCCTGCCACGTTGTCCAGCATTTTCTTTCAGTCAAGCATCTTTTGGAGTTGGAATAGTTATTTTAATCTAAACACTATACAGCAATTAATTTTAGGCAAGTATGTTTTAGAAAAGGAATAGTAGTTTTGACTTTTTAATATTATGCATGTTTTTTTAAAGAAGCAGCTTTTGGAGTAAGAATCTTTATTTTAATTTCATCACTATCCAGCATTTTCTTTAAGTTAATCATATTTTAGAGTAGGTATAGTAATACAAATATACTAGTAGCATGCACATTTTGTGAATCAAACACCTTTTGGAGTAGGATTAGTTATTTTAACCTAAACACTATCCAGCACTTTCTCTTAGGCAAGCATCTTTTGGAGTAGGAATAGTTATTTTAACCTAAACATTATCCAACACTTTCTCTTAGGCAAGTATGTTTTGGAGTAGGAATAGTTATTTTATCATAAACACTATCCAGCATTTTCTGTGGGACAAACACCCTTTGGAGTAGGAATAGTAATTTTTACATACTACTATGCTGCACATTTTCTGAATTAAGCACCTTTTGGAGTTGGAATAATAATTTTAACCTAAACCTTATCCAGCATTTTCTCTCAGGAAATCATCTTTTGGAGTTGGAATAGTTATTTTAATCTAAACACTATCCAGCACTTTCTCTTAGGCAAGTTTTTTTGTAGTTGTGATGTAGTGGTGTGCCAGAGTGATGTGGTGGTGTCCCAGAGTGATGTGGTGGTGTCCCAGAGTGATGTAGTGGTGCCCCTGAGTGATCTGGGTGTCCCACAGTGATGTGGTGGTGTCCCTGAGTGATGTGGTGGTGTTCCTGAGTGATGTGGTGGTGCCCCCGAGTGATGTGGTGTTGTCCCTGAGTGATGTGGGGATGTTATGTTATGTTATGTTAGGAGGTTTTTGTAAAGCGCACTATCACCGTAGGTTTCCTGGCGCTGATTGGGATACTGAGAAAGGCAGATTAGAGTTTATCCAGATTGGGGGAAAAGCCAGGTTTTGAGGGACTTGCGGAAAAGGATGAGGGATGTGACAGATTTGAGAGAAAAGGGAAGAGAATTCCAGAATGTAGGGGCAAGATATGAGAAGCTTCGGCCTCCCATCCTTGTAAGCTTAAAGGGTGGGATGACCAAGAGGTGAAGATGGGAGGATCTGAGAGTGCGGGGGGGACAGTAGGGGGTGGTAAGAGATTTCAGAAAACTAGGTGAAGGGCCAGTGAGGGACTTGAATACTAGGCAGCCAATCTTGAAGGCTGCCCTGAGATTGATAGGGAGCCAATGCAGTTTAGCAAGGAGGGGCTTGGCCGACTGCCATTTAGGGGTCCTAAATACAAGACGCGCCGCTTGGTTCTGCACGACCTGTAGCCTGTGAAGCAGGGTTTTTGGCAGGCCATGATAAAGAGAATTGGAAAAGTCCAAACGGGAAAGAACTAAGGCCAGAGTGACTTGAAGTAGGACTGCGGGGGACAGTAGGTACGCGACCTTCCTGATCCTGCGGATCTGATACATGCAGGAAGAGACCACTGCCCCCACCTGGGCCTTGAGGGAGAGTTCGGAGTCAATAATGACACCCAAGCTCTTCACAGATGTCACAGGGACAGGGGGAGGGCCGAGTCCAGAAGGCCAAAAGTGTGGACCCCAATGGATGGAGCTCCTACCAGGAAGAAGGAGCTCTGTCTTTCCGGGATTCAGCTTAAGCTGATTTTGGCTCATCCAGAGAAGAATATGGGACATAACAGAATGGAAATTAGAAACAGCAGAAGGGGTGGAGAGGGGAAAGATGAGTTGTAGGTCGTCAGCGTAGTTAAAGACGGTGACGTCCCACTGCCTCAGAGAAAGAAGAAGAGGGCGAAGATAAAGATTGAAAAGGAGGGGGGACAGAGAAGAACCCTGGGGGACACCGCAAGTGGAGGAGACTTTGGGTCCACGAAAGGTCCCCAGACTAACCGTCTGAGACCTACCAGATAGAAAGGAGTGGATCCAAGCCAGCGCCGGGCCCTGGAGGCCGGCCTGCTTGACACGGCGGATAAGAATGTCATGATCCACCGTGTCGAACGCGGCCGACAGATCTAACAAAACCAGGGCCTGGGGAATGCCCTTGTCAGCATTGTCTCTCAGGATGTCCCTGAGTAATGTGGTGGTGTCCCTGAGTGATATGGTAGTGCCCCTGAGTGATGTGGTGGTGTCCCCAAGTGATTTGGTGGTGTCCCTGAGGGATGTGGTGGTGTCCCTGAGTGATGTGGTGGTGCCCCTGAGTGTTGTCCCTGAGTGATATGGTCGTGTCCCTGAGTGATGTGGTGGTGTTTCTGAGTGATGTTGTAGTGTCCCTGAGTGATGTGGTGGTGCCCCTGAGTGATGTGAGTGTCCCAGAGTGATGTGGTGGTGTCCCAGAGTGATGTGGTGGTGTCCCTGAGTGATGTGGTGCTGTCCCTGAGTGATGTGGTGGTGTTCCTGAGTGATGTGGTGGTGTCCCCGAGTGATGTGGTGGTGTCCCTGAGTGATGTGGTGGTGTTCCTGAGTGACGTGGTGGTGCCCCTGAGTGATGTGGTGGTGTCCCAGAGGGATGTTGTGGTGTCCCCGAGTGATGTGGTGGTGTCCCCGAGTGATGTGGTGGTGTCCTCGAGTGATGTGGTGGTGTCCCCGAGTGATGTGGTGGTGTCCCTGAGTGATATGGTGGTGCCCCTGAGTGATGTCCCTTTGTGATGTGGTGGTGTTCCTGAGTGATGTGGTGGTGCCCCTGACTGATGTGGTGGTGTCCCTGAGTGATGTGGTGGTGTTCCTGAGTAATGTGGTGGTGTCACTGAGTGATGTGGTGGTGTCCCCGGGGGATGTGGCGGTATCCCTGAGTGGTGTGGTGGTGTCCCTGAGTGGTGTGATGGTGTCCCCGAGTAGGAGGGTGGAGTTGGAGGGTGGAGTTGGAGTTGGAGGGTGGAGTTGGAGTTGGAGGATGGAGTTGTAGGGTAGAGTTGGAGTTGGAGGGTGGTGTTGGAGTTGGAGGGTGGAGTTGGAGTTGGAGGGTGGAGTTGGAGGGTAGGGTTGGAGTTGGAGGGTGGAGTTGGAGGGTGGAGTTGAAGTTGGAGGGTGGAATTGGAGGGAGAGCAAGGAGTAACAGAAAGAGCGTGGGTGCTAGAGCGAGAAAGAGACGCAGAGAGAGGGGTAGGAGGAGAAACAAGATATGTTTAATGCACGAATAGTGCTTAGAACAGTTTACTGAAAATGTGTCAAGGAACAGCATGTTATGTTTACAAAACATGTGTCAAGGAACTGCATGTTTTGTTCAGCAAGCACTATTGCCATTTTTTTCCCTGGTTTTTTGGGGGGGGGGGGGTTGCGAGATCACCAAGGTTATTATTGATTCCATCCTTAGGCTCTGTGAAAGAAGTTATTTACATTTATACAAGGGGAAGGAGGAGAGATTGGTGGGGGAGGTGAAGAGATTTGGCAGGGAAGGAGCTAGGGCTAGGATGGAAGCACAGGAAGAGCCGTGTAGACATGGTGGTGTGGCTTTGTTTAGTGTACCGCATCTGTAATGTGGAAAGAAATCCGCTTCCTCTGAACATGTAAAGCATTTAGTTTAAGGTGCCGAAATCAGCAGTTGAAGGCGCTGGAATACTGAGTAATAAAGTGGCAGAAGAAACGAGGTGGCACATTGTAAAAGGTCACATTGTGAATTGTGTCCTGCTGTCTCTCTACTGATGAGGAGCTACCACAACGCGGAGTGTCTGGGGAGAAGTCACACTTTCGTTGAAATACTTAGACCACCTGGTCTATAGTCCTCAATGCATAATTGGGCACCTTCAAGTATAAGAGGTTAGAAAATCCCTGTGCCATAAGATCCGATCATTGTGCAAAATTTCAAGGCGATAGCTGTCAGCAGGACTCCATCACACAGATTTCAATGATAAAAACAAGCATTTGCAACACAAAAGGTCTCGCATTTGCAAAGTTTTAAGCTATTGCCATTGTAAATGGCATTGCCAATGGCAATGCATTTTATTTATCTGTTTTTAAAACCAACACATAGATAAAAGGTTTGTTATTTGCAATGCCAGTAGCTAAATACCATTGCAGGAGAGAGACACGTAGAGCCCTGCCAGTGCGCCTCGATTTTACCCTTTTATTGTTGTACTGGAACGAGCACCTGAGTTCAAACTTGCAACACTCCTACAATTCCAGTATTGAAACAAGAACTCCGTACTATCCAAGTGCTGAAGACCCACTGTGTGCTCTGCCAGTGCCCCTCAATCCTGAGCCTTGCTATTGTACTTGTGAGGCTAATTCACAGCTCTGCCAGTGTGACTGAACCCTGATTTGCACCACCCCTGCTATTCCCACAAAGACCCACACGCAGCTGTCCCAGTGGATCTCAATCGATCCTGGACTGCAGCCCCCCATTCGATTCCAGCTCTGAGACCTTACACTGTTTTTCTAATGCACCTCCTTCCAAAACGTACACCCCTGACGTTCTATTATATTTAGCACCCCAAGTGTACCTGCAGCTCTGAACCCACATGTTGCTCTTCCAATGCACCTTGTCCTCACTCGTAACTTACACCACCCCCTCCATTCCACCTAGTTGAAATACAGCTCCCCCAGTCTACCTGCAGCTCTGAGATCACAAGCTGATACAGCTCCCCCAGTGCAGTGTACCTGCAGCTCTGACCCCAGACGCTGCTCCTCAGGGCCGGACTGGGAAAAGAAACCGGCCCTGGCAAACTGCTCTGCTGCCGCTCCCCTCGGGTGAGGGGGAGTGCTGCTGAGCAGTTTACTGGGGCTGGTTTCGGCCGATTTTGTTACCGGGGGCGATATTGCCGACCCCCGGTAATAGAAACGGCCCCCCAGGGGCCAAAAACCGGCCCCCACCCTAGCGGCCTACCGGGGAAACGCCCGGTGCCCGCTATGGGCAGTCCGGCCCTGCTGCTCCTACAATGCACCTCCTTCCTAACTTACATCACATCTGCCATTCCATCACATATAGCGTCCCAGTGTACCTGCAGCTTCGACCCCACACACTGCTCTTTTGAGACACCTCACTCCTAACTTATCGTGGCAGCACAAGAAAACTTAAATGGCCAAGAAACATAAGGCCACAGCTGGGTGAGCTGCGAGGAGCAGGCACAGACGAGTGTCCGATACTCCGAGGCAGGCTGCAGCATAACCCGCCTTCTCCGTCCCCTGGCTCCGCTGCTCTGCTGGAGCCCCATGACTGATTGGGAGGGGGAGGTCAGAAATCAAGAACAAAGAAAGTGAAACCAGCTACGGCATCGCTGCTGGTTGATGTTTGACTCGATCCAGTTTGGGAGGGGTGTTACTAGCATGCAAGTATTACGGGCGCTGTAATGAGTCGCTTATAAAAACCAGAGAGGGTAGTGCTGCTGCTGTCAGGGGTGCAGCAGGTGCAGTGGCACCATGCATATGTGTGCAATGGGGCCCTCTGCTTGCCAATGGTGGCTCTGTTTTACGACCAAGTTGGGGTCTGTTTCCCATGCTTGCTTCTGTGTTCACGGGGCCCTAACTCTGCTATTGGCTTCCGTGCCACCTGGCTTGGAGTCTCTTGCAGCCTGAAGCCCAGCAGCACTGAAATAGTGGTGCTGCTGTGCTGCTTGTCTAGAGCAGATATTTACGAGTATTAAAACGTCGATATATTATCGGGAAAGATGAAAGGAGGCATGTTTTTATGTAAATATAGAACGCAAGACTAGCTGCATGCTATTTAAATATAATCAGACTTCAAGAAACCTTGAACGCACAGATTTTTCTTTATTTATTTCATAGATAAAATTGGCATTCCAATTGAGTCATGTGATTCGATCTGCGTTCTATGCTTTTTATACATTTATGGAGCGCTGGAAGATGTTATATAGAATCGTTTCATTTACTAAAACAGAATTAACTCACACTCAATTTCGCAATTTAAATATATTTTATTACAAAAGGAGCTTTATATTATAAGGAAGCTCTCTTTGAAAAGTGTGTCTTTACCCAGTGACGTGAGTTCCTGTGTATAACTTAGCATTGTTTACCGAGGTGTTGCCTGCTTCTAATTCTACTGCTTCGTACCTCCCAACCCCTCAGCGTGAAGAAAGGACATCCGGGGCTGGAAACAAGGGCTGATTTCATGTCCTCTGGCACTGATTTAGCCAGTATGAATTTCTGTAGGAGACAGAGTCTAGAATACACACAGATTAAAACTAGCCGAGGCCTCTGACGCTCATTCGTGAGGGATGATCTATTTTAAGTGCCCCGATTGGCCCGAGCCGTCGTTAGTCAGGAGACGGGTCTCGTGCAGCCAGGCTGCTCTGCCGGTGGCAGGGAGAAGCTGCTGATGGAGAGCTATAGGCCGGTGTAGGGCGGCGATGCGAGAGGGCTTGGGAGGAGCAGGCTGTCCAGGGACCGGGAAGCGCGCCGCTCTGTGGGGCTTGCACGTCGGACCTTACCGCTGCGGTATATAACCTTTACAACAAATCTTTTACCACGCACTACCATTACAACGCAGTCATTACAATGCAAACCATTACAACGCATTGTGCTGGGGGGCGCTCTAGGATAGGGAATACGTTTAATTTACTATCCAACACCTTCCCTAGTGTCCACGGGGACTGGAGTTGGAATAGTAAATTAAACTATTCACTATCCAGCACCCCAAAGCGCTATGCGTTGTAATGGTATGCGTTCTAAATACCGCGTTGTAATGGTATGCGTGGTAAAAGTATGCGTTGTAACGTCATACATCCACCGCTGCCTGGTTGTGGAAGGAGAGTACGGGGAGAGGTGCCAGAGTGAGGACAAGAAGGGCATGGTAGGCGTTAATGGGGACAGCTGCAGGAGCGGAGGACCAGGAGATTCCACGCCTAAATAGAGGGGAAGGGGAGCTGGCGAGGGTGATCTATACCGCTGAGGAGGGGTGCTTAGAGGGAAGAGCAGCTAATTGTTACAACGTCTGTGGGCTGAATGTGAAGGGGACATGACGACTGAATACAACAAGACATAGCGTGCTGCGCTTGGAGCGCGCGGGCGCATTACAAAAACGAAAGTGAAGCTTGCGATGACAGAAGGGAGCTGTGCACATGCGCGTGTTCACGGGTGCGTCCACAGACCCCAATCACCAGCCCTGCGCGTGCCCCGGTCTCTACCACTTGAGAGGCAAGTCGGTAACAATAGATCTCGCTGGCGAAAGCGCTTTTGCGCTGCTTAACCAGGTGCGAGACCTAATGACACCAGATCTTTTTCCTAGGTCACTGTGGGTTAATACAAAGTGAAAGTACATTTCCTCATGGGAACAGTTGAAGTTCAAACTTAGGAGCTCAGCCCAAAGCAGTCTTCATTACAGCAAGGGAAGCTGCCCCTAATGCTACTCTGTGGCCCATCACTGCCAGCTTCACCAAGCGGGCGCTCTTAGGTTTGGTCATGACAGTCTTGGCATGATTGTCTGTTGGAAGCAGTTCTTTGAAACACCTACGCAGAACAGTGCCTGGGTGCTGCTGGACTGAAGCCAGTTCAAAGTCTTTAAAGGTGGAAGCAGCTGTACTATCTGCCTGTTGCTGTTGGGCCACCTCTCTTGCAAGTTCTGATGTTGGAAACTGGACAAAAAGGTCTCCTGCTCGGCTGATGAGGCTCCTGTGGAATCTGCGACTGAAAAAGGTGAACGGATGCCATGTCACATTCACTTTCCAGAAGTTCCTCCTCCCGGTACAGGACAATCACAGCTGCAAAGTAAATGGGCCTCAGTGGATGGCAAGCCAGGAAGAAGTAATATGACTGCAAGACATGCCGGAAGTCTAACAGCACGTGTCCAAACCATGTGATCACCCAGCTGAGGACAAAGATGGTGCCAACCTCTGCCCCTTGCATAAAGTCGTGCAGCTCTGGGTTCACTTGGTCAATGATGGGCATCAAGTAATTTAGAATGTGTTTGGTGTTGTCCATTGTAGGGTCCATGAAATCCCTAAGGTGATGGGTGGATAATTTCTCCAAGAGCGCCATTGCCATCTTCTTTCCCACCACAAGTAGGAATGTCACTACAATGTCGTGGTAACCCTGGTAGTAGTGCAGTTGGGGATTACGTTGCAGCACTCGCAGGATTATGTCAATCAGTTCTTCCTGAAGTGCAGATCGCTGCTCATCTGGCATGCCTGGCGGAAAGCGGCGGAGCGAACAGTGAACATCCATCAACACCTGGTCATAATCCTTGTTATTCATTTGCAGGTCCTCACCTGGTGTAGGAGGCAGATCATGTATGTTCACATTAAGGAGCCTGCCTTCACTGATTGCCTTATGCCTGAGAACCGCAACATCGCTGGGCACCCGGCGGATAGCTTGATGAATCTCTGCCTCCTTCTTTTTCCTCTTGAAATTAGGGTCCCGCTTGCAGTGGTCGGTGAGCTGGGGGCCGGAACCGGCGCTCCGGGACTTCCTCATGTTCTTGAGGGGCGGCACATCCCGGCCGAGGTTATGGGTCAGATGCTCCATTTACGTGAGTCTGACGTCACTACTCCGCTAACGGGAAAATCAGCAGTGCGGGGCCCCCAGCTGCTAGCGCCTCGCCCTTCCACCGTGCGGACACTCCTCCCATTGCTATTGCCATTTATAATAAGTATAATAAACAACTTTCAATTGATTTACACAAAGCCATCAATCAAGGTTAAAAATAGCAGTGTCATTGCATCAGTCTTGAGGTACCGCAGAGCTCAGCCTAACGATAATCTAACAGGCATTGATAAAGCCAATAAGACTGGCTAGAATAGAAGATGTGTACGAAATAATTATACGAAAGGGTTACGGATAACATTTTAGGTTTTGTACATGTCAAAAACATTTGAAGTCGAGAGTGCAAAAGCAATAAGCAAACAAAGTCCTGTTTATGAGACATGTTCTCCAACATACCATCTTAATAACAAGGAGGGAGGGGGAGAAGGAAGGGGGGAGTGCAATACACCATTTTCTGATGAGATGCAAATGCCTTGTGCGCCCTCGGAAGCCTCTGATTAGTTAGGGGGGCGGAGGGGGGGGGCGGGAGTGGGGAGTGTGTAACTATACCTGCAGCCTAACAAACAACGCTGCCGACTTTACCCTGGGGAACCGGGTTGTGTTTTTGGCGTGGACTGCTTTAAAAACAACAGGTGAATGTTAAAAAATAAACGTAAACTTAGTCACGGGGCACTCCCAGACTGCATCGACATCGGGCAGGAGGCGGAGGGTGGGCCAGCGGGGAGAAGGCAGTGTGAACACATGAAATGAGAAAAGCATGCGCAGTGCCGGCTGGGGAGCACACACGGAGACAGAGCGAGTCATCTACGGCAGAGGTCTTCAAACTGGGGGGCGGGCCCCCCTAGGGGGGCCTTAAGTGATCCCAGGGGGGGCGCCAGGCTCTGGCCAGAAGAAACATTATGCTTTGTTTTCAGCCTAAAAACATGAGCAGCAGTAACCACTTCTGTAATGGGCCATCATTAACATCCTTTGTCATTTGAATCCCAGCTGGGAGAAGGTGTCAAAAGGGAAGTGACTTCACATTTTCTCCAAGACCCACACTACTATTTTGAATAACCACACTGTGGATCCTTTGCACATTAGCAAGGCCTGCCTCACCGGAATAGTATGTTTGGAAATCCTGTATTTGTTTGCATTTTTAAAACAGTTACAGAACTTAGCTGCAATATTTAAATAGGTCTAGACATAATTAAAAATTGCCAGTTAAATAGAATAATTGTGAAATATTTTGAGGGGGGGCCCGGCGAATTGTTTTTCTACACTGGGGGGGGGCGCGGAATTAAAAAGTTTGAAGACCACTGATCTACGGGGACACATTGAGGACGCAGTCGCCATGCACACAGGAGTCGGAGCGATGCAGATAATTAGCAAAGAGTTGTCCAAAGAACAATTACGCTGTATAAGCGTAATGAGACTGTAGTTAGGAGGTGTTGCTTCCGGAATATACGGAAGTTAGTATTGCATAAACAGTCAATGAAAAGGCAGTTAAGAAGAGCAATGCCACAGATAAACCAATGCAAAAACCACAGTTGATGGACAGAATGCAGAACAATGTCATACATTCACCCCAGTACAGAGATCTGAGCCTAAATCCATCGTTTTTTTGCACTCCACACCACCCCAGTTCAGAAATGGCCATATGCAAATCAGTCTGACCCTGTGCCTCATGGGAACAGTCCAGCCCGAACTGCCGAGCCATGCCTTCCCTGGACCGGAAACAAGCTTCCGAGGACCGGTTTCTGGCATTTCAGCCGTCTTCAGCCCGGCTTGCTTGAATCCAGTGGTGTGGAGAGCAAGGGACTCACGTCTGAGCATACCCATCCCACTCGGGGTGACAAATGCAAAAACCACAGTTGATGGACAGAATGCAGAACAATGTCATACATTCACCCCAGTACAGAGATCTGGGCCTAAATCCATTGTTTTTCTGCACTCCACACCACCGCAGTTCAGACATGGTCATATGCAAATCAGTCCCTTTCAAAATAAAGGTGCCCAAACCTTCCTGCTGAACTCAGCAGCTTTGAAAGTATTCTATAAGGGACGCACACGTTTCTTTATATCGGAGATACAAGCTCAGGAGTACTTAAATACTCTTTGAAAATGCTGGAGAACATTACGGAAACTCTCTAAAACCTTGAAATCTAATTTAAGTAAATGGCAAGGTTGGGATAATGTTGAAAATAAGAGTTTAAAGCAAAGCAGGGTTGGGCTGGCTATATCAAATATGCAGATATTAGAACATTAAATAGGCGTTAATTAGTAGCGGCAGATAAAAACTTAAAGGTTGATGAGCGTGGAGAGTGGGGACTGAAGTGAAGTCTCTCCCCATTGCTAGGGCCATAAGCCCTTTTTCTTTAGATGTGGGGTGGAGGGGGGGTGGGAGTAGGGAGGGGAAGTCACAGGAGGTGGAGGGGGTGGAAAGAGGTGGGGTCACGGAGGAGTGGGAAGTGAGGGAGGGAAATAGGGTAATAGGGGGGATTGGGGTAGGGGCCGGAGTAGGAGGTAGGGGTTGGGTGGGCAGCAAAAACAAAAAAACAAACAACAGAAATCAGACACATGCGGTGGGATCCGCAACGGAGTATATTGTACTATGAAGAGACCTCAAGGGTATGGGCAATGGCTATCTAAGGTATTTCTACTAGGAGAATATGGGTAAATATATAATCTGTTCATAAAATGTTGGAGGCCTGAATGATAAGATAAAATGTGCCAAGGTGTTTGAGAGAATTGCTGTGCTGAATCCGGATGTCTTATGTCTACAGGAGACACACATTGCGTGGGGAAATAAATTGCTTCTTGAGATCAGAGGGTATAATCTAGCTGTGTGTTCCTCCCAAACAACAAATACGAGGGGCGTGGCTATATATGTCAGGCATCATAAAGGTACGGCCCTACGAACAAAAGCAGATAGATGGGGTCGGTGGGCATTAATGGAGTTATCTCTGGGTTTTATTATGACAAATATATATGGTTCAAATCTGGACGATCCATATATTTGGGAAGAACTAGAGGTTGAGTTAGCACACTGGTCATGCCCCCTGATTATTTGTGGCGATTTTAATCTACACTTGGATGGAGATAGTTATTTTTTTATGCTGGGAGGAAACCTAAACTGTGGGAAACCTAAACTATTTAAAGCACTCTCTTCACTTAAAAATAGTCATGGGCTAGTTGACATCTGTATAGAGAAACAACAAAATGATCCCGGTTTCCCATATTACTCGCATCCTCATAAAAAATGTGTTCACCCAGACTACTTTTTGGCTTCTGAGCAGCAGTTGGATAATTTGGGTATAATAAAGCTCCCACAACTATATTCGGATCACAATCTGTTAATCTTAGTAATTAAGGAGGGTCAGGGCCTCAATAGACAAACTACTTGGACCTTCGATAAAAAGTTGTTATTGGACAAAGAGTTTTGTACCCATATCAAAACGCTAACACAAATATTTTTTATTGCAATAGATAAAGCGTATCCCGAGCAATGGTGTGGTTACATATAAAGCAGCCCTGAGAGGGGAAGTGATGGGGTTCACAATTTATAAACGGAAGAAATGTAAAATACAGATGGACCAATTGACTAATAAACTTGGTCAACTGGAAACAGAACATGTACAAATAATCAATAATGGAGCTGGGGAAGATGTACTGGCACAACACATATGTAAAATAGCACTGGCCAAAGCAGAAATCAATCAGCACTTTCAAGAGAAGGTGGCCCAGCAATTTCAAACATATCGTTAAGAACTGTATGAATATGGAGAGACAACTGGGAGGTTACTGGCTCTAAGAATTAGGCAGAAAAAGTCTAAAAATTATATATCAAAAATGCAAGATGAGAATGGTACATTGGTATCAGATCCAGATATGATTATTGGGATCTTTGAGTATTACTTTAATAAACTATTTCAGGGAGATATCTGGACTGGGGATCAAGAGGATCCAGCCGATCCAGCAGACTTTGAGAACGGCATTATACCACTACCTAGGATAAACGATGAAGCCTCTCAAGAATTAGAGCAGGAAATCACGATAGAAGAGGTACAGGCTGTGCTGGCGTCTCTCTCATCAGGCAAGGCGGCCGGGCCAGACAAAATCCCCATTGAGGTGTATAAAATGCTTGCAGTACAAATAGTACCCCTTATACGAGACTTATACTTGGACATTCAAAACCGGGGAATACCCCCAAAGTCATGGCAGGATACAGATGTTATAGTCTTCCTGAAAAAAGGTAAACCACTAGAATCTCCCTCGTCATATCGTCCGATTGCTCTGATGAACTCGGACGCAAAAATATACTCTAAAATCATGGCCACCCGACAACAAAAGAACTTAGTTGCCATTATTTCACCTTGGCAACATGGCTTTGTTCCCGGCCGGGAGACCACAGACCACACGCGACGAGTAATATCAATATTGGACATTGCGGAGGTAGAGAACAGAGCAGTGGTTGTGGTCCTCTTGGACGCAGAGAAAGCCTTTGATCGGGTGGCCTGGGGCTATTTGTGGGATAAATTGACTGAGAGAGGATTCGGCCTACGATTTATTCTGGCAACACACGCTATGTATTATAAACCCCACGCAAAGATTAAAATAAAGGGGCATACATCCAGGAGGCTGAAGATAGAAAGAGGTACCCGTCAATGCTGCCCGTGTTCCCCAATTTTGTTTCATTTTATTAAGACCTATTCATATCCCTAATTTTTTAATAATCCCTTAATTAAAACGGTAATTTCCCATGAATATGAGACGAAAATGTTGGCGTATGCTGATGACATTGCCTTACTAACACCAGCTCCGCAAGAGGCAATTGCGGAAGTAGAAAAAGTGGCAGAGAAGTTTGGGAGGAGGTCGGGATACCTTTTAAAAAGATCAAAGACACAAATTATCTGCTCTTCACATTTTCAATTACAAGATTCTCGAGTGATGGAGTCAGCAACATATTAGTGGTCATTTTAACAGCTAAAATAGCCAATTTATGGGCATTAAATACAGACCCAGTGATGGGTTCAATTAATAGGGAGTTGAAGCGGTTAGATCCCCTACATCTTACAATAATTGGAAGAATTAATATAATCAAAATGAACATTTTTGCTAAGATCTTATATTTAATCCGGGACATCCCATTAGAGCTAGAGGCAAATAAAATTTGGAAAATGGAGGGGATGTTTATTAACTTTATTTGATGCTACCATAAAATTTGCCGCTCCTATAAATATTTGACCATCTCAGTCAATAGGGGGGCTGGAATGCTCCTAGTATTCAGCGGTATTACTGGGCTACGGCTCTGCAACAACTAGGTTCTCTTAATTACTATGAGGAAATGCAAAACGATATGCCCAAAATACCAAGTATTTATCATTTGGCAATAGGGGAAGCCGCAGGAGGAATATTTCAGCGACAAAATGATCTTAAAAAGTACCAAAGGAAAGGCTACAAATGTCTAGAATGTGATATGAAAATTTGGTAAAAGGATAGAGAAAATTTGTAAAATAAACAGGTTTACTAATCATTCGTTACTTTGGCACTCGGATCTACTACGCCCAATTATGTATGACGACATGGCTAGAAAATGGGAATAAATGGGGATTACTACTCTGGCAGATGTCTACCTGAATCATGAACTAGTGGGATTTATTGAATTAGCACAAAAATTTGGCCTACAGCAGGACTTGTGTTTTAAATATCTTCAAATTCGTAACTGTATAAGAGGAATCTCTAAAGAAAGTATGAATACGGGCCCAATATTAGTCTTGCAGTTTATGGGCAATCCGAGGAATAGGATTAAAGATTTCTATCAAGAGCTATCAAAATCCATACCCGATGATGTTGAAAAGGTAGAACTAAACTGGGCAAGTAAATTAAGTGATGGGGAGGTTGATATAGATAAAGTGCTGGAGGTAGGAAAAAACGTTTTTATGTCAGCAAATCTAAAAGCACAACAATATAAAACAATGTACAGCCTTTACTATACACCATTGAAACTGTTTAAATGGGGGAAAAGGGAAACCCTAGATGTCAAACAGGACCAGCGGATATAACACATATGTTTTATTCATGTGTAAAGCTAGATATTTTAAAAGAAGGGATTGAATCCTTTAGCAAAAGACATTAGCGCGAACTATTAAGATCTCCTCCACATTGATGATGCTGGCTATGATGCTAGGCTCCAGCTTGAGGGGAAACAGAACGATTTTGTGTTATTAATGATATCAATAGCGCGCTTTTGATTGACACATTGTGGTAGGATAAGGAACCGCCTACATATCATCAATGGTTGCATAGATGATATGTCGGCAGGAAATTGCCCTATATAAGTGTAAAGGGTTAAAAACCATGAAAAAGGGTATCAAGGTGTGGAAAATGCTTACTGTTTGGATGGAGGAACAGAATAGGCAAGGTGTTGGGTAAAGGGAAGAGCTGATGAGGTGAAGCTGATTAATGACAATGAAATAAACTGTGGGAACGAGAGTCCTGGAAAAAAACATTTTTTAAAAGAGGGAAAAAAGGGAGAGAAGAAGAGGAAGAGGGGAAGGGACGGAAAAGGGGGGAAAAAAGGAAAGCAAGAGAGGGAAAGATAACCCAATTGTAGATTTAATACTAACTATGTGACAAATTAAAAAATGCACCATAGGTGGGATATGCCTTTTATTTTTTGCTTCCGTATTCTTTGAATATTTGAGTTTATCTTTATTTCCTCTGTTAAGGCGGATGATGTTTTTTGTTGTTGTTGTAATAAGTCTGATTTCAATAAAAAGAATTAAAAAAAAAAAGAATTCTAGATGTTAAGGAAGAAGTGGCGGGAGTTGGGGTTAAGTTGTTTGTGGTGGATCTTTTGAATAAGTCCTTTCCTCAGGGTACCTCCGCTGTATACCTAGAAGCAGAAATTCAAAGAATACATTGTGACCCTTTTAAGTTTGATCCAGGGCATAGGCAGCCCAGGAAGATTCTAATTCATTTGTAGTCACACGTAGCTAAAGAGAAAATCCTGGGTGCAGCCTTGAAGGAAACGTCCCTGCAGGTTCAAGATCTCATATTAAAAATCAGTTCCGACATTTCTCGCAACACTGAAGATAAGTTGGGGGAGCTGTGTAGGCATATGGAGGTCCTTAGAAAAATAGTGAGGGGGTGCCGCTAAGGTTCCAAGCTATCTTAAAAGTTATGTGGGCTAATAAAATGCACAGTGTTCTGGTCCCGGAAGAAGTGGAAAACTTAATTACCCAGAACACAACAGGGGACAAATAAGTGAGGCATATATCAGTGCTATCTTGGGGAGAAACAGGGAACTTTAAAATGATTCCCATGGGTGTAAGCTCGAATTGGCATATTATGCCAAGAGGGAGGGTACCTGTGAAGGGGTGGGGGGGGGGGAGTGCACACAAGGTGGGGAGCATAGAAAGAACATTTTAAAAAAGTGTCCCCATATACATTAGATAGGGTCACAAGCATCAGTGTGAACTTGGTAAAGGGTCATGGGGGGAAGAGATAACTTGCCTGAGGGAGAATCACTTTCTATTTTGAGTTGGAATGTGAATGGGTTGTGGATTAGAAGAAGGCAGCGTTTGGTTCTCCAATATCTGAAAGAGAGTTTATCTCACGTTATCTTGTTACAGGACACTCATCTATTATAGTCGGAGAGCATGATTCTGTTCACAAAGCAAAGGTAGAAAACTTAGTAGCTACAGATAAGCAGCAATGCGCGAAGGGGAGAGACATTTTAGTTAGGTAAACTCTAGGTTGAAAGTGGTAGGATATAAGGCCATTTAGCAGGGGGAGATGGATAGTTGCGTATGGGGGAAATGTAAGAGTTACTCCTTCTATAGCAAGAAGAATGGCCATAACTCAAGAATGTATTATTTCTTCTTAGATGCAGGGGAGTTAGAAAGAGTTATGGACATGGAGTATCTCTCTATTCATATATCTGACCGTGTGGCCTTATTATTAAGGCTAAGATTGCCAGTAAGGCCAATGTTTAGAAGATGGACAGTAAGTCAAAGATTACTCCTACAGCCAGGAATTATGCAGAGGATAGGGGAAGGCTTCAGAGATTTCTTCAGCTGGAATATAGCTTCCGTCCCATCCACATGGTGTGGGATGTGTTTAAGGTCTGGCTAAGGGGGGGGGGGCCTTAGGAGCTCGTCAGTGGCCTGGATTAGGGAGGAAAGGATGCAGGTATCGTTAATGGAAGAAGAGATAGCTACAGTAGAAACTGAACTGAAGTCATATCATGTCCTGGGGAGTTTAGAAAGAGCCTTGAAGAAAAGGTAGAGGATATGTAACTAAAGTTTAAGTTGAAATTGGGGGGAGGAATTACAACACCAGTGGGAGGTGAGTAGCCTGAGGGAATACAAGCAGGGAGAGAGATGTGGTAAGTTGCTGGCATGGAAGGTTAGGATGGATAGAACACACAGCCTTACAAGGAGAATTAAGGATAAAGAGGGGCACCTGTCTGCTGCTAGCGCACTGTTGGACTTGCGCTCACCTGCTTCACTTGTCGACTTGCTGCCAGAAGCTCGCCGCACCCGCTCCGAGGGGTGCCGCTTCGTGTTGGGACTTGTGCTGTCTCTGCCTGCTGCCGTGGGGGCACCTTGGATTGGTCTTTGGGACTGGTAACGCTACAGGGCTGCGAGCGTGCAGGGACTACCTGACCCAGGTGTCCCTGCGAGACCGAGCCCACCTTCCGGTCCGCTCTCCCTGTAGCTCCGCCCCCCGCCCATCGGAGGGCCGTTAAAACCAGCTGGAGTAGCCCCTGACCCTTGGGACACCTGTCTGCTGCTAGCGCACTGTTCGACTTGCGCTCACCTGCTTCACTTGTCATTTTTCTGCCAGAAGCTCGCCGCACCCGCTCCGCGGGTGCCGCTTCGCGTTGGGACTTGTGCTGTCTCTGCCTGCTGCCGTGGGGGCACCTTGGATTGGTCTTTGGGACTGGTAACGCTACAGGGCTGCGAGCGTGCAGGGACTACCTGACCCAGGTGTCCCTGCGAGACCGAGCCCACCTTCCGGTCCGCTCTCCCTGTAGCTCCGCCCCCCGCCCATCAGAGGGCCGTTAAAACCAGCTGGAGTAGCCCCTGACCCTTGGGACACCTGTCTGCTGCTAGCGCACTGTTGGACTTGCGCTCACCTGCTTCACTTGTCGTCTTGCTGCCAGAAGCTCGCCGCACCCGCTCCGCGGGTGCCGCTTCGCGGGTGCCGCTTCGCGTTGGGACTTGTGCTGTCTCTGCCTGCTGCCGTGGGGGCACCTTGGATTGGTCTTTCAAGTCAATAGTCAAGTCAATAGATTTATATAGCGCGCTACATACCCAGAGGGTCTCAAGGCGCTTGAAGAAGGGTGGGGAGTTACTTGTCGAATATCCTCGTTTTAAGTTGCTTTCTGAATGCTAGGTGGTTCTGAGTGAGGCGAAGGTGAGTGGGAAGTGAGTTCCAGGTTTTAGCTGCCAGGTAGGAGAAGGATCTACCTCCCATGGTGGTTTTGTTGATTCGAGGTACAGTGGCAAGGGCTTGGTTGGAGGATCGTAGCTGGCGGGAGGGGGTGTAGAAGGACAGTCGTGTGTTGAGGCATTCGGGTCCGATTTCGTAGAGTGCTTTGTGTGCGTGGGTTAGGAGCCGGAAAGTAATTCTCTTATTGACGGGGAGCCAGTGGAGGTTTTTCAGGTGACCAGAGATGTGTTCTTTATGCGGGATGTCTAATACGAGCCTGGCTGAAGCGTTCTGGATGCGTTGGAGTTTTTTCTGGAGTTTTGCGGTGGTACCGGCGTAAAGGGTGTTTCCGTAGTCCAGTCGGCTCGTGACCAGAGCGTGGGTGACCGTTTTTCTAGTTTCGGTGGGGATCCAGCGAAATGTTTTTTTGAGCATGCGAAGAATGTTGAAGCAAGATGAAGAAACGGCGTTGACTTGCCTGTTCATCGAGAGCGAGGAATCCAGGATGACGCCCAGGTTCCGTGCGTGGTCCGTCGGGATGGGTGCTTTTCCAAGGGCCTCTGGCCACCAAGAGTCGTCCCAGGCGGAGGGGGAGGTGCCTAGGATGAGGACTTCTGTTTTGTCTGAGTTCAGTTTCAGACGGCTGTGCTTCATCCATTCGGCTACTTCTTTCATTCCTTCATGCAGGTTGGTTTAGGCAGTGTTCGGGTCTTTGGTGAGTGAGAGGATCAGTTGAGTGTCGTCGGCGTAGGAGATGATGTTGAGGTTGTGTTGGCGTGCGATAACCGCGAGGGGGCTCATGTATATGTTGAAGAGGGTGGGGCTGAGTGAAGATCCTTGTGGTACGCTGCAGATGACCTCAGTGGCCTCTGACTTGAATGGAGGAAGGCGGACTCTCTGGGTTCTTCCGGTGAGGAACAAGGTGATCCATTCCAGTGCTTTTCCTTGGATTCCGACGTTTCTGAGGCGTTGTAAAAGGGTGCTATGACAGACCGTGTCGAAGGCTGCGGAGAGGTCGAGGAGGATGAGGGCGACTGTGTCTCCATTGTCCAATAGAGTTCTAATGTCGTCTGTTGCTGCGATGAGGGCGGTTTCAGTGCTGTGCTTGGCTCGGAAGCCGGACTGTGAGGAGTCGAGGGATTTGTTGGTTTCGAGGAATGCGGCGAGCTGGTTGTTGACCGCTTTCTCGATGACTTTGGCCGGGAATGGAAGGAGTGAGATAGGGCGGTAGTTTTTGAGTTCGGTGGGGTCTGCTGTGGGTTTCTTCAGGAGGGCGCTGAGTTCGGCATGTTTCCAGCTTTCCGGGAAGGTTGCGGAGTTGAGGGAGCAGTTGATGACGTCTCGGAGGTGCGGTGCTATAATGGAGTCTGCTTTGTTAAAGATGTGGTGAGGGCATGGGTCTGTGGGGGATCCTGAGTGGATAGAGTTCATCAAACGGATGGTGTCCTCAGTGGAGATTGGCTTCCAGTCATTGAGGATGTTCAGGGGGGGTGGGGGTCCTGCAGGGGGTTGGGTGGGTTGGTCTTCGGGTCGGTTGTCGAAGCTGTTGTGGATGTCTGCAATTTTGTTGTGGAAAAATGAGACTATGGAGTCGCAGAGGGCTTGAGAGGGGGTGATGTCGTTGGAGTTGGCTGAGGGGTTGGTAAATTCCTTGACGATGTTGAATAGTTCCTTGCTGTTGTGGGCGTTGTTATCTAGTCGGTCCTTGAAAGCAGCTTTCTTGGCATTTCGGATCAATTGGTGGTGTATGCGGGTGGCGTTTTTGAAGGCGTCTTTGGTGATGGTAGTTGGGTCTTTTTTCCAGGCCTTCTCAAGGGAGCGAGCGTGCAGGGACTACCTGACCCAGGTGTCCCTGCGAGACCGAGCCCACCTTCCGGTCCGCTCTCCCTGTAGCTCCGCCCCCCGTCCTTTCAAAATACCATAAACAGTGTGTGTTCTCCCGCAGCGCGGGACGCAGCTCGGGGCGAAGACCGGGCTAAGAGCGGGCCGTTTGAGGCTGTTCGAGGTCTAAGAGGTCTGGGCTGGGCCATTTCCCTTGGCCGAATTTATTTTCCTCATGTGAGTTATCTTTTATTTGTGTCATTGCTCCTTGTTGTTCATCATGTGTACACGAGCCACTCGCAGCAAAACTGCCAAGGGCCTTAACAAGCCTAGTGGGACCCTGGACGATTTCCTCACAAAGACCAACTTGGCCATTGATGCGGAAATCAACAAAATGCAGCATAGGGTTTCCCTTGAACTAGATGCTGCGCGTAAATTGTCTTTAAATATAGCTTCTTCCAAGAAATCATCTTTAGGAAACCTTGCCCTAGCACTAACCCCAGAGCGTCCATCTGGCCCTCGTTCCTTGCTTACAGTGGTTGATATACACCACCCTCCAACCTTGTACCCATACGAGCAAGCTAAGGAACCCATATTAACTCCTCTGGAGGAGTCTGCACCACCCACTCTCGTGGCTGGTATAAGCTCTCCAGCAAAAAACGTCACGCCCAAGTTAGCTGCTAATGCTAAAAAGGTTGCCCTACAGCAGAAGAAAAGTCTGGCTAGGTCTACTTTTGCTCGCAAAAAGGCTAAAATTGCGAGAGCTCAGTTTTTTAATTGTTGACGGCCATTGGGCACATTTGGGTTTGGGGAAGAAAAAGATAAAGCCAACACAGCTTTAATAGGCAGTGACTCCATCCATGCCTCAAGGGGTGTTGTGCTTGATCCCCCGGTGGTAATTCTTCCTGACAAGAGCAAAGAAGGGTCAAAGGAGGGGAGATTGAGTGTGGTAGAGGGGGACAAGAGGGGGGACGAAGAATTTTTACAAACTGTTTGGGATACACTTAAAAAGTTACTTACCCCCCTGGAACTTAGACTTTCCAGAATGGAAAACCATTTGTTAGAAATGGACAGGACTATAGTCACATTGGCTAGCTTCAGTCTTAAGCAAATGGAAGCTAGGTTTTCACAGGGTGAGGGTCCAATTTCCCAGCCTTTAGAGCCAGAACCCCCGGCCCCTCTACCTCCAAGACCTAAACCTGTACCCAAACCTCGTACGAAAGTTGGGGATAACGCTATTACTACTTCAAATCTTAGCGTTTGTCTTCCATCCCAGGACCCAGTAGCATCCAAACCCAGACAACACGCTTGCCCCGCAAAGGATACAGCACTATCTAATGCTAGGGCTCAATCTGGTCCACAACAGAATGTAGTAAACTCTAAACCCAGGCCTCAAGCTGCCGTACAGCAGCCAAACCAATTAACTCATAGGAACTTGCCATCTATAGAATCCAGCCGACCTAATTTTCGTGGTGGTTATATTGACCTACCACCGGAGGCTAGCCCATATGTCATTGTATTAGCCGGTGTACCTACTCTTGACCCACAAACAAAAGAGAACCACTGGTCTCTTAAAAATAAGGTCATCCACTGGCTAAACACAAACAGACAGCTACCTAGTCACCAAAGAAGCCGGGTACTTATGGTGCGAAGAGTACCATGGGTTGGACCCACCCACAAAACCATCATGGGTGACTGTATAGTGGTGTCATTTGCTGACCCCCATACAGCACAGCATCTTTGTTCATGGGCCCCTTGTGAAGATGATCACTCAGTCGTTGTTAAACCCCTCACTTTTTTCTATCCTCCTAGACGACAGCATGGAATGGGAGGGTCTTGGACGACAATCCATAAGCCCAGGCACAGGGGATTTGGGAATGGTGGGCCTAACCAGAGTACCTGGTGGCAAGGGGTTCCTACATCAAATATGTTTGGCTGTTTGGATGAGGTTGACTGACTCGGGGGCGGATGCTTTAAATCACCCAGTTGACCCTATTCCGTCCACCCTGTCAGTTCCCAGTATGGCTTGTTCTATGGCGCCAGCAGACCCACGAGTAACACTTGACAATGTCTATAATTTCACCCCGGCTGAGTTAGGAGCTCTGGGACAGTCTGAGACTACTTGTCCTAGTAACCCAGTTAACGAAATTAAAGTGGCCTCTTGGAATATAGCAGGTTTAAGGGGTCGCCTGGACAACGATGATTGGGTGGATTACATCACGACACATGATATCATCGCTTTCCAGGAAACTTGGTCAGTTGATCCCCTGTTTAGAGTAGGCTTCTTAAATTTTTATAAACCAGCAATGCAGGGCATCAAGGGTAGGGCTTCGGGTGGTCTCACCATATGGATAAAAAACTCACTTGGCTTTAGCGTTAAGGAAATCCTGGTAAAGAACCATGATCTCCTTTGTATATCCCTAAGCAAGGAGAACTGTAAGGATATTGTTTTAATTAATATCTATGCCCGAGGTTGTCAGGGTGGTAAGAAGCAACCTATCCTTAATGATTTAGAAGACTTCCTAAATGAGTACAAAAGTGACCAGCTCATTTTAGTGGCTGGTGATCTGAACTGCTCATTTGAACCCATCCTGAACCTCGCCGAGGATGTAGGTATAGATGAAGATTCTGTCTGGAATATTCCCCCGCTAGCAATAACTAAGGGTGTCAGGGGTACGGAGGCTGCCCTCCACTGGCTTGGGCTCTGCCTTGAATGGGGGCTCCGGGCAGTGAATGGCCGTAGCTTATCCGACAAGGCGGGAAAACCAACCTTTGATAATGGGTCTAGCGCGAGTCGCATTGACTACATACTGATCAACATTGAATCCTGGGCTACTGTAATTGACATGTCAATAGAAACCAGGCCGGAGAGCAATCATAACCCACTCTCACTTGTACTTAAGGTTCCAGGACTAGGGCTTCCACAGACAGAAACAGCTTGTATTACATCTGACCTAGTTTTGTGTGATAACAGAAGACGGGTCAAATGGTCAAGGGTCATAGCTGATCAAGAACTTGTCTGTCAAATAGAAGAACTGGCCCTAGACACTAGAAATAGGATGACTGCATCATCTCTTAATGGCATGACAAAGCCCAATATTGTTGATCTCCATGAGGTATGTTTCGCGGCTATTAAGGAACTTCTCACTAGGCCATGTAGAAAACTGAAAGCGAAGCAATTCAAAGGCTGGTATAACAAAAATTGCAGAGAAGCCCACAGCATTCTTATTGCTGCAGTTAAATCTAGAAACACCCCTGACAACAGGGAAGCGAGACAGGCTTATAAACGCATTATCTGGGAAGCTAAAAGGGAATGGGATGATTCGTATTGGCTTGATCTTCTTCAAGCCTGTGAGTCGTCAAACCAAATTAAGTTTTGGGAGTTAGTCAGATGGGGCAGGGGCTCGGATTCACTAACCCCTGAAAATCATGTTTCCGCTGTAGATTGAGTGGAATTTTTTTCCGCTCAATTTAAAGATCCTAATATCGTTCAGCTGGCAGGTGAGCCCATAGCAGGGACTATATCAGAATCTGAAGGGGATAGGCTTACCTTTTGTACCTCAGACACCGAACATGCTTTAGGTTCTATTCAGTCTGGGAAAGCCCCAGGTATAGATGCTGTACCAGCGGACCTTTTTAAACTGAATTTAGAACTGTGGGTCCCATACATAACAACTTTAGCAAATTCTATCGCAGCAGGGGCAAGGGTACCACATTCCTGGAAAGGGGCTGAATACTTCAAGTCTACAAGAAAGGGGATCGATCGTCACCGAAAAACTATCGCCCCATCAGCCTGATCGATACCATACAAAAAGTGGTATCAAGAATGGCCCTAGCAAGAATACAGGGGTGGATTGAGCAGAACAATATACTCTCCCCCATGCAGGCAGGGTTTAGATCAGGCACCAGCACCCTAGATCAGGTGTTTCGTCTCACCATGCTGTATTGGAAGGTGGTCTTCTTGGGCGGTGGTGTCATCTACGCCGCCTTTGTCGATCTTAGGTCGGCATTTGACCTGGTTCCCAGGGCTAAACTTTGGGATGCCCTCAGACTAATGGGCCTTCCACCTGAATTATTAGAGCTGGTCAGGCGCTTACATGAGGATAACTTTGCCCGTGTAAGATGGGGGAAACAGGGTCAGGTGACCGCTAGTTTCCCTGTCGAACGTGGGGTCCGGCAGGGCTGCGTGCTGGCCCCTACCCTGTTTCTCCTGTTCATCAACCGGGTGGTTGAATTTTTTAGCGAAACACAAACTGATGCTCCCACCCTGGGTGGATCTAAGTATCCCATGTTAATATTCGCCGATGACACCCTGCTCCTTTCCAAGACTCGGAGCGGCTTGCAAGCAGCTCTAAATAGATTCGCAGAATTTTGCACATTAAACGACCTTCAGATCAATGCTGAAAAAACTAAATTTATGATTTTTAACAAAAATAAATCAATTAAAAGTTCATTCTTATTAGACGGTGTCCCAATTGAACAGGTCAAAGTCATGACTTATTTGGGCGTGACTCTTGACCATCAACTTACTTGGAATCCCCAGTTGGAGGTTTTAATTCTTAAATTCGTACGCCTCACAGGATGCTTGCTGAAGGAGCAGAAAAAAACCTTGACGAAACGCATTTCACCAGCGTTAAAAATCTATGAGGCCAAGGTTAATGCAGCCACCCTGTATGGTGCGGATATATGGGGCTACAAAAGCTTGTCAGCACTAACCACAGCACAGAATAGGTTTCTTCGGAACTTAGTGGGGCTTCCCCAATCGTCACCCATAAAACCATTGCACTTAGACTTAGGATGCAGACTGCTGAATGAGATGGCACAGTATCGCCTTGTAGCTCTCTGGCGACGCCTCTGGTCAACCCCAGAGCTTAGTCTTTTCGCTCATGAATTGGGTGAGGTTAGATCATTGTGGGGTGCTCAGAAAATCCCTTGGCTGCGGGAGGTCAAAAAAATATTATATTCTATGGGCCTCCCAGATTTATGGCTACATCCCGAATGTTCTAGGTTCCCTTCCAAAGTAGAATTCAAAGAGCTATTTTGGGCTGCAAAGAAATCTGCACTGGTCTCTCTGTCATCAGAAAATAGCCTAACAGGACTGTTTTTAACACGCAAGATAACACCGTCCCTTGAGCCCTACTGGGACTTGATATGCAAAACTCTTGACTGTAAGCTGTATCACCAGTTTCGGGTGGGCACATTGCCGACCAACTCCTTTACTGTAAAGTGGGCAAAGAATACAAGTAACAAATGCCCCTTCTGTCCTGATCAGGTTGAAAGTATCGGTCATCTGTTTTTTGCATGCCCAGCATATCGTTCGCCTAGACTAAAATGGTTGAAACCAATTTGTAAAGCCTTAAATTGTGGGGGGAATCGTGTAGCCCTATTGAAATTACGAGACTTACGCAGTGAAAAATCTGTGATCTGTGTTGCCAAATTTTTGGGTTGGATGTGGCTGATTCGCGCAAAGAATTTGTAATAACCCTTTTTAATTAATCGGACTTTTTAATTCTTGTATATTGTTTTTAGGTAAAATCCCTTATATATCTGGGGCTCCATTGTAAAGCGATGTAATGTTGATAATGTTTTTATATTTGTTGTCTTTTATGAATTTTATTCGAAATAAAGACTAAATGAACTGAACTGGATAAAGAGGAGGATAGGGTGGTGGAGGACCCGATGGGATTCTAAACTAATTATACAATCTGTTGCCAGAGGTAGTGATCCCGATCTGGCTTGATTTATTTAAC
Source organism: Lissotriton vulgaris (assembly GCF_964263255.1). Lineage (NCBI taxonomy): Eukaryota > Metazoa > Chordata > Amphibia > Caudata > Salamandridae > Lissotriton > Lissotriton vulgaris. Next base: position 1,368,346,619 of record NC_141689.1, on the reverse strand, counting down.
GCTGTGCTATTTAGGGATTCCCTGTACCAGAATCTTGGAAGGAGGCAGTCATCACACTTATTTTAAAACCAGGCAAGAATCCCCTGCAGTGTCAGTCATATCGGCCAATATCAGTGCTAAATTGTGATTACAAAATCTTCAATAGCATTCAGGCATCCCGTTTGTGCAAGGTAGTAGGGAGTATAAATAATGAAGACCAGAAGGGCCTCCTACCAGGGAGGTAGATGGGAGACCTTACATACACCTTAACAAATTCAATAGCTCTTGCTTTAACCCAGGGAGTTCCCCTGACAATTGTAACTCTTGATTAGGCCAAAGTCTTAGATCGTGTTAACTGGAAATATCGGTCAGGCACAATAAAGAGGGTTGGAATCAGGGATGAGTTTCGACATGTGTTGAACAAGATTTATAGGGTGCCAGGTGCCCAGGTATTTGTTAATGGTAGTCTTGCCTCCTCAGTGAAGATAGGTAGGGGGACAAGACAGGTCTGTTCCCCTATCCTCTTTGATTTATATATCGAACCCCTAGAAAAAAGTCTAAGGTGGAACAGCTAAATAATGCCATTCATGGTGGGAACATTTTCTAGAAAGATAGCCTTATATGTTTATGATCTAATGTTGTATACCTCAAACATAGATCATGCTATACCACGTCTGATAGCAGAGGTGAAATCTTTTGGGAAGCTGTCTGGCTATGGAATAAATTATAGTAAAACCGAGATAATGGCATGGAATTAGGACCATTAGGATAGTAGGATATCAAAAGAACTGAGATATTTGAGGATAGTAATACTACAGGATCTAGAAAAGGTCTCCACTGTGAATTTGGAGCAGTTTCTAAAGAGGTAGATATGATTTTCAAGAAATTGCAGAATCTTCCCCTCACTTTGTATGGCTGTGTAAATCTGGTAAAGATGTCCATTCTACCAAAGTTTTCATATTTGGGTTAATAAGGGGGTGTGACTCTCTTGGAAGAAGCTGAGAAGGAGGAAAGGGAGTCGAGGGCTGGGGCACCTGGATTTTCAAATGCATCGTTGGGCGTATATCAACTGAAGAATAGTAGAATGATTATGTTCAGCTCTGATAGTTCACTGGTGGGTCTTTTGTATCTTGCTATGCTGAATAATTTTTTAGAGTTTGGCTTTATGTATAGGTTTGGGGTGCCCAAATGTTTCAAGGAAATGGTTGAAGTGTTTAAAGGGTGCATCAAAAATGTGATATGGAGGTTGGTCTTTTTTAGTGATATTGTATTATAGTAAACTGTCAACAGTGTGGGATTCACCTGGACAGCTTGGCAAAACCCATGAGAGACTCTGGAATAATGTACTGGTAGCAGAAGGTGGAAGAGGGTAAGGGCCTCACTTGGTATACGTGAAGGGAATTGACAGATGGAACGCTCTTCAGGTATAAATTCTATCAGATATCTGCTTGGCTCAGAAATCAGGGGTTGTTGGATGCTGGAGTAAATTCTATGAAGAAGGATCTTCAGGATCTGAAACAAAGAAAGAAGGAGGTATCATGCTGGTATGGATATCTGGTGGCAGCCGCAGGAGAAAGCATGAGACCCCCTCATCTGGTCTGGGAAGGAGACTTGTCAAGTGCGGAGTTGGAAGTCATGGCATGTATCTATAAGCATGCTTTGCACTGTAATTAAATCTGCTACATTAGGAGAAACAACGTCTTCATTTTACACAGAATTTATTGGACCCCAGGCAAAGCTGCTAAGATAAGAGATGGCGATTCCAAATATAAGCGGTGTGGAACTCGAGAGGCGGACAATATTCATGTTTGCCAGCTGTCCTGCCCTGGAAAGCTTCTTGAGGAATGTGGGTAAGCTAATCTCCGACACCCTGGGATTGGAAGTGGAGGTAAGACTCACTTTAACTATGTTTGGTACAGTACAGCAAGGATTTGGATTTGGGGGCCTTTCAAAGCTTCAAAGTCAGCAGATATTTTATTTGATCCTCTTGGCTTAGAGGGAGATATGTAAAGTGTGGTGCCAACTACTACCCCCAACTTGGATGGAGTGGTGGAACTCCGGGAGATATTTCAAGGAACTGGAGAATAAGATTAATTGGAATAAGAGGAAGGTAGAGTGTGGGTCATTTTGGAATCTAACAGAGGACCATGATATCCAATTGTTATACCTCTTGGTCAGCTTTTGGTGTTGCGTCAGGCGGTACCTAGGAGCAGATATTGACTGAAAAGAGACCCTGAAAAAAGCATGAGTGGCAAGCAAGATCAGGAGGTCGCTTGTTTATTCAACGTGAAATGAGGACAAAAAAAAAAAAGCCAAACTGTTTTGAAGACCATTGTGAGGATATATTGTTGTTATGCATTTTTAGCTTTAATAGTGTTAGTTATTTTGCATAATCAGTCATGACTTGTGTTTTTTACACTTTCAGGTTTGTTTCAGATTCACCTGAGAAGCGTATTAGGTTATCTTAGTTCCTAAAAGAAAATGGGTAATGCCTTTGAAATTCCTGACCCAAATCTACATTTTTTTTCTTTTCTTCCAGGTGGATGTTTTTCCTGCACAACAGTGAAAAAAATACAACAAAGTGGTCAGACAAATCCACCACTGATGAAGGGGATCGCCCTTGGATGAGGCCTTTTTTGATAATTAGACAGTCAAGGACAGAGCTCTTCTCATATGAGGATGTACCTCAGAAATGGGTGAGACCATTAGCGGATAATAAAAGGGTCAACTACAATACAGCTGTGTCCATGGAGCCACCTTAGTGATGGCTGAAGTCATCCAGGAAAACGTTATTAGAATCTGGACTAGGGCATTCTGCTATGAGTTTCAAAGGCTGTTTCAAAAGCTGATTTTTGCCAGGTAGATGGTATCTGGTGCAAAATATTGTGGACTTTGATGCGGGCTTCCATCAGAAGTATTACCTTAAACAGCATTCGAAGAAGGAAAACTGTTCAATTTTCAGGCTTTTGCCTTATGAATCAGACAGATGAGTCAGACACTGAATTCACAAACCAGTGTCAAGTAAAAGATGTAGCATAGGATCCTGTTTGGAAAAGGAGCTGCCCCCCTTATGAACCTATATGGCCAATAAGTTGCTATTGGATGTCCTTGTAGCTAAAAGGATCATGCTTAGAACTACCGCCTCTGTGTGTTTTACTTAAAATATCAACACAGTAACCATCTACACAAACCTTGCTGAAATGGGAAAACCAAGCATTGTAGTCTAGTAGCCATTCTGGTGCATTTGCAGAGCGAATAGAGCCCTTTGCTGGGAGTTTCCAAAGAGAGGTTAGTTTTGTTTCCTAATGACTGACTGCAAACAATCCTAGTTAGACATGGCAGGAAGACTTTGTACCTACCTGAGTGGAGACCTACAAGGCCCACAGGAAGACCATGATAAAACGATGTGCTTGGAGAGACTTTAACAGCTCTGCCCCTGTGAGTATCTCTGCTAGCAACTCTGAGTCTACACAAGAGAAGTTGAGAATCCTCTGCGTTCGGCCAAGAGGAACTCTGGGTGCTCTCTAACAAGGCCTCCACTGAGTGGCATAGTTACCACATCTCAAGTGGACCTTTATTCTGTGTTCCTGCATCTACTATATTCTGGTGCAACAAAAAAAGGTGTTCCCTCATTTGCACATGGGCACTCTTTAAGGCAAATGATAGAATGCCCCCGTTACATCGCCCACACAACAGAAACTCCAGAAGGAGTGGAACAAGCATCTGCAGAACTCTTCTGTGTTATGGAAGCTCCTCATGAGCACTAAAAAAGTCTTCAAACACCTGCAGCGCTTTTCATGCATACTCCTGTAATGTTGCCCTCTAAATGTGGTTACAACGTAACCATTTTCTGTTCACTCTATGGGTCATATTACATAAAGTACATATGGGCAAAAATTGCAGTAAAATTGCACAATCCTCACACTGCGCTGCATTTACAGTTCCTAAGCAGTTTGAAGTTACTCTGTCAGTAAAGTATGTAGTTCCCGCATGAGCCTACATAGTGAAGTAGTGTGGCTCACTGGTTAGAGGCGTCAGACCCGAGAGCAGAGGACGGCCCGGGACCAGGGTTCGATTCCCGGCGCGGCAGGTTTCTGGACCAGGGTCAGCGGACTCGATAATTCTCTCGCCTCGGTGCCCACTCTGATCAGCGATCACACTCGGCAACTCTGGGCATTAGCTTGCCTCATCTTCACTAACGGCCCCACCAGACCGCCGGGGATGCCTGGTCTCACCCTGGAGATACCCATTAAGGGACCATCTCTCAGGGAAGCCAGGAAGGGTTTCGCAGCGGTCGAAGCGCCTTGGGACCCTACGGGTAAGTAGTGCGCTATATAAATGCCTATACATTTACATGTGTTACAAAGTGAGTGACTGAAAAGTTCAGTCATTGCTTTGTTTTCTCATGTAACAGTTGGATCCTATTCCTTGTCTTGTATTCCACCAGTACATTGTCCTACTGGGCCAGATAGAAACCATTCATACCTGATGGACTCAACTTTCCGCCAGGATTTCTACTAGGGACTGAATAAGAGCCAGATAGGTCATTCTGCCACCCTAGAAGTTTCCCAGTAAGCTACAGGATGGGAGGCTGCTTTCTGAGCAGGATGTAGTGCCACGACCCAACCATGCCCCTGCGGGCCCATTTAGTTGTAACCACCTGAAGTATAAGGCTTGGTTGAACATTATTGCCATGACCAACTTTGATTCCCATGTAGCCCTAGAATGAATAACTCAAGCACAACACAAAGACAGCTACTTTCTGGTCTGTAGTTAAAAATTGGAAAGCAATCCAAAGACGTGCCCGGATTACTTCCGAAGGATGTACGATGACAAAACATTTGACCAACTACAACAGAGAGTTGCCTCCACAAGATCATTTTTTCTTTAGTCCTAAAGCATTGATATAATGTAATTTTTCATGAACTAGTCACAAGTGATCATCCAAAAGGATCCGCGTTTGTTCTTGTGCCTCTAGTAAGAAGTCACCCATTAACTTTCAAAAGGAAAACATTAAGGCCAAGATTCTCAAAGGTTTAGCGTTGGGTTAGCGTAATGCTAAACTGACGCTAAATTTTTTGGGGGATTCACAAACCAACGCAAATTGGTATTTGCGTTGGTTTGTAAGGAAAAGTAATGCAAAGCAGCGAAAAACGTGGATTGGCATTACTTTGCATCAAGGGGGCGTTACATGTGCGGTTCATGGGTGTACCAGTGCTACCACACATGCTTTTGGGGGCTAAACCCTATTCTAAAACATCTGTAGAAAGGCTTTAGCACAAAATAATAACATTGCTAAAAATCACTGTGCAGCACACATACAAAGTAGGAAAAGCGTTTTCACTTGTCTAAGCAGGGCCGGCGCTAGGCATGGGCAGTGTGTGCAGCTGCCCAGGGCCTCATGCTCAGCTTAAAAGAGGGGGCCCACGCTTCAATGTGAAAGGCCACACTTTCACAGTTAGTCCACCTGCTCCTCCAGGGCCCCCTCCCCACACAATCACAATACACATCCGAGATGATTCGACCTGGCTGGTCAGGGCGTTGTGAGATTCCTGGGGGTGCAGGGGTGAGGGAAGGACAAACAGAATGGGGACTGCAATTATGTTGGCTCACAGTGTCAGGGGCGGGGCAGCACCTCTGTTAAGTACCGGCCATTCCCTTTCTGCTTTTTGCTCATAGGCGACAGAATGCCCCTTTGTGTCCAGGAACAGCCGAACATAGGTAAGGAGAGGTGAGTGAGGGAAGGAGGGAACAGCCAGATCACTGGCTTTTTTAAACTTTTGCATCACATAATTTTTTTATGAGAATATGCATTTAAAATGCATGTACCACTGCCGTGGTAGAGCAGGGTTTTGTGAAAGGCCTTGTTACTGCTTCGAAGGGGCTGGGGAGGGGCCCCTTTCCCTGGGCCTCTAAGCACTAGAGCAAGCTGCAAGGTCCAGATGTCTGACCCCCCTTCCCTGGGCTTTGTAGCCATTACTCCCTCTTTCCATTATTTGTACCCCTGTAAAATGTATCCAAATAAAGAAACACTTGCTGGAAAGGTAGTTTCTTTCTAAGATTTCTCACTTCCAAAGTGCAGCTCCGGGACGGAGAGAAATAAAAGGTTAAAAATGTGAAAGGTATCTAAAGCAAGACAGAGTGTGTTGAAAAGGGGCCAGATTGATTTTATTCACATCCAAAACACGTTAGTGCCACTTTACAGAGTTTGCCAGTGAAGCACTAATTTTGTTTTCTTGTATTTCTATGAACACAATTTTTTTTTCCGAGTGGGGAAGCACACCATTCCTGGAGGTACCGTGCAATACCCGCTTGATGGGCATATAGGAAAACAAAATGCATACCACTGCTCTGTATTCACGAATGTGGTCTTTTTAAACCATACAGCTTACATTTTGTAAGTATCTAAGCAATGGACATTGAAAATGGTCCCTTCTGGTCCCGTAGTCATGTCCTTACCTTTTCATGCATCAGAACTCACTGATTCTGAACAGTGAGTGTAAAAGCGTTGAGGGTAGCATGTTGTTCATGCTTACATTTCACATGCTTTACTTAATCTTGCATTCCCTATGTGTGTTTGCTTTTTCCAGTATGTTACTTTTCTTTTTAGGCAGCATTTTGCTCTTGTCCAGTGCGTAATTTGAATTGTGTCGCAATTGGGTTGTACGTGAAGACAGTGCGAGTTTCTCTCAGTGGGGCAGTATGGTGGTCAGTGGGGTCGAGGATGTGGCAGTATGGTCAGAGCTGCCAAATTTCGAACTTTGGAACCAGGTTCAGCCTTCATGACCAGTCCAACAGACCACTCTCCTGAGAGAGCACATTTCCATGCTTGACCTTTGAAAGCCAGAAAGACCTTAGAAGAATGGTGTCTGAGCACCAGCAGGTGGACCATAGCGGTGGCAAGTGTGGGTTAACCTTGAAGGCCTGTCCACTACAACCCCTATTGAAGCTTACCTCCAGTCTTGCGCGCAGGCCTACGAAGCAGCACACCCTAGAGCAACAGTGACTCTGTCACTGAGGTCACAGGACCCTTGAGCAGGGAGGCTCTGGGGCAATGAAACTGGTGAGATTGCACTGAGAGCTGACTGCGGGTGGGGGCGTCATATTTTTGAGTATATTTCATTTTTAAAAGCACTTGCTGCCTCCTCCGGTGATTAATGCTTCTTCCTAGAGAGAGATAGTGTTTCGTCAGGTGGAAGTTTTGACTTGTCAAACGGTAGAGCAGAGGATTAATGTGCCTGCTGCAAAGAACATGTACTGTGCAGATCACTAAATCAACATGATCTAAATAGGCCAGTGGGTTACTGCTTTTGTCAGAGATCCTTTTGTTACTTGCAGTTAATAAGTCAAAATCCTAACACAGAACAATGTGCTATTAACTGTCATCTAAGAGCTACATGCAAACACACAAGGTATAAATTAGAGTGTTATGTTTTTCCACAGTCTTTGATTATCCTAATGATGCAAAAAGGGTTCATTTGGACAGAAATCAATTCTGGTTATTAAAGAGAATCCCCAATCATGGTATTACGTTCTAAATTCAGAGTTTGTGTTTCTCCAGATAAATCACTATTAAACTATACTGCCTACTAGTAGGATTGTCATGTGACACCTACACCTTGTAGTTCTTTGTCTTATGTAACATTACCTTTTGTGATTTACACACGTATGATTGATTGTCTCTGTGTAATATGTGTGATATAAAGTTCTCTGACTCCCTACACTGATGTCAGTAGTGCTGTAAATCAAATTGAGTACATCTGAGCAAGAATGTGGTTATGGAGTCTTGAGGGACACTGGTAGAGGGTGGCAGTGAGGGAATCCGTGGCAGAGCGAGTCATTGGGGGGGCAACAAACATTGTTGTACAGGGCTCTACCAGCGCTAAAGCCAACCACTTCTACTTCCTACAGGTCTAACACCAAATCAAAAACGCTGATGTGAAAACCCCTTCAATCTGAAGCATACCTTCAAGTCAATGTATGATTTAGCAGTGGTCTCAGTTGTTTTAAGTCTATTTTTACTCATGTACAATCTTAATTTGTTTGCAATGGTGTCTTGTAATTTTGTATTATATGTGTTGTGTTTTTGCACTTAACATAATTCTGCCGAGTAAAGAACCCACACCCAAAAAAGATTGTCCAGTGACTCTGGGATACTGGTGAGAGGATTTACGTTAAAACAAATGACTAAGTATTAATGTCATCCTAAGGTGGCACAATATTGGCACAGAAAGACAAGGGAGCCTTTTGAAATTTTGCGATTAAATCCATGAAGTAAGGGTTTTTTTCTTGTGTAATTTTATATTTTGAATGATCCCGCCTCTCATTACCTCAATAGGATCTCTCCCCTTTATGAGACAGAACTGGAATGTTTATCATGCATTCATCTGGAAACAATCCGTTAACATGAGTATAAAATATCCATCTTTGTGATACCTGCACCTAGCTTTTACATCCAATGCGACAAATGTGATCCATTTAATGAAGTTTTAAAATATATGGACTTATTTAATTTGTATATTTATCTTTATGTCCATGTTACTGATATCCACATTAGATTTCTTCAGTGATGCCAAACAAGATCAACAGTCCTGCGATGTCACTTTCTGTGATGTCACTTCTTGTGATGTTACCAAGGATGGCTCCTCTATTAGGGCGGAGAAGCATCGCCCGACTGCTTTCTCGCAGAGCCAGAAGCAGAAACATAAAATGCAAAAACTAAAATGTTATGTTTCTGCTTCTCGCACTGCGAGAAAGCAGAAGTGTTTGGTTGGGGGGGATTCTGCTATAGGGCAAGGGAGGAGTGGCTTGCACACTGCTAAGGGCTCTGACTGTTTGGTCGGCCCTCTGGGGCTGCAGGAGAGCAGGTCGGGCACAGAGACGACGCCAGACCCGGGAAGGGAAGTTTAATTTTATAATAACCCCCACTTACCCTCCTGCAAGAAACCCGCGAGACCCCCCACCCGCGAGTCATGCCGGCCGCGACTGGATGTAACATGGAAATTAGAGGGGCCTCACATCTTCCCTTTCGCCCGGGCCCCAGAAGTTCTAGGACCGGTCTTGTGACTAAGCATAGTATTGGTACAGGAAGAGAAGGATACCCTTCCTGTACAAAACCTACCTATGCTAGACTCACGCACGCACCATAACACTATGGCGCTAAGGTGTGTGTGTGGCGCTCGGCAGCTGAAATCAGCACCAGCGCTAGGGAGAGGGAAGAAGAGAGACATTTTTATGTGAATGTGGTCCTTTCCTGCTCCCTCCCGGTCACACAATGCAGCTCAGTAAGTAAAAAAGGAGGGGTGGTCCGAGTTTGTTAAATAAACGTTTCAATCATTTCATGTTAATACATATCTACAATCACCACAATTGTATTTCGCTGTCGGTAAACTTAGCACAATAAAAGTAGAGTATGCAGTATGCAAAGTTAAATTTTATTTATTCCTGTAGAGGTGTGTTCATTATACTTGTTCCTGCATATGATTACTTAGAAACCATCAACATATTATCAATGTAATTGTGAAATCATTACATAAATAGTGCTCTCAGTGAGAAAGGGAAAGGGAGTGAGGAGTATGTGAGGGACTGGGTAAAGGTGGTGTGACATTAGAACATCACATTCAAATCAAAAACGCCTTTACAATCAAGGTAATGTAAGTGTTCCCAAAGCACATCACACATAGGTAAGATTGATTCGTTTTTTTGGTCCTATGGCGTGTAGGGTTGGCGTAGTCTACGTTTCGACCCTGAGTACGTTTAAGGGTTAGTCTGGCCTCATGTTGCGGTCTTCATCAGGACATAGCGGAGAGCATGAAAAGTGACAAACGGCGAATCACGCGTCGCGTCTTGGGCTTGGGTGCGCTCCTTACGTTTTGAGGTATGGCTCCTCTTGAATGGAGAATGGGGTATCATTAAATCTTCATTTTAGTAGGCTTCTCTGTACACCGCACACCGTTGCTCCGATCCCGACCTCTCACGTGTGCCCTTGTGTAACTCCAGGAGTTTTCATGCTCTCCGCTATGTCCTGATGAAGACCCCAACATGAGGCAAGACTAACCCTTAAACGTACTCGGGGTCGAAACGTAGACTACGCCAACCCTAAACGCCATAGGACCAAAAAAACGAATTTTGATTGTAAAGGCGTTTTTGATTTGAATGTGATGTTCTATTGTCACACCACCTTTATTTACCCAGTCCCTCACATACTCCTCACTCCCTTTCCCTTTCTCACTGAGAGCATTATTTATGTAATGATTTCACAATTACATTGATAATATGTTGATGGTTTCTAAGTAATCATATGCAGTAACAAGTATAATGAACACACCTCTAAAGGAATAAATACAATTTAACTTTGCATACTGCATACTCTACTTTCATTGTGCTAAGTTTACCGACAGCGAAATACAATTGTGGTGATTGTAGATGTGTATTAACATGAAATGATTGAAAAGTTTATTTAACAAACTCGGACCACCCCTCCTTTTGTACTTACTTACTGACCCAGGTCCATGAGTTTTGAGGGCCCACCCCTTTATAACTCACACACAATGCAGCTCAGCATGCGTTGCCTGTCAGCTTTCAGAACATAGATAGGCCTAAGTATTTTGAGACGTGAGCAATGTTCAGTCAAACACGCAACAGCAAAGCACCTAGGGGAGCAGTGTCAGAGAAAGAACATTTACCATTTCGTGCGGGGTGCGCGTCTCTCTCACTCGTCCAATGTCGCCTCCGATGCAGAATCTCGCCTGGTGTTTTTCGAGAAGTAGCGACGATTTAAAAGTCATTTTGCAGCTCGGGCAGCTCAGTAGATCCATCTTTATTCGGGGCTTGCACCAAAAAGCTTACATAAAGAACAGGTCCTCACCGCAAGTGGATGTCACAGCAAAGGGCTTTGGCGTGCCATCTGCCTTCCTTTTATGTTGCTGATGATAAGGCAATGTGGCTTCCAGAAGTGAGGCCCACCAAGTGCCCGAGAAGAGAAGAAAATAAAAGAAGCAGGTACGCAATCCAAAGAATAGGGACGGATTTAATCCAGCATGAAATCAGGATCCATGTTCCACAGGCCCATTCGCTACCTCAGCGCTTGTCTCGGTAGTCGGTAGCCTTAGCTGTGGCAACCAGTGTTTGTTTGCAAATAGCTCACAGGCAAGTGAGGCCGGTCCGAGCAGGCCTGCGGCGCTTTATTTAACTGATTAGTGCGGACGGTGCAACTTGTTGGAGGAACAGCTATCTGGAAAAGTATTTAGCAACTCACGTTCTATTGGTGCCCTCTAGTGTAATTTTTATAAACTGCCGTTTTTTTGGAAAGCGAAATTACTTTCGTATTTTCCAATATAACAAAAGTAGTCCAAATCTGACCCAAATTATGGACACGAAAGGCAAGACTTCAAATCATCTAAAGTATGCGAAGGATACTCATCATTACCTCCTCTTCACAGTCTTTCCATTTTAAAATGTAGGCATGTGTTATGTAGTTTGCTTGGTACTGTTGTGTCGGGACTTGTCAATCTGCTTGTCCCGGCTGTTTAGCTCATTTCTGGGTCAAGGCTAATTATGAGGCCCCGAGGCCGCTGCTGTGAATAAATACGCACACTTCGGGTAAGGCCATTTTTTCGGCTCCGCCCACAACGCGTAGGCTAAAACATTAACTCGCAACGCCACCGGGGTGAGCCTAATGCACATACCAACAATTACAGAACAGTGCGCCCACCTGGACGCAACGGTGAAGTCTGGCAGTCGGCAGGAAGGCTCCGGATTTCTTCTCAGTCTATACTCGGTCCGGTTTGTGGGGCCGTTAAAGGGTTACTGGCATACCAGGTCGCAAAGGCACATACACAGTAAATAAAAAGAGACGCTCACGCAGCAGTACACTAGCCTCGACTGGAAGTCTCGAGCGACCCCGGCCCGTTTATTTAAGCTCTCTGACCACGCCAGGCCAGAGAGTGAAACATTGTTTGGGTGTGCTTCCTGCCCGAGGGCAGAAACACTAGAGCGCTACATCCCTTTCCAAATTAGTCCTTTGTTAACATTTCAAACTTTAGCCAATTAACACATGAAGTCTGCAAGTCTCTGGCTGGGTCGACAGTTCGGCCTGAGATGATATGGTCGTTGATGGTCTTCACAACGCAGCCCGAGCCTGCTTCTCCGCTTGAGGGTGCTGGCCGCACAGGACTGTCCATCGGAGGTTCGCGCACACCAGCATCCGAAACGGTCAAGTCTGGGTCGGTGCTTGTCGGCAGATCTTCTGGCTGAGATGCCCCAGCTATTGGTGGTACTTGCTTGAACCAGGACACATTGCGCGTTACTACCCCCTGTTCTTCTCTGCGGTGACAGTCGTACCGTTCGTTGACTTCACAGTCCATGGTCCTGGCTCATAGGGGGTGCAGAACTTTCCACCAGGTCGCCTGGCGCGTATTAGTACAGAGTCCCCTGGGATTAGTATCCGGGATCGAGCCCTCCGTCGTTGACTGAGTTTGTCATTGTTGTTGCGTCTTCTCTCTTGGGTTGCCTGTGGGTCGTACGGCTCAGCGACCCAGGTGTCTGCCATGGGTAGCATGTCCCGCCGCGGGCCGGCCAGCATGAGTTACCAAGGAGATCGTTGTGTGGTGCAGTGCGGGGTGCTCCTGTATTCACGTAGAAAGCTTTGGAGAGTTGTCTCTGGGTCTTTCTCCTCCGCTGTTGCGATGCATAGCACCTTGTTAATGGTCCTCATAAACCGCTCGACCTCCCCATTTGCTTGGGGCCATTGTGGCGTGATCCGGTGGTGCTTGATCCCGAGGTTCCCCACAAAGTCTCTGAATTCGCTGCCCTGGAATGGGGGCCCGTTGTTTGTCTTGATTACCTGCGGTATGCCAAACAGCGCAAACGACTTGTCCAGGATAGGTTGCACATTGGTGAAACTTGTTGATGGGGCAATCTCCACTATTGGATAATTGGTGTAGCTGTCTATTAAGACAACGGAGATCCTTCCATCAGGGAAGCTTCCAAAATCGAGGCTCACCCACGCCCACGGTGACGGCGCTGGATCCTCCGTGATGACGGGTGCTGGGTTCTCTGAGTTACTGGTGAGTTGTCAGGATCTGCAGTTGCGAAACACGGTGTTGACACTCTCTTCAAGACTAGGGAACCACACCTTCTCCCTCATTCTTGACTTCCTCCTCTTTGTGCCTTGGTGGCCTTCATGTGCAAGGATCGTGGATGGCTCCTGTAGCTCCATAGGGATGACAATTCGCAACACTCTCAGGATGACACCATTTTCAGAGATACTGAGTTCGTCATGAACTCTCCAGAACTGTGCCAACTGGTTCCTCTCTGCTTCGCTCCAGCCTTGGAGGTTCTTGAGGAAACCTTCCCACCAACCCTGGCCAATGCTTGAGCAGCTCACGTGAGGATGGGGTCGGCGTCGAGGTGCGCTTTGATCATGTCAACTGACATCGTCCGGGGACATGCCCATTTGGACACCATGTTGACAAACTCCTCAGTCTTCGATTCTTGATTGGCGTCCGACTCACTTGTTTGGGCAGCGTGACGAGATAAGAAATCAGCCGGGTTCTTAGCTCCCGGGCGGTATACTAAGTCCATTTGGTATTGCTGTACCTGTATCGCCCATCGTTCTATTCTGTGGGGTGGATGTGGCGCTGTCCCTTTGAACAATGGAAGGAGCGGTTGATGGTCGGTCACCACCCGGAACGGGTGTCCACTTACATAGAGGTGAAAGTGATTGTACGCCCACTTTACGGCGAGTGCTTCTCTCTCAATCTGCGAGTATCGTGATTCCGTTGCAGTGAAGGCCTTGCTCGCGAATGCTAACGGGGCCCAAGTGTCTGGCTCCGTCTCTTGGGTAAGTAGCGCTCCTAGGCCAACTGGGCTGGCGTCGACTAGTATTTCTGTGGGTCTGGAGGTGTCAAAGTAGGCCATCGTGGTGCTGTCTAGCAGCGCTGATTTGACTTGTTCGAATGCATTGCTTTCTGCCGTGGTCCATCTCCACGGAGTTTCCTTCTTAGTGAGATTGCGGAGTGGCTCGGCGACGGTTGCCAGATTAGGGATGAACCTCGCACCATACGTCGCCATCCCCAGGAAACTTCTGACCTCAGATGCGGTTTTCGGAGCAGGGGCACCCCGGATTGCTTGCAATTTCCTGGGGTCTACTTTGACTCTGTCAGAGCTGAACACGTAGCCAAAGAAATCGATGGTTTTCTGGAAGAACTGACACTCCTCCTTGTGAAGGGTTACTCCATGTTCCGCCAGCTGTTGCAACGTGGCCCTGAGTCGCCGATGGTGCTCTTCGACTGTCTTTGAGTGGATCAAATATCATCGCTCACGTAGAGCACGCCTTGAAGGCCTGATAGTATTTCTCTCACGGTGTTCTGGAATATTTTGGCGGCTGATGAAATACCAAAATTGAGCCTCTTGTACCGGTGGTGTCCGAGATGGGTTGAGAATGTCGTGATATATCTACTCTCTTCCGCTACTCTCAGCTGATGATACCCGGTATTGAGATCTAGTTTGGAGAACCATCGATGTGGAGCTTCACCGGTTGTTTCTTGATGGTTCCCAGCCCTTCGAGTTGTGGGAATAGCTCTAATATGTCTTCCGTCTAGAGCATCTTTACCGCATCAGCGAATGCTATTAGTTGGAGGTCTTCCGCTGTATGGCTTCCTACCAGTAGGTCTGCCTCCCTGTCTACAACGTGGAATGTTGTTGTGACTTCCTTGTCTTTTGCTTTCACCTGGACTACCATCTTCCCTCGGAGGGGTAGTGGCTTCTGGCTGCCATATGTCAGAATCCGGATTTTGGAGGTGTGAGTTGCGGCCGGGGTTTCAAGCTTTTATAGTGCTGCAGGCCCATTACGTTGATAGTGGCCCCCATGTCAATTAGGCCCGTCACTGATGACCCATCTATTTCAATGCTACATTTTGGCTGCAGTCTTCTTCGTCGCTTGAGGTCACTCGCGAATGACACGAAGTAGCACTCTCCTTCCTCATCAGTCAAGGAGTCATCCAGGCGGTGATAGCTGCGAGACGGTGTCTTCGTTGGCCGTGACGTTGTTGGTTCCTCCAGCAATAGGTGCCTCACCTCTCCGGTTACTGACTTCTTCCCCCCGGTGTTCTTGCCTCAGAATCCTCCTCTACACACACTTGGGGATTCCGCACTTGGAACATGTCTTGCCTCGTTCGGGGCATCCGTCTGGGTTGTGTTCTTCTTTGCCACAGTACCCACACGGATTACGTTGCGTCGCTCTGCTGGGCCCTTGTCTTCGTCCGCTCCGAGTTGGTGTGCGGATGGCGTCCACTCGCTCTGTCTTTACGTGGGTGCTCGTATCTGTCTGCAGATTAAGTGCGACTTCCATTGCTGTCGCGCGAATATCAGCAGTTCGTGCGACCGCGCGAGGAGCAAAATCTCATCTAGGGTGATGCGGTTGTCTGAGTATGAGGGTCCTCAAGGTCTTATTGCGGCAACCCTGGATTAGTTGTGCCATGACTTCCTTAGCCTGATCATCTTCCGGGCACATGCTCGCTAGTTCCCTGAGCCGGGCATGAAAAGCGTCCATTGTCTTCCCTTCTCTTTGCCTGGACTGCCTGCACTTGAACCGTTCGTAGTGAGGGTTGAGCTGTGGGTCAAAGTGGGCATTCAGGGCTCTGACTGCCGCATCGTAGTCGGTTGTTGCGCTGGTGTTTGGGAGGTGTGCAAATAGTTTGTAGATTTTGTCTCCTCCAAAATGTAGGAGTAGCGACCTCTTCACCGCTCGTCTGTTTCTCTGGTCGCGATGAAGTAGTTATTTAGGCGCCCAACCCAATGCGCTCACCGTGAGGCTGCGGTCGATGGTTCAACAAGCTCGCTGAAAGGTGGCATCGCTTGAATCTGCGAGTGCGCTTGTGGAGGTGGCGGTTGGGCAGGTGCTGCTGCGCTGCATTTGGAGCTGGTTGGTTAGACATGGTGTGATCTTGTGTAGGTGGCACTCTCTTGGGTGGCCTGCTTTCTTGCTCTGCTCCAATCTTGTTGCCGGTGCCCCTTATATTATTACTGTCTGCTTTGCCTTTGCTACTGCTTGTTATGTCGTGTTGCCGGCTGCCTCGCTTTTTGCTATGCCTTAGCGCGGGCTCCCTGGCTGCTTCTTGCATTTGCCACTGCTTGTTGCTTGGATTGATCCTCCCCTCTGGCAGGTGAATATTCAGTCCAGTCGGCGTCTGGGGAAGATTCTTCTTCCTTCTAATTATGCCCTATTGTCAAACGGCAGTGGGCGGCTCGAGCGCTCAGCTCCTTTCACGCCCGCCGAGTGCTGCTGGTGTCGCACCGGCTTCACAATGCGCATGCGCGCACTTCTCGGTGTGCCGCGGAGCGTTTTAGCGTGAGAATAGGCCTTCGTGCGCGATGCATGTGCTCTTCACCCGCTACCTCTGGTCTGCTCTTGCCGCCTTCCAATCATGTGCCCCGCTTACCGGCCTCGCCGCTGCTGACGCAAGCTCTCAGCTGTCTCCTTGCGGCCGCGGACCAAGCAAGGCGCGTCCCGCTCTTCTGCTGCGTTCTCACCTGGTGAGTTCCAGCGGGTGCAGCTGCGGGTGGTTGGGCTGTTGAATCCCACCCTCGTCGCCAGTGTTGGGCCGCTAAAGGGTTACTGGCACACCAGGTCGCACAGGCAGATTCACAGTAAAAAGGGGCGCTCACGCAGCAGTACAGTAGCCTGGACCGGAAGTCTTGAGCGACCCGACCCGTTTATTTAAGTTCTCTGGCCACGCCAGGCCAGAGAGTGATACATTGTTTGGGTGTGCTTCCTGCTATCTGCCCGAGGGCAGAAACACTAGAGCGCTACACGGTTCTCACGGCTGCCATTAGCGTCCTCACCAGCCTCCATGGTAGCTCTGCAGAGCGTTAGTTCAACACCTGGTTTTGTAGAGAGATGGCCACTTGTTCAACTCCCTCTGCTTCAAATTCTCCTTCTGACCCTTCCTCCCAGTTGCTCCCAGGGCTGCCTCCTTCGGGGCTGGTCAAGGTGGAGCAAGGACCGAGATGGAATTTTTTGAAGGCTGACACATTCCTTGTGACAAGTTCTAGGCCTTTTCGTGCAGTCACTTGGGTGCCTCGAATGTGGGTGATGCACCAGGGCTCCTTTTCAAAAGGCAATCTGAATTTACTGCCTGGATGTCTGTCTTGGATTACAACCAGAACTCCTACTTTGAGAAATGACCATTGCGCTCAACACCTGGTTTTGTAGAGAGATGTCCACTTGTTCAACTCCCTCTGCTTCAAATTCTCCTTCTGACCCTTCCTCCCGGTCGCGCCCAGGGCTGCCTCCGTCGGGGCTGATCAGGGTGGAGCAAGGACCGAGATGGAATTTTTTGATAGCTGACACATTCCTTATGACAAGTTCTAGGCCTTTTAGTGCAGTCACTTGGGTGCCTCGAATGTGGGTGATGCACCAGGGCTCCTTTTCAAAAGGCAATCTGAATTTACTGCCTGGATGTCTGTCTTGGATTACAACCAGAACTCCTACTTTGAGAAATGACCATTGCACTCCACGCCGCTGACTGGCTTGATCGTTTGATCGCTTCCTCCTGCTGTCAACAGCCTGTTCGTTGACACTCTCAGGGGCCCATTGTGGGTGATGTGGAATGGAATCACTTACTATTCTTCCCATGGACAGATGTCCAGGGGCACAGCTAGTGGTGGCACGAGGAGCTTGTCTGTAGTCCTGAAAGAGTAGATGGCCCGTCCCAGAGAGTCACCATTTGCCATAGTTGTTCTTAGGACTTTGTTGAGGATTCGCATGAAGCGCTCAGCTTCTCCATTCGCTTGTGGCCATTTTGGCGTAATCTTTTTGTGAACAATCCCCAGGGACCCTAGATAGGATGCAAACTCTTGCCCCTGGAAGGGAGGGCCATTATCCGTTCTTAGCTCCTTGATGAGTCTATGGGTAGCCATCACTTTTTCCAGTTTTAGTATTCCATCCCCAGCACTTAAGGAAGAAAGCACTTCTACCTCTGGGTATTTGGAATAGACATCTATGACCACCAAAGAGTGTCTCCCATCTGAGAGACTCCCAAAATCCACACTGGCACTTATCCATGGACCTTCAGGCTGTTTTTCTGTCACAATCGGTGCAGGATGATTTGGTTTCCCTGTTGCTAGACACCATGGACATGATTTTACTGCTTCCTCTACCTTCCTGTCCATGAGGAGAAACCAGACTTTGGTTCTAAGACGACTCTTGGTTTTTACCATTTCTTGATGCCCGGCATGGGCCAACCTGACCGCTCGGTCCACAAGGGACGTCGGAATGACCAAACGATGACCTCTGAGTAGGCATCCATTTGGGTTAGCACTCATTTCTTGTCTCACTTGGAATAAGCTCTCCATCACCCGCCTGTCTTCAGGAGTGAGAATTGCCACTTGACTTTTGAGGAGGTGCCACTGTTTAGTCTTAACTGCCTCAAGTATTTTCTGTAAGCATCCATCTTGGCTGGTTACTTGACACAATTCTCCCAGCGATATGGGTAGCGGGCGACATCTGTTCACCACGTACCTGAAATACTCCTCCATCTCGTCCGCCTCCTCCATTTCAGTGAGGGTCGCAGCTCGGGAATGATGGGACAGATAGCCTGCTGGATTACTTGTTCCTGGGTGTTACTCAATTCTGCAGTTGTACTCCTGCAACTGAAGCATCCATTTTTGGATGTGAGGCGGAGGCTTAGAGGCTGTTTCAGTAAACAGAGGAATTAGGGGCTTGTAGTCCATGGTAACAAGGAAGGGTTTCCCGTAGACATACAAATGGAAGTGGCAGCACCTCCAGTGCACTGCAATTGCTTATTTTTCTATTGGTGAAATACCTTTGTTCAGTGGCAGTCAGAAATCTACTTGCGAATGCCACCGGAGCCCACTCGTCCCCGTCACAGGGTCTTTGTAGCAGAACAGCTCCTAGTTCCTTTGAACCAGCATCCACAGCAACGTGGGTCTGTTGTTGCAGGTCAAAATATCACAGCATGGTGGAGCTGTAGAGTGTGTCCTTAGTATTGTGTCCTGTTCCGGGCCCCATGACCAGGGATTTGCAGCTTTGGTAAGTTCTCTCAAAGGTGCTGTGAGTGAGGAGAGGTCTTTGATAAATCTGCCGCAGTACTTTACCATCCCCAAGAAACTGCGCATTTCTGTCACATTGGTGGGAGCCAGGGCTTCTTTAATGTCTCTCACTTTTTCAGGGTCTGGAGCTACTCCATCTGCCGAAAAGATACTCCCAAAGAACCTCTAATTTCTGCTTCAGAAATTCACATTTGTCTCTATGTAACGTGAGCCCAGAGTTTTGTATCCTTTGGAGGACTTGTGTTAGCCGTGTATTGTGGTCTGGTATCGACTTTGCGTGGACTGGAATGTCATCACTTACATTCATTACACCAGGGAGGTCAGCGAAAAGTTCCTTGATGATGTTCTGGAACACCTCGGGTTGCTGGATATTCCAAAATTCAGCCTCCGATATTGTCTTAGTATGACACGGGTAGAAAATGTTGTGATGCATCTGGACTGTTCGTCTAAGACTAGCTGATGGTATCCAGCCCGAAGGTCATGTTTTGAGAACCAGCTGGCTCCCCTTAACCCCCCTATTAGGTCATCAATGGACGGAGTCAAATGTCATTCCCTTTTTATTGCTGCAGTGGGGATCCGCATATCCACAAATTTGTACTTACCCCAGCTGCTTAGGCTTTCTAGCAACTACAATGGGTGATACCCACGGAGTTGGACCTTTCACCTTCTCGATGATTCCGGCCTCTTCTAACTTGTTCAGTTCTTTTTCAACTAGTGGCCTGAGATGAAAGGCAACCGCCTGTGTCAAAGAGCAACTGGCTGTACCGAGGGTTCTATATGTAGGTGAATTTGCTTCTCTCTCAGGCATCCAATGCCACTGAACACCTTCGGGAACTCCTCCAGTATTTGGATTATTATCGTCTCGATGAATCCCAAAAGCGAAGGTGACTATGCCCAGGGCTTCTGCTGACTTACACCCAAGCAACATCCCATGTCCTTCTTCCGTCACATACACCATGGCTTCCACCTCCTGCTGATCATAAACAATGGTGGTCTTGATCTTGCCTCGGATGGCAAGTGGCTTGGCCTGACCATATGCAAAAACCTTTATCTTTGCTGGGACCAGTGGCGGAGGAGATGTCATTTTCTGGTAGGTGTCGTGGAACATGATGTTTATGATTGCTTCTGTGTCTATTATTGCCGATATGGAGTGTCCTCCCACTTCCACTTGACACTGTGGTAGTTGACTCTGCGTTTGGGACACGGACCCTATTGGGAACACTGAGTGGACGGTGTATTCTTCCCGGTCGTCATCATTCATATCGCTACCTCGTTCCTGAGGCTCTGGGATCACATTGACATTGGACCTCATGGTCCATCCACTGCTGGATATGCACACTTTCATGGAGTGGTTCATTTTTTCGCATGCAGTACATTTTTTCCCCCTTGCTGGGTACTCCGATGGTCTATGGGAGGGTCCCCCGCTGTAGCCACACGTTTGTGTCCTTGGGCCTCTGGCTCGACTTGATGGTGCCCTAATCTGCAGGCTCAGTCTTGATGGGGTTCTGAAGAGCGGCCTCCATATGTGCCGCTCTTGCTTTTGAGAGTTCTTTTGTCTTCCCCAGGGTAAGTATATCTGCCAATGACTTCCCCAACTCCTCTAGAATCCGCTCTCTTAACTTCGCTGAGGCACATCCTTGGATAATCTGGCCCTTGATCTCTGCCGTCTCATCTTGAAAACCAAAGGGGCCTGCTAACTCTTTCATGCGTGCATGGAACACATCGGGGGACTCTTCTCGATGCTGTCTCTCTTACCTGAACACAAACCGTTTGTAATCTTGATTTGCCATAGGCTCGAAGTGAGGGTTTAGAGCTGCAATTAGTGTGATGTGAGATTTTGGTGCTCCCTCCACCACCGTCTTGGCTATCTTGTAGACGTCTCTCCCTCGTATATGCAGTATCATTGCACCCTTTTGCTCATTGTCCACCTTTGTGGCCTCAAAGAAGAGGAGCACTCGCTCTACCCACACTTTCCACCTGGGGGCATGAGCGGACGAGGCCCCATCCATGATGAATGGCTCTATCCCTGGAATGTGGGCCATGGTATGTGTGCCAACGCCGCCTTCATCCTAACCCTGGAGTAAGTAATGAAGCGGTGTAGAAATGATGCAGGTGTTTGGGGCTAGCTACTTGAAAGAATGTCTTGCCATGGATGTCATAGGCTTGTGCCACTTAAGGTTGAGTGAGCTCCGTGGATGATGTCACCCTTTGCCGAGCGAGTACATTGCTCGCCGCACTGCAACTCTCTGCCACACATGGAGGCACGACCATGTGGTTCTGGTGGCTATGCACGCAGCTCCTTCTCGCCATTCGCGATCATCCCGCCACCCGTGGCATTCGTTTACTCTTGGGCAATCCAGAAGCGTGGCAGTGTTGTAGCACAAGCACTGCGCACATTGAAATGCGTGCGCAGCTGCCACAGTAGGCCATGCTCAGGGAATACAGATTCCACATTTTCAGATTTTCAACACGCAAAGTCCCTCAGTCTTTTGGCTATGTTGATCTCGCATTTGCTCTCAGCTGATAAGGATGCCTTTACTGTATTGCTGGTACATCACCTCTTGCCTGCATGCTGCCTGGAGGAGTTAGTGTCATCTCTTCAGACACACTCTGGGGACACCTGTCCTCACTGTGCGTTTCCATACTAGACCTCAATGGTTCCCCTTCCATGGCACTTGGATCTGATAGGGACACATCATCTTGACTTCGGTCACCCACCGCTTTCTTGAACCATGAGATATTTCTTGAGACCACCATGTCTCTTCTCTTTGCGGTGACCATTGCTTCTCACACTTTTACAACTTCCCAATCTGCCTTTTCAAAAGGAATACGAAATTTCCACTACGGGTGTCAGTCTTTGATTACAATTTGGTCTCCTTGTCTGACCACCGACTCTCATGCTTTCCTCTTTCGACTGGCCATGTCATTGTTCATCTGCCTCTTGGCTTGGGTAGCGGCCACGTCCAACATTCTTGGTTCCTGCATGGAACTCGCCAAAACCAGGTCCCTTACCGGCCTTTTAATGATGAGCTCACTTGGTGCACACCCAGTAGTGATATTAGGCGTTTGTCTGTATGCCCTCAGAAATTGATATACACATCCTTCCTGTTATACTCCTTGGTCTACTCCTATCCGGAGTGCCTTTTTGTGTTTCCTCATGAATGTTTCCACCGCCCCTTTGGCCTGAGGCCATTGGGGAGTTATCCTCTGGTGTTTAATGTTAAGGTGGTGGAGGTAGTCTCTGGCCTTGAAAAGGAGGACCGTTGTCCACCTTAATTTCATCAGGTAGTCCCATCATGGTGAAGATCTTTTCCAGAGCTGGTTTGATGCACTCAAGCGCACTGGAACGGACAAGCTCCATGGCCGGAAACTTGGTGTTGCTGGCTACTACCACCAGAGGGATGCGACTGTCCGGGAAGCTCCTGAAATCCATGCTCACTGATGATCATGTTTTGGTACAGGGACGTTCAGTGATTACCAGCGTTGTTGAGGGTTCACAACCAGTAAGCCGACATTAGTGGCAGCCACGCATTGACCTCTTCCACCAGCCCACACATTCCGGGAAACCCCACCTTAGTCCTCAGAAGTGCCTTCGTCTTCACCAGCCCTAGGTGCTCTTGATGAGCTAGCTCAACAGCACGCCTTCAGAGACTCTGAGGTATTACAATTTGCTGGCTTCTCAGCAGGAGCCCTTCAGTACTTTCACTTAGTTCATCATCACATCACCACGTGCACTCCTAGCTTCTCGCTCCTCATCCGTAAGACTACCAATACCAGCCAGAAAATCCTTCCACTGATGCTATTTCAGCATCTCTCTCACTCTTCTGATGCAGCTATCTTCCTTGGTGGCTTCCACAACCTCCTCTGGAGATAGTGCCCGGGGACACGTCAGTTCAGTGAACATTTTTACAAAACCCTCAGCAATATTGTCAGTCTCTCTCTGCGTTCTTGGATCAGCTGCCAGTGGGTGGCGCAACAGAAAAATTCACAGGATTATTGTTCCCAGGACGGTATGCCACCTCAAAGTTGCACTGTTGTATCTGCACCACCCATCTCTCTATTTGAGGTGATCCATTTCGCGCCGTTCCTCTGAACAGTGGAACTAGAAGCTTGTGGTCGGTGATGACTTGAAACTTGTGGCCACACATGTAAATGTGAAAATGTTGCAGGCCCGACTGATGGCGAGGGCCTCCCTCTCAATTTGGGCGCATCTTGTCTCTACTGCAGAAAGTCCACAACTAGCATATGCAATGGGTACTCATTCACCACGAGGATCTTCCTGTAGAAGCACTGCACCTAGTCCCGTCGGGCTGGGATCCACAATAAGTTCTGTCTGGCTGCCAGGGCTGAAGTACACCACGGTGGCCCCTTGCAACAGAGTTCTCTTGACATCCCGGAACACCTGTGATGCTGCACCTGACCATTCCCACGGCGTGTCTTTCTTCATAAGCGCTTCAAAGGGTTCAGAAATGGTTTCTAGCTGGGGGATGAAACTCTCCCAAAATTTGGCCATCCCCAGGAAACTGCGCATCTCAGTGAGGTTCTCCGGAATGACAGCTGCTCTCATGGCCTCGACCTTTGCCGGATCTACCTGGAGACCATCTTGGGAGAATCTGTAGCCAAAGAACTCCACCTTGTTGGTGTACAACAAGCATTTACTTTTGTGTAGCATCAGTCCTTGCTACACGAGGCACTGCATGGTTGCTCTCAAAAGCACATGGTGCTTCTCCAGTGTTTGCAAGAAAATTAGGACATCAGCACTGACGTTGATGATGCCCACCTGTCCAGACAAAACCTCCGTTATGACGTCTTGAAACACCTCTGTTGTGGAGGACACTCCAAAACTGAGGGGTATATTGACAAGAACGTGTGCTAAAGATCTCCTAAAATGTTAACTCATCTTTATACATCGCAGCCTATCGTGAGAAAATAACCCAGTCTCATCGTGGAATTCACAAAACGGCAGTACCATGCAATAGTCTGCTGAAACCGCGGCTAATATCCGCGATACAACCACCTCGACTGAGATATAAACACAAACCACAACACAAAAAAACATGCGATGAGCCAATTCGCGATGAGGAAAGCAGGGATAAGCACCGCCAGGCCCGCAACACACACGGCAGGTGGGAATAAGCACAACAAAATCCTGAAAAAGAAAGATAAACCAAACAGAAAACAACAGCAAAGCACAATGGAGGCAACCCGAGCCAGTATACAACCCCACAAGCCCCATTGGCAACAAAACATTGAACAGGCAGGCCATCTTGGACAAGGTGAATGCAGCCTGAGAGCGGAGGAGGATAATAGAAGAAAACCAGAACCTCCAGAATGATGTGAACCGCACAAACAAGCAGGAACACGCCAACAACAAGAAGGAAGCAATGCACACTGGAGGAGGGAGTCCAGCGCCACACGAAGAGCTGGATGACATGGAGTAAATGGTGTCCACCACATCAGTCTGGAGATGGTGGCAGAACTTGGGGACCCGAAACTGCCCAAAACAACAGACACAACAGAAACAGGGAGAGGAACCAGCAGAAACTGGAGGGATGGGGGAGATGGGCACAATGGCACACATGCACAATTAAGCACAGCACAACTGCAAAAAAAACATGCCCAAGAGTAACAACACCAACCAAGAGCACAAGTCACACAACCCGGCAATATCACACCACTGAACAAGCACAGAAGTGAAAACCACACTGCCTGAAAGGGAGAAGGGTGAGCCAAATCAGAGCTTAAGGGACATCTCAAACACAATGCAGCACACACACATAGGAAGCAGAGCACCCCAACATCGAACACAATGTGGTACAAACACCAACATTTGCACAACCGAATACAGGACACAAGTGCACCCGTCTGTGGCCGGTAAACTGCCATACACATCTGGCAAAGCACGAAACAGGGACTTGATAATGTACAAGTACAAACCAACAGTCCTGATGGGGTAGCAATGCACGTATGGCAGGGAGCCAGAGAGTATGTGACACACACATTGGCATACAAATCAAGACACAACACAGTTGGAGACAAGTGAAAGTGCAGAAACTTTATCAACAAGTGCGTGTCAGTACAGCCAAAATAAGTGTCACAATATGCATACCAATGCAGCAGCATGCCTGAATGAGAAACGTAGGAAAGCGCCCAGGTCCACCTCTGGGGAGTCCATCACAAACACCAGTCAGTACCAACCCGTGTTGGTTGTCCGAGCCTGGATCATGAGTCCAGGCCAATGCAGCCAGGTCCACTGTCGTCTTGGGACATGTGACCAGATTCCCAACATGAAACCAGACGTCGGGACACGTGCAATGGGTCACATCCAGTTGTGGCTGGAGATACCTTGTTGTAGGAGAGTAGGGTCTGCAATCCTATGATCACCCAGATTTTTTGCTTTTGTTTCACTGGTTTACGACTTTCTCTGGCTGTGGGCCTGCCAATCAGACCCACAGCCTGGCTGTTCTCTTTCTAAATTACGACATGTACCCTAGGTGCATTTACCAATTGGTACTGGGCCACCTTATCAGACCCTGTAACTCAGGGCATAGGTGTACCCAGGGCTGCCAGGGGCTGCAGCATGTATTATGCCACCCCTGGCTGGCCTCTTAAATTTGACACAACTGGCTGCATGACAGCTGGGGCAAAGTCGTGTAAACACGCTTTGCTGTAGGTGTAGTATACCTATACCTAACCCTAAAAATGGACACACGGATTCCTATCAGTCACTCCTATGGCAGGCCTTGACAATCCTGAAGGCAGAGTGCTTGGAATCATGTGAGATGGTGCTCTGGCATGAGCTGAGCCCGTCTGCAGCTTGCGGAACCAAGTCCTAATAGCTGTTCCATGATATCGCATACCATATACTCTTAAGTGCATTATAATCCTCGCGGTTAAATGCTAACTTTGGTATTGCTTTATCAAAACATGTCGAGTAAGGTGTCATACGAATTGGAATACTAACCCCTCGCCAATTCTGGCGACGGGGTTAGCATTCCACCCTTCTAGAGGGACACGACATGTATGTAACTGTGAACCCCGGTTAAAGTTAACTGAAGCCTCAGCTCCACAAAATGGATGCTGCCACCACAGACACGAGTCTGACCCCCTGCAGCTGGGAGTCCTTCCAGCGAGGGGAGCCTGGACAAAGGGTTTCCTGTCAGGGGCGGTGCTAGCACCGTCCCAGACATGGTTTTGTGTATCCTGGGTAGGCAGGGCTTTACAGGAAGGTGACTGCTGAGTGGCACCCCGGTGCTCACTACGCATAGGCCGGTCTGAACCAGTTCCAGGGGCACACCAGCCCCTGGCCTGGGGAAGTCCGGCATGGCTGAGGGGTGTAACCACCCCCCACCTAGTCCCACCCATAGGCAGGACCTAGTCACCGGGTCAGCCCCCTTTTTTAGTATAAAGATGGGAGCGGGCCCCCTGTTCAAATTAGATCATCTTTGGAATCAAGACACGACTTTCTGCGAAAGGACTTCACGATTTCTTCATCAAGATGCTCCCTTGTGGCTAAGGAGTAGTCACCCTGCATCAAGCGGGCACCATCCTAAAGAACACTGCGGTCTGCTGCAAGTCCTTCATCACGAATCCGACGACCCAGCTCGACGAGACCCGGCTTCCCTGGCACCTCTGACCTCTACTCACCTCTACAGCCAAGCTGAGAACCGTGAGTGCGACGAGACCTCGATGGACCGACGATCGCCAAGACTGCACGACATCTTTACTGCAAGCCCACCGTGTCCTCCACGGGTGAGTGCTTTGGGGTCCTAGAAGCCCCGACCCTGCACAGCTGCAGCACCCAAGATCAGCCTCCCTGCATCTCCATGATCTGCGTGGGGCCTTCTGCTGTTTGCTGTGCATCGCGTTGTTTGGCTACTAGCCGGCTGGCTTGTGGCCTTCTGAACGACGCCCGACGACATCACTGCTGCTGGTCTGGTTGCTCCAGGCTGGCCCTTGCTTCCTTCTTGAAGAGAGGCACCCCGGACCCTCCTGGTCCACTCCAGACGCCATTTTAGGTCCACCGCGTGGGCTTGAATTTGCCAAGGCTTTGTTGCCCAATCCTGGGTCCAGCGACGCCGACAGCTTCTATCTTCGTGGGACAGCTCGATCCTCCTTCCTGGTCGCCGACAACGCCTCCTGGTCCGTGAGATCTCCGAGCCCAGCGTCACCCACACGCCTTGTCGAGGTGGCTACCATCCGGTGCCCTCCTGGTGCCCACTGACTACTGGCTAGTAGTCTCGAACTTGGTCCCCTCTGCTTTCAGGTGTCATCTTCCATCGATCCAGGCTTGGATCCACCGAACTTTCTTCACTAGTCGCCTGCCAGCAACTTCTTTCTTCCAGGCTCCTGGTCCGTCAACGAGGATTCCCGACGTCTTTTGAGTCCTATGCAGCTGCAGCCCCTGGGCTAGGTAACTTCGGCATTTCGGTGCCCCAGCATAGCCTCACTATCCAAGGGTCAGAATCTACTTTCGTTTTCTCCCTACCAGGTCGGGTTCGCCCGAGAACACTAACTTTGCAAATTCTAGCTACCATAGACTTTGTCCCGCATCTCGCGTGAGAGTGCAAACACTGCACCCGAGTCCCCTGGGTCTCCTAGAAGTAATCTAACGATTCTATAGTCAAGTCCTAGCGATTCCAAAGCCTATTAGTACTGTACTTACCTGCTAGTAATTTCGCATTCCACTTTTCAAGTATATGGTTTTCCGTGCCCCTCGGGCATTTGTATATACTGTGCTAACTTAAGTATTTTTGTAAGAGTTTTGGTTTGTGCTTAGTACCCTGTCCTCATAAAGAGTACAGGGCTGTTGTGATCTTTAATAAATAACTGTTTATTTTCATAACACTTGTGTGGTGTCCTTTCACTTGGTGTTCAAGGGGTATATGTGGTATAACAGCTGGCTTAACACGCCCTCTCGAGTCTTTAGCCTTAGACTGCTCGCATTCACGCTACTAGGATAGCTGGTCTATAAGGTTGACTTACAACCAATCATCAATAAGGGTTGCTGGACTGATACATAGTGTTCACTAGAATAGTGAGCACTGCATATCAGGCCACCTTCTCACACTTGTCACTCGTCCAAGAACGCGAGTGCAGCAGCGAAGGCCAACATCTCCAATGAGCGATCGTTGTCCACAACATCTGACATGCGTTGATGTAATCCATCAGCTGAACTGGACAGATGTGCTGACTCCAACCACTGGACCCAATGTGCATCAGAGCCCAATCGGGTAGTGTCTCAATGTGCTCACTGCACACGTCGACTCGTGCAATCTCCCATTTCCAGTTTCCAGCCTGCATGCCAAACATCCATGCATGCCATAAAGGGCATCACATTGACACTCCTGGTCTTGGGTCAACAGGGGGCACACACACGTCGAAATCCAGGTAAGCTACCGTTACTTTGGAAAGGCAGACATCCATGGACCACTCGAATATGAATGAGCGACAATGTACCACAGGCTGAACGCAGGTGACGTCCGCAAGGCAGAAGCTCAGCTGGTATCTGATCCACAGCCCTGCCAAAGGCAGTGCCCCCCATTCATGCAGCAGACGTGCACGGTACAGGTCCATGAGACTGGAGTTCAGCATGTGTCCGGAATGGTGTGCCATTGCTTCAGTGGCTCTGCTTGAAGCGGCACTGGCTTGCCCTGCGCCGCCAGTCCTGTGGATGAAATGGCACAGCTTGGTGCAATGAGCAGTGTTTGTGTGCAATGGGTGCAGGCCTGGGATTGGGTGGGAGTACGTGTGACGGCCATTTCACGCACAATAACTGCAACCAAGGAGTTCTGCGTGTGGGATGTGTACACGTTGGTCTCACGTCAGGCACTGCATAGTGTGGGTTTGCAAGCAAATGATATTGTATCTGTCATGGGGTGCTGGCCACATGCAAGTTCCTGCTCGGAGC
This sequence comes from Lissotriton vulgaris, assembly GCF_964263255.1. Taxonomy (NCBI): domain Eukaryota; kingdom Metazoa; phylum Chordata; class Amphibia; order Caudata; family Salamandridae; genus Lissotriton; species Lissotriton vulgaris. Next base: position 1,368,317,656 of record NC_141689.1, on the reverse strand, counting down.
TGGCAGTGTGCTACCGCCTGATAGTTCAGACAAAGGACCTTTCATCTCTACAGTATCTTCACCATCTGCATGCATACAGGAGTTGTACAGAGGCCTGTTGTGGGTGTGGTGGGATGTCTGCAACCCCTGGAATCATGGATGATATGCCCAGCACGTGGCACATGAGCGGGCTCACGGTGTGTTACATTGACACACAGCTGCTCCTCCCTCCCATGAGTCCCCACACTTGTGTGCGCTGCCTCTGTGATGTTCCCGGGGCGGGACGGGTCCTGGGGGTGGTGTTGGTCCTGGGGTGGTTTCGGCAGGTGTTGTGGCCCTCATGGGTAACCGCATTGCATGATCATTGTCTCCATGGTATCTGTGGATCTTCAGGTGTGGCTCTTGGCTGGGCTCCCTTTTATGCTGCAGGTAGTCATCCTGCTTAACACTAGAAAAAGGCATGTGTTAATTCCCTGGTGCAACGGCAGCTTATCGCCTGTTTTTGGTTCGCATCGCATATCTGGCAGTTCGTTGTGAAAGTGGTGTTGTGGTTTTTTCGTGTTTTTGCACGGGAACGCCTACTCTGCATCTCATTAGGGTTAGTTGGTGGTGTCCACAGTGGAGATAAATTTTGGGGCAGTTATCGCGGGAATACTGGCGATGTCTGCAGTTTGCACCAGCTTGTGAATGGGGTCTTAAATCTATCTCCTCTTTTTTTTATATATTTCTTTTTATTAAAACAAGGCATCAATAAATACACAGGTGCTTAGTACAGAAGAGGATCAGTCACTAATTCAAAATGTGATACAATAAATATTGGCGAGAGGGGGGGCACAGATATAAAACCTATTAACATGTATGGGTCATGGGGAAGGCGGGGCATCAAAGACAACAGTGGCAAGTGGTACACAGACATTTCCTCTGTACTGATTCCATGGGACTCAGACATTATTCCACTTCCGAGGGCGACCTCTTGCCAGATAAACAGTTTTTTCACAGACCATACACCAATCCATATTTTCCTTCCACCCCTCTATCGTAGGTGGCCTTTCAGAATCCCAAATGCTGTGCTATATTTCGATTAGCTGTCATGGCCCCTAGAGTAACCCACTGAGTTTGTGCAGGGTTCAGGTCCATCGGTTCCCAAATATTCAATAAACATCTCCTTGCTTCCGGCAGGAGAGCCACACCCCATTACTTCCTGCATAACATCATGGACAGTACCCCAGTAGTCTACCATATATCGACATTTCCACAGGATATGAAGAAACATCCTCAATTGACCACATCCACACTTACACAGACCTTCCTCCGTTAAACCCATTCTAATCAGACGTGGACCAGTGACATAAACTCAGTGTAGTATTTTCAACTGGACGAGCCTCAGTCTCGCCGGAATCTCAACTTCTTTAGGGGAAGGAATTGCAGATTGCCAAACGTCGTCATTAATTTCAATACCATCTCGCGTCCACTTGTCCCTCAAATCTACTAAAAGATCCGCTCTGTGATTTATCAGTTTTTTTTTAAATGAGAGAAATGGTGCTATCAGGCAGATGCCCATCTAGTATTCTATCTTCCAATGGGGATGCCTCTGGTATCTCTTCCCCATAAGGGAATACCGACATCAATGCATGTCTCGCTTGCACATAACGAAAGTACTCAGTCCCACTTAGTTCGTATTCAGCTTGTAATTCAGCAAATGACGTAACCCTCCCCTTTGCCCAAATATCGCCCACAGTAGTAATCCCTATCAAGTCCCATTTGTCAAAACCTTTCGTGTTCCATAGCCTGCCCAACCTATCAGATCCAAATAACGGCGTAGCCAAAGTCAGGCGGTTTTTCCTTCTCAGTGAGCTAGTAACATCATGCCATATACGCACTGCCACTCTGGTAGGTCCCATCAGACTTTTCTCTAAGGACCTGGTATACAACGCTCTATTATAATTACCACCAGGGAGCACCCATTTATCCATAGCGTATCCCGGATCCGTATTGGAACCGTAGGTACCATGATTTATAGCTCCCAACTGTGATGCCCAATAGTATCTCTTGATATCATACCATGGGAGCGTCAACTTAGCCAATGCTATACGTGGTCTGCCTTCCCAAAGTAGGCTACGCTGCATTTCTTTCACTTCTCGAAAATAGCTAGCTGGTACCACATCTAAAGTGTTTTGGAGGGCAGAAAGAAAACAGGGTAGGGTCATCATTTTAAAAAGAGCTTTCCATCCCAACAGCAAGAGCGGAAGTTTCTTCCAGCTAGCCACATCGCTTTTCAGCCAAGCTAGCAGAGGGAGAAGGTTTTTGTCATATCGAATTATGGGATTCATTGAAATATAAATCCCGAGATACTTGAACCCTTCCTTAGCGATCTGAATAGGACAATTCCGAGGCAGGATGGGGGCGTCACCACATAATACGTAAAGATAAGATTTCATCCAGTTTATGATCAATCCTGAATTCCTACCGTAGGAAGCCAAAACATCACAGAGAACGTTAAGGGATTTCCTGGGTGAAGTCAAATAAAGTAATATGTTGTCAGCGTATAAAGAGATTCGGTCTTCGAACTGTGGAGACCAACAAATACCCTTAATCGAGGGCTCCCAACGGATCCAAGCCGCCAGAGGTTCGAGAGCCAGCGAGAACAAAAGGGGGGAAAGCGGACAACCCTGCCTAGTGCCCCGCCCAAGACAAAATGGCGCAGAGACACGATTGTTCACAACAACCTGCGCAAGATTCTCAGTATACAATAGACACACCCAGCTAATGAACTCAGAACCAAAAACGAATTTAGCCAAAACAGCCCATTGATATGGCCACTCCACCATGTCAACGGCCATCGTTGCGTCCAGCGATGCTAATATGGCCGGCTCTCGCAAGGCATGCGATTTAGCCAACACCCCGTGTAACCACCTTAGGTTCAAAGCCGTATTTCTGTGCGGAATAAATCCAGATTGGTCGGGATTTACCAGCTCACTAATGACCTTGATTAATCTATTAGACAACACTTTAGCATATTTTGGTTTCCAAATTCAACAATGAGATCGGCCTATACGAAGCGCAATTGGATCTCGGCTTCCCCTCCTTATGTATCACCACTATCGAGGCCAGTCTATGATCTTGGGGCAGCACCCCACATTCTCTGGCTTCCAAAAACATGTCTCTCAAATAGGGGGCAATCTTGTCTGGTCTAAGCTTGTGCAACTCAATTGGGAGACCATTGGGACCCATCGATTTCCCCGAATTCAAAGAGCGTATCGCTAGGGCTACCTCATCAGCTGTAAGCTTGCTATCCATGAAGTCACGATCCTCCTCAGTCAGACATGGAAGTTGAATATCCCTCAGCAATAGACACGAATCTTCCTCCCGCCTACCTGAGACGGAAGTGTAAACTTTATGAAAATAATCCGCAAAACTATCCACTATCCCTTGCGGATCAGTTATATGAGTCCCCTCCTCTGTCTCAATCTCAGGAACCACCTGATCCCTCTGTCCTTCTTATCCAGCCAGGCAATCAGTTTACCGGCCTTGTCCCCCACGTCATATAGACGCCCTTGTTGTTCCCAGCTCAGGGCTCTAGCACTATCAGTGACTAGCGTCCTGTACTCAAGCTGCTTAAGTTGTAAAACATGCACTCTAGCGCGGGACACCTCCTGTTCTATTTCCATTTCGATGTTTGCTATTTCCGATTCAACTCTCACCACTTCTTCCTCTTCTGCTTTTTTACTCCTGTGATCAGGGACAAGGCTTGAACTCTAGTCACTGTCTTGAATTCCTCCCACAACGAGATCGACGAGGAAACCAAACCCTCATTTTCTTGAAAATATTGCTCCAACGCTTTTAACAAACCCTTGCGAATCTTAGGATTACGCAAGTACCAAGGATTGATTGGGGCGACTCTACCACTTGAACCCGAGGTAATTTCAGATCTGAGCCAAAGTGGCGAGTGATCAGAAATGCCTCTAGCCAGATGCTTTACTTCAATAATATACGACGCCTGGGCAGCCGGCACTAGACCATAATCAGTTCGAGAAAGACTACCATGAGCACCTGAGTGGAAGGTATACTGTCGCTGACCATGGTGAAACAATCTCCAGCCATCCACTAGACCCAAAACCTCCATAAAGTCAGGTAGCCATCTTTGTGCCCGTCCCACATCACGGGCGGATACCTATCCATGGTGCCGGAGACCAATGCATTGAAATCTCCACCCAGAATCAACAATCCGCTAGGAAGGTCCAAAACAATCTTCACCAACTCAGTATAAGTAGTATTCTGCAGACCCGGGGGGACATAAACCGAGACCAAGGAGAGAGTGTATCCCTCCCAACGTCCTGACACCACTATATATCGAAAACTATCTCCACTTTTGATGCGTTAAGGTGGAGATAACTCAGAGATAAGTCCTTGTGAATATCCCCCTGAGTCTCTTAAATTTGTTCAACCCGACATGCATTGCGAACGTTGTTATGTACCGACTGGATCCATTCAACATTAGCTGGCTGTATCCGGAGGTGAGACAAACTTTTGAGAACCATTTTGCCCCATTTATGTCTGTCATTATCTTGTCGATCGTTGGAGGGATGTGTCTTTCTCTACGTATTGCTTTATTCAACGGTTACATGTCCATAGATAACCGTATTGCCCCAAGCTGCTTTGATTTGGGGGCAATTAACAAAGGAAATACCCACTGGATGGGACCAGACACTTTTTCTATAACTCCCGCTTTCCCTAGTTTTTCCAGCTCTGTTTCCACTAAAGGTCGAAGATAGAACAGGACATGCTGGTGATGCAGAGCTATTTTCTTAACAGTCTGATAAATTAAATGTTTCACTTTTACATTCTTCAAGCTCCCTAGTCCCTTGAAAAATTCAGGAAACTATACCATTATATCTTCAGGATGTGATTGGTGAACTTGTTGAGCAAACAGTACCAGCCCTAAATAGTCTACCATCTGGCAGCCTAATAGGGTGCCCAAACTGTCTTGGGTGATGTGGAACCTTGTCTGCGAGACCATCGTCCAATGTTTGACCTCCACCTCTATAACTCCCTGCAAGGGAATGGGCGTCATGCCTTATTTGTGTATTTCTTTGCTTTGGTATTCATACATTTTGGATAAGGCTCTAATTGCTGATATTGTACCACACCAAGTATGTTCACTGATGACCCTGTGTTGATAAGGACTGTTATCGAACTTCCACCTATCTCTACAAGGCACATGGGTGGGGGCCTCCTCTTTTGGTTATTATACTGGTGAATGATGTGGTGAATACTTCTTCCTCATCTTCCTTGACCTCTTCAAGCAATTTCATTTGCTGACACACTATGTGCTTTGAGTCCTGCTCTCCCTTTCCTCGGATACTAGCTTGACTCTGTAAATTTCTTGTTCTTACTCCCTTCACTTGGCGGTTGGGTTGCACTAGGACAAGCTTTTACAAAATGGTTCAGCTTTCCACATTTTGAGCAAGGTTTCACCCTAGCCAGGCAACCTCTTGGCGAGGACTGTTGAGTCTGTAGTTTCGCATACCTTCTGCCCTTGATGGCTGCTGACACCCCCACGTCTTTCCCGGGCCTCCGCATGATGGTTTCCACCAGTTCCTCCTTAATTTTATATTCGGCCTGACTGTGATGAGGTTGAGGTACTGCTGACCAGTGCTGACCCCATGTTATCTGCTCTCGCATTCACTAGCTCATGAGATCTTCCTAATGTTAGTATGTCGTCTAATGATATTCTAGGCTGCCTCAGGATCATCTTCCTCAGGTGGCGGAACGACAGCCCTGTATTAACTGTGCACGTATTTCAAATTGCTTGTCCATTCCACTGCATGTACTGGCCAATTTGTGCAACCTCACAAAGAACATGTCTACAGACTCCCTATCCTGCTGATGGGCTTGTCTCAACTTGAAGTGTTCATAATCCTGGTTTAAATGCCTGTTCAGTGCCCTCACCACCGCATCAAAATCATCAACAGTCCATGTATTAGGTAGTTCCAGAACCAATTCATACAGTTCATCTCCCCATTGTGTAACATGGTTGATTGCTTACAGTGCCATCTGTTTTGCATGAGGCACGAAAGTAGTTTTCCAGCTGCCAAATTCACTTCCACCATCTTAGGGCTTATGTTGCAGGGTCCTCCAGTTGGCTGAATGGCAGTAGCCCCGCAAGCATGGAGTGAACGCAGCGTGTATTCTCCCCGCCTCACGTGCCTGTAATGACTTGTTACCCTGCCACCATGAGGAGCTAGGTATCCACTTCAGAAACTACTTAATATTGCCTTTGGCACCTCTGTATGGCGTGCCTCTCTTTTAAATGCACCTGCACTCGACCCAGCAGCTGACAAAGTCTCATGGGGGCAGGATGGCAAGAAGATAGACCAGAATTCACAGTTTTTCTGTTTTTTCAAATGAGCCCACTGAGGCCATGCCTTGCACGCTTGTCTTCTTTACTAAGCCCATGTGCACTCAGGGCTTTGCCTTTCACTCTTAAATTCCATTCACCCCGTGGTCTCACCATTGGCCACACTGGACAGCACCTCTCTCACCACACTTTTCTGGCCCCACAGGGCCTCAGCAGCCCTGACCTCTCTCCTCTGCCGGCACAAGGACTTGACTGCACCCAGCTGTGTTCGTGATGGCCGCCTTGCTGCCAGGCCTATTGCAGCTGCTCCACCATGGAGATTCCCCCAGAGCTGCCGACACAGCTTTAAGCCGCTCAATGGCACCTCCGGCTGGTGCAGCTCCTGCTCTGCTTCTTCGCCGGCAGCTGCAGTTCGCTGGCACATGAGTCCGAGAACTCCTAAGTCCCAGAGAGCACGTCAGGTAGCCCCAATAGCACACCTTTGCGCTCTGCTACTCGTTGCTTTCAAGGTTGCGCCTTGCATCAGGGACAGACCCCATCATCGGCAGTGTTGAGGGTGCTGCACGGTCCTTCAGGCCTAACTAGGCAGGGCGCCTTATGGAACAACACAGCACACAAGTTGTGGTTACGTGCATAATCCATGCGCGGCATAAGCACCTTTAATTATTCCCCCGGAACCAGCCTGGCCCAGAAGGTGTAAGGTACAATATTGTAAAATAGTTGACGGATTGCTCACTACAGGCTGTTCATTATTACTTACTCATCACAACCTTTACTTTTTGCTCCTTCTCCGTGTCTTCCATTCCAGATCCTTGGAATCGCATTGTTCTCTTGGACGCCCTTCCGCTCCATCTACGTTGCAGCGGAGCAGCATTATCACGTGGTTTACGGAGCAGCGTCATCACATGTTCACGCAACGTGACCCTGCTGTCGGCCATTTTGAATTTGTCTTTGCTTGTAAATTCGTTGCTAAGCAATCAGATATCGGAGCTGGTTACCGTTGCAAATTACTATTTGGATTTCACAAAGTGGTATTGGCTCCTGTTCTGCATCATCTGCTAAGTATTTACGAATACTATAATTATTTAAGCCTCTCAAGATACTGCATCACTTGCTTGGATTTACGTACCTATATACTGCACCTGAACAATAACCTCTATCTATTATTGTTACACCACTTATTTCAGTATTTCTTCTCCTCAACCATGTTGGTCTACTGGAGTTGAACCTCCTCTTAAATGGTCTGAGTGGAAAGCTTATTTCGTTAATTACATTAAAGCTGTTGATGAAACAAAGAAAATGGCTGCGGAACAAAAGAAGAGATTGCTTTTGCATGCCCTTGGTCCAATGGGTCTTAAAGCTTTCCATCAATTAACCCATACTGTGACTACTGGGGATTTTAATGTTTTTGAAATTGCTTTGTTGCAATTAGATAATTATTTTAAACCTAAAGTATGCATTGGCGTCACACGGTATCAATTTTTTTAGAGGAAACAGACCAAATTTGAAACTATTGATAATTATGTTTCTGACTTATAAAGATTGGCTCTTGATTGTAAATTTGGTGTCTTACATGATGATCTTATCAGAGAGCAAGTCGTCATGCATACCTCCAATCCTGCAATTCAAGATAGATTGTGGGTAAATGGTGATGCCCCCTTGGATGACATTCTAGCCATCGTAAGAAAAGCGAAAATTTCTGGACAGTATGCTGTTGCTTTAAAAAATTATACTCAGGACGAAAGCACAGATCTAAATTTAATCCAAGTGGTTGTGTACTTCTGGCACTGTCAATTGGTCTAGGGATGAAGTGTGGAACTGAATGCAAAGCATTCGTGAAAGAAACAGAGATTACTTCAACGTTAAACATTTCACCAAGCCGGTCATCATTGAAGTTGATGATTGGGTTAGGGTTAAGAAACCTGGATTTGTCTGCAAGGGTGAAAGTGCCTTCTTTGATGCTGAAGAAGTGGTTGAAGTTTTGCATAATGCTGTGAAACTTAAAAATGGTGAAGTCTGGTATTTAAAAAGAGTTGCTATTGATCGTTCCTGCCAATCTAAAAGAACCAGTGGTAATCCTCATAGTTCAGAATTATTGAAGGTTGATATAGATTGTGCATCCTCATCTGTCTCTCCTAATCTCACTAAGGCTACTACCGTTGAACCATGTGTTGTTGAGGAAGGGGATGGTTCCTGCTAAGCCAATTTTGGATGATAACTCTGGTCCCATGGTCAATCCAAATCTGGGTGAGGGCTCTTGTTCTACTGTCCTTAATCAGAAACCCTTCAGTGAAAGAAGAGTTCCTACTTGGCTTAAAGACTTTGTGGTAAATAATAAGCACGTTTTCTTATAGACTTGTAGTAAATTATATCTCTTGTGGTAAAAAAATATGTACATTTCTTGTTGTTACTTCCTCCTCTGTTTGGTAAGTTTCCTTTCCTTTTCATCGTTTTTTTAAAATTCATTTTTGTTCAATGTAAAGAAGGGGGAGTGTTGTGCTGTTAGGCAGCTAGGTTGCCTCTTTGTATTCTCCTGTTTGTTAGAGAATGCTTCCATTTAATTGAATGTTCTAAATTCTATATGAATGTTGTAGCAGACATTATTGGGTGGACTCGGAGTTGGTGATGTCCACTGGAGCTCCTCGGGAATAAAGGATTTATTCTTAAATGCAACTGCTTTGTACCATTACTTTAAACATGCTCACACATAGGGAGTGGATCTTTTCTTCAAAATTAATGTGTGGTTTTAACTGTGGCTATCAACCTTTTAAATTGATGTTTTATTGTTTATAAGAGATGGCCAACTTTTGCAATACATTTAATTAACTGTACAATAAACATATTACTTACTTACACACATAGGGACTAACATGCACTGTCACCCTTCAGGTCCAAGGATACCCTTCACTCAGGTCTCAAATAAGAACCATCCTCACAACACGGTCTTACAATCGGACCAGAGATACTTAAACACAGTCAAACCTCCAGTACAGCTCACATGCTAAAACAAAATTGGGCGCAGCTCCCATGTACAACATTCTAAATGACCTCACAGAGCGCTAGGGAAGAGTGCATTGCAGAATACACAGGATACAACAAGAATGTGTTTGCCCCGTTGACTTCTATTGAAGGAAAGGCAATTTCAGGCAGGAGGCAGCTAAATCAGGATTCTCCAGCCTGAATCGATTCTATTGGCATGTGTGCAGCGCACTACAATGGGAGTGTCTTGGGTGGTTCACTACATCCCTTCCCAACCTGATATTAAACTTTGGCATACAAAGTCTCTGAGCCATTGGCTCAGTTGCTTTTTTGGTCAGAGGTTGTAATGCTGATGACGTGCAAGTGGTGGTGTCTCTCTTGTGCTCAGGGCCATGCAAGTGTCCATGCCACTTCTTTCACTCTCACTGGGTCCCTCTGGAGCTTGGTCACCAGAAATGGCACTACTAGGTCTCTCGTCCTTCGTTGGGTTGTCTATTGCAGTGTCTTCCACGTCTGCTTTGGGCTCTTTTCGGTCTGGGAGATTTACCTTCTGAAACTATTACATGATTCTGGTGACTTTTTCACTACCTTTGTGGGCTATAAACATGGCATACTTTACACTGAGCACTGTCCTCTCTCCTGGTTCGAAAGGTGTTCGAAACTTCCACACAGGCCTTCGGTGCTTGATGACCATTTTGTCTCCTGGCATGATCCGCAGTGTTGTTGCCTACCATTTCAGGGACATGCACACGTTGATCTGTGTGCTTCAGTTTTGGGCATTCACAGGTTCATAGGGGATGGGGGAGTGATGTCCACTTTGGATGGAATGTGATTGTTTAACTCCAGGGCTTGTTGAGCATCAGAGACAAAGGGGAGCACTGTGTGGTGCAATGTGACGTCCCTCGATATTCACATAGGAATCTCTAGAAGCTGAATTCGGGGTTGTTACTTCAAATGTGCTCAGGGTGTGCATGAAGCTCTCAGGCTCTCCGTTTGCCTGCCGGCAATGCGGCGTGATTCAGTGATTTTGTATCCCTAGGTGTTCAAACAGTTCTTTGAACTCCAACCCTTGGAAGGGCAGCCTGTTGTTTGTTTTGTTTTGATCTCCTCTGGCAGGCCGAATAGTGCAAAAACCTTCTTTAGCCCTGGTGCGACATTAGTGAATTCTGTTCAGTCGGCTATGTCGACAATCAGGTAGTTTGAGTAACTGTCCACTACAACTACGGTGACTCTTCCGTCTGGGAAGCTCCCCAAATCTAAACTTAATTTGGACCAAGAGGCAGTGCAGGGCTATTCTGTAATGATGGGTGTCTGGACTTCCTGGGAACTGATGATTTGGCATGCTGAACATTGTCTCACCAGGTCGTCTACTGTGGCTTCAAGGTGCGGGGACCACAATTTCTCTTGCATGCGTAATTTCATTTTTACAGTTCTTTTATGCCTGCCATGGGCTAGTACTGTAATTCCATGTTGAAGATTTTCTGGGATCACCAGCCGACAACCCCGTGGGATGAGGCCTTATTAAGTGACGCTGAGTTCATCATGCACCCTTCACATTTTGGTTAGTCTCTCCTTGTCCGGACCATGCCAGTTGGTGTTACGTAGGAAGTTCTGCAGTGAGCCCCGCTGTAGGGCATCTTTCACCTTGTGAATTTGGGCAGGCTCCTTGGGACATCATGCAGATGCATTCTTCCATCGCCATTGTGCTGTCATCACTTCCTTCCGTGACTTGGGGTAGATGGTGGAAAAGGAAGTCCGCCAGGTTTTTGGAACCCTGTCGATAAACCACTTCCATGTTGTTATGTTGTAGCTGGATGGCCAAGCGTTCAATTCGAGGTGGTGGCTGAGGTGCTGTACCTCGAAACAGTGAGAGAAATGTTTGGTCATCCAAAGGACCTTCCTCAGAGGTACAATTGGAAGTATCGGCATGTCCATTTGATGGTTGGGGCTTCCATTTTGATTTGGGCATACTGTTCCTCAGTCTGTAAAAGCGCTTTGCTCACAAACACAAATGGTGCCCATCTTCCTAGTTCCACCTGCTGGGTGAGCATGGCTCCAAGGCCCCTGGGACTTACATAGACAAGTAGCTCTGTCTTTTTCTTTGGTTTGAAGTAAGCCATTGTTTCTTTTTTCAGGCGGGCTGTCTTTTGGAATGCCTCTTTATCATTTTAGCCCCATGTCCAGGGGGCATCAACCACGGTCAGAGCTCTTAGAGGCTCAGCAAATGTTGTTAAGTTGGGGATAAAACTGCCACAGTATGCCTAGGAAGTTTTGTACCTCTGATACATTGGTTGTTGCCAGGGCTTGTTTGATGCCTTGCAATTTTCGGGAATCAAGTTGCACGCTTCCCTGATTAAAAATGTATCTGAAAACATTCCATAGATTTCTAGAAGAATAAGCACTTTCCTCAATGCAGAATGACGCCTTGTTTCCATAGACTTTTCAGTGTGGCTCACAGGTGTTTGTGGTGGTCCTCATTCGTTTTAAAGTATATTAGAATATCGTGGCTTATTTATTATTTTATTTTTTACATTTATATGGCGCACAGCTACCCAAAAAGGGTTTCCCGGCGCCTGTGGCATATGAATGAGCAAAGGTATATGATGAGCATAATTTTAGCATAGTTGTTTCTGGAAAAGCCAAGTTTTAATATTCTTTCGGAACCTGGCGTAGTTTTCTTCTTTACGAATGTGTAGGGGAAGTGTGTTCCACAGAATAGGCCCTCTGACAGAGAAAGATCTTCCTCCCATTCTTGTCAGTCTGAACCTAGGACCAGCGAAATTTGCTGCAGTTTGGGAGCGCAGATTTCTCGCTGGTAAGTAGGGAGTGGCTAGTGATTGCAGATAATCCGGTGCCATTTTAGATTGGCTTACATTCATGACATCCTGGAACCCTGGCAGTTTTTCTTATATGGCATCCTGGAATACTTCAACCACTGAGGAGATACCAAAGTGTACCCTTTTGGAGCTGCGTAGCCTAAGATGCGTGGAAAATGTTGTTACATACTGCTTTCTTTTGAGAGGAGCAACTATTGATTACAGTCTTCCGATCTAGTTTTGAGAACCACTGTGATCTGTTTAGATCAGCGATAATGTCGCCCACTTTGGGTGTGATGTGCCTCTCCCATTTTATGCCCTGATTTGGGAGGTGTATGTCAATGCACAGCTGTATTTTTCCTTGTTGCTTTGGTTTTTCAGGCATAACCGGGGGCGTTGGCCTGGATACCTTCTCGGTTACGCTTGGCTTTCAAGCTGTTGTTCTACTAATGGCCACTGGTGGACAGGCACATGTGATTGGTGTAGGGGTATGAGCTTGACTGATTTATTGATGTGTAGTTTGACTGGTGGGGATTTCCGACTCCCAAGGCCACTGAACAGTTTGGAGAATTGGTTTAGCAGCGTATCAACTTAGCACGCTTTTATGTTTCGGGCAAATGACACAAGTCCCAGGCTTTCTGCATAATGGCTCACTAGCAGTGTGTCGGCTTCTTCGTCAACCACATGGAACGCTGTCATGATTTCTTGCCATTTGAGCGAATGCTCACAGTCATGCACCATTTTTGGGGTAGTGAAGACTGGCTCCTGTATGTGAATATTTTGGTGTTTAATGGGGATAGTGTTGGCTTGGGCTGAAGGCATAGGTATTGCTGCATGCCCATTACGTTTATTGATGCACCAGTATTGATGATGGATTTGATTCCTGGTCTGGTGATCTCTTCTACACACGTGGGTTACGACCTTCTGTGCCACTTTAGGTCATTAGTGAACAAGATGAGGAAGACTTCCTCTTTGTCTTCCGGTAACAAATCTTCAAGCCAGTGCCTGTGTCAATATGGATATTTGGCAGCTCCTTTGGGTTCTGGTTCATCCAGGGACAGCTGCCTTACCACTCTGGTCGGGGTTAGCCTCCCTCTGGTGCCTCTCCCTCTGGTGCCTCTCCCTCTGAGCCCCCCTCTGCTCACCATTGGATAGTGAATAATTTTGCCACAGTTGGAGCAGGTGCGATCTTAAGCGGGGCAGCCATTAAGGGAGTGTTTATCACAACTGCAATATTTGCAGCAAGACATTGTTAGTGGGGGAGGAGGCATCCTAGGTTTGTTTGTCTTCCCTTATGTGTGAACTACATCGGCCAATTCTACTTTCATGGTGGGAGCCTTCTCTGGAGTGTGTGCTATGGCAATGTCCATCTTAGTGGCCCTCGCAGCCGACAGACCATGGGACCTTACCATGATGAAGATGTCATCCAAGTTGATGTGTGGTTTCCTCAGGATGAGGCCTCTGAGTGTCTTGTTTCTGCACCCTTGGTTGATTTGTGCCCTTATTTCTTTTGGCTGGTCATCGGCTGTGCATGTGCTGGCTAACTCGTGCAGGCATTCGTAAAAAATACCTGTGGAACTCCCCTTCTGATTGGCAGGTTTGGCAGCATTTAAAGCACTCGAAATGAGGGTAGGCAGACAAAATATCGAAATTAAAATATCGATATACAATAATATCGATGTTTTAATTTCGACAGTACAGAATATCGATGTCCAAAATATCGACAGACAGAATATCGTTTTTATAAGGTATGTATATTACTAATATCGAATTTTACTAATATCGATTTTTTTTTTAGTGTTATGTATTTTATTATGTTGTTTATATGTTTGTTAAACATGTTTTGAAAATTTGAAAATTTGTAAATTTGTTTACATTTTGCGTTTTAGTATCAGAGCGGGTTGTGGGTTTATAGGGGAATAGGGTGGGAAGTAATTTAATAATAAGTAATTAATTAATATATGTTTGTAAATATTTTTAATTAATAATTAATTGGTAATTAATTAATATTAATTAGTTAATTAATTAATATAATTTTGTACATATTTGTTATTAATATTTAATTGGTAATTAATTAATATTAATTAGTTAATTATATTAATTAGAGTAATTTTTTATATATAATTTTTTGTTATTGTTAATTAATTGGGAAAAAATAATATTAATTATTAAATTTAATTAATTACAGCTAATGTGCTAATATATTTACTTTTTTGTTATTGTTAATTAATAATTAATTGGTAATTAAATAATATTAATTAATTTTGGGTAAAGGAGTATTTTTAGGGTTCAGGGTCAGTTTTCAGTTTCTGGGTAAAGGGGTATTTTTAGGGTTCAGGGTCAGTTTTCAGTTTTTGGGTAAAGGGGTATTTTTAGGGTTCAGGGTCAGTTTTCAGTTTTTGGGTAAAGGGGTATTTTTTGGGTTCAGGGTCAGTTTTCAGTTTTTGGGTAAAGGGGTATTTTTAGGGTTCAGGGTCAGTTTTCAGTTTTTGGGTAAAGGGGTATTTTTAGGGTTCAGGGTCAGTTTTGGGTTTTTGGGTAAAGGGGTATTTTTAGGGTTCAGGGTCAGTTTTCAGTTTTTGGGTAAAGGGGTATTTTTAGGGTTCAGGGTCAGTTTTGGGTTTTTGGGTAAAGGGGTATTTTTAGGGTTCAGGGTCAGTTTTGGGTTTTTGGGGTACAGTCGTACAGGGTAAAAATAAAATAAATTTAAATTAAATCAATTAAATGAAATTAAAAAAAATTAAATTACATTAAATTATTACGTTTTTAATTTATTTTAAATGTATATGTATTAGTTTTAATTTTTTAATTATGTTTTAATATTTGTATTTAATATTTGTAAAATTATATGTATTTTAAAATTATTTTTACATTATTATTAATACATTTAAAAAAACGATATTTTTAATTTCGATATTTTTGTACTACGATATTAATTTTTCAATATTTTTGTACTTACCTTTATGAAGATATGACTCCGATATTTTTGATTTTGATATTTTTGTGTCGATATTTTTGTATGTAGATATTCTGTCTGTCGATATTATGTCAGACATTCGAAATGAGAGTCTAATTGTAGATTGAAATGCGCATTGAGGGCTCTCACTGCTGCATCGAAGTGATTGCTGCACCAATGCTAAGGAGGGACTCGAATAGCCTATAGATTTAGTTTTCTGTGTAATGTAGTAGAAGGGAGCACTTTACAGCCCCATGGTTCTCTTGGCTGCAAATGAAGTAGTTGTCCAGCCACCCTACCCATGTTTTCTAGCAGAGAAATGCTGTTGCTAGCTCCTGAAGGGTTGCAATACACCTATTAGCGCATGTTGTGGGAAAGCTGTCTCTGTGGTTTCGCTTGCATGGGTGCTGCATTTGGGTCATCAGCCATGGCTGGCTGATGCATGAGGTACTCACTTGCTTCTTTAGGCATGGAGTGCTGCTGGGTTCAAGTCTGCTGCCGCACCAAGTTTTGGGGCATGCTATACCTGTCCTTTCTCTAATTCTGTGGCTCTTGTGTTGTCTTTGTCTCTCTCTTTTGTCCTTTCTATAATTACTTTCGTTTTTTCTCTCACTTCTTTCACTTTTGTTTTATCTGGCTTCGTTTTTCGTGCCTACACTTTTTTGCTCAATTTTTTTTTAACGTTTGGTTCCTCAGCGATGTGTACCACTGCCTTCAAGCAAAGACAGACGAGGAGATGGTCAAAGGAGTGTTGTGCTTGCAGCTTTTAGCTATCCCAGTGAGGCCTAAAGATGTGTGGAAGGCTGGACATGACATGGGGCCTCCAGACAGGAAGCTCACCGTCCACAATTGAAGAGCGGTGCCAGCAACTTTGGCGAGCATTGGACCGGAGGCACAGCAGGGCGATCAGTGTATCACGATGGGAGGAGGCCTCTCAGTGGAGCGGGCGCCCAAGGCGTACAGTGTAGTGCAGAGGTCATGTGTGAGTGATGGCGGGCCATTGAGGCGACCACACTCATGTGTGGCATGATCCTGTGGGGTGCAGCCAGAATGTACTCTCTTGAAGCGGCAGGGGAGCACCATGGACACGCTGTCTAACAATATGCTCCTGCTGACACCAATGAAGACAGACACACACACTTGTTACTGGTAGTGGTGAAAGACCACTTGTGGTCTACAACCCCTGTATTTTACATCCTCTGGCCCCGCCTGGCCAGAGGATATGCAAGGTTCATATCTAGGGCAGGGCACTACTGAGGAAGGGTCCCAGGTGGCTCACTACAGGGCCCTAATCAACTAGGTAAAGTGAATCCCTTTGTAGGTTGAGGACCTATTTAGAAGATAATTAAAAAGAACACACATCAGATCCAACATTCGGCGCTGTCTAGTAGTACAGCCAAATGAGATGCTTTGCCATCAAAAATACATCCTTGGATCAATATCTTTAACTAAATGGGACAGCACAATGCAAGGTCCACAAAAAGTGCAGGTCTGGGTAACAATGACCCCTCTGCTACTTACTGACATGCCGGCTGATTTCACACTGCAAGTACATAAATTGAGCAGGTGGTTGCAGGTGGGGTCCACTGGCACTCATAGTTTGGGGCCTGGCACCTATGTTTTATCATATATAACAAAAGGGGGTGTGGAGAGAGAAAGTGTCCAAAAGGACACACTGGGCGGATTCATTCTCCCCGACTACAGTTTATAAACAAATAGAATCCACCCAGGCAGGATAGATTAAGGTGGGGACACAAGGTCCAAAACTTGGTGTGTTGCCTACAATGGTGGGAAGCACACAGTGTTCTTTAAATACCCCTCACACACCAAAAGGACCCTTGGTGTCATGCTTCATCATAGGGGTCTTCACGTCCCTCTACGGAACGCGGCGTGCTGCTAACCTACGATTACGTGGGAACACTGATATAATCACTATGTGTGGTGCGTGAGGGTAGTGAGTGGTAGGGTCAGATGTGAATGGATATGTGGGTATTAAAAAATACCTGGCATGTGAGGGCTAGAAAGATTTTTAATATACCTCCGTGCTGGTATTGTTAAAAAAGGTGTGGTGGAGGTTTTTTTGTATTCAATGTACATAACCTCCTGTGTGCGTCGACATGTTTTGAAGCATAAAGCTTCTTCTTCAGGATGGGGTGCACAGATCCCTATCCTACTCACATGAAACAGTATAATACCGTTAGTACACATTCGGTATATGTGTACAACATAGCCATATGTGCCTGATCTGCTAACTGGCTTTGAAAGAAATGTTGCCTTCAATGAGGACTTGCTAATAGGAGGCCAATGGCATCATGAACCTACGAGAACGGAGGGGACTCAGTGCTTAATAGCACTTTCTGCAGTGGTAATACCTTCTACAACCGTCCCGCTGTGGAATGCAAAATTTCTGGTTAACAATATTTTAATGGACTGGAAAACAAAGACAGTCAATGGATGACCCATCACAATGCTTTCACTCCTCTCTATAATGACACTCATTGCCGCCACTGATTTGAGACATCCGGGCAGCACTGCATTACTGGATCAAGTGCAGCCGAGAAGTATTCAACACGTCTTTGCGCACCCCCCTGCATTGTGTAAGCACTGAGAGAGCGCAGCCCTCCCTGTCACTGCAGAAAACAACAAATTATTTATTGTAATCAGACATCCTGGGACATGAGAGAGACTTTCTCTCAGCTATAGGAAGGCAACCTAGCAATTGTCATTCCAGGGTACTGGATCTGACATATCCTTCTGTGTCAGCCTCTGTAAAGGCTTGGCCATTAGGAAAAGGTTGGGTATCCACTGATGACAGTACCTCACCATTCCCAAAAACATCCAGACTTTCCTCCATTTTATTGGTGAACTCACTTGCATGATTTCCTAGATTCATTCCTGTGACACCTTCCTCATTCCTTTCTCAATCTGATGTCCAAGATACAAAACTTCCCTTAAACGGTACTAAAACTCGTTTGGGGACACTTTATGTTCCTTCTCAGTCAAGTGGTTCGCCAGTGCAATAGTGTCTTGTTTACAAGCTTCCTATATGTTAGATGCCCCAAACAAGTTGGTGATGTACTGAACTAGGACTGATTTACAGGGCATGATCAGGGACTCCAAACTCTTTTTGAGGATCTGGTTGAAAATAGAATCTCCGAATACTCCTGTGGGACTCGACACCATGCAAAAACGCGGTTGCCAAAACAAAATGCGCAGAGGAACTGACTGTGGTCATGCAACAGTATGGAGAAAAAGGCCTCGCAAAGGTCAATGACAGTGAACTACTCAGCCTCACATGGAATATAAAATAATATCAAAGCTATATTTGCTACCACAGGACTACAAGGAACCACAATTGAGATAATCTTTCTCAAATCCTGAACAGTGTGGTACTTACCGCTAGGTTTCTGCAAGCCCATGATGAGATACATGGATTCCCTATTATTTTCTTTAATGGGCCTTGTTGGATCATTGACTCAGTTACTGGTGGCATCCCAATGCCAATGCAAGTATAAAGTCCTACATTTATCTTTATATATTGACCTGGGGTATTTTCAGATGGTGCTTCTTCTCCCTCTCTAAAAGGTATTGTCACATCTCCCCTGATCAGATACTGTATGACCTTAAAACATTTAATTTTTCAGCAACAATGATAGAACCTCATTTCGGACCAGGAAAAAACTTTTCACAATTCCCGACTGTCGTTCACAACTAATACTAGAGCGGCACACTATGACATAGTTGACCAAAAACAGGGCGGCAGCATACCAACCGACCAATCCCAGCATGGCACCCTGAGACAACACTCTCACTCCTTGCCGCAGTTCACCTTCCTTTACAATTTCAGGAACGCACTCTCCTCAGTACTACATGCGCTACCCAAAACACAAAGCAACTTCAACATACAACTGTGTCAACTCCACTGTGGAAATCAGAAGTGTTCAATCACACAAGAAATAACTCAGAGCAACACTCTCCAACCTATTCAGGTACACTCTTGAGGGAAACCTCAACCAACAGGGAATTACCTGGTTTGGTGCACCTTCTCCCTGCACAAATCATCCACAATACCAACCAAACCTCACTCACACACAAAGGTAAATGTCCCTATCTCAATTGTGCGAACGACAACGTCTCATGAGAAGTACCACAAAACTTGGCAGACAATTACAAAATAGTGTCTTCTACACTTTTAATATCATCCCTGGATCACAGGTCACGTTGGACCCTATAGTTCAAGTTCAAAAGACCTTTAATTCAAATTTCATAAAATTCATAAAAGTACCACAATTAAAAACAACAATTCATTTACATTATACATTATTACAGAGATTTCATGATTAAAATGTAATGCAATTCTATTCTATTGAGGCCAATTTCAGGGATTTTCCATCGTTTTACGCACTCGTGTTATCAGTCTCAAAAAAGTGCCAGTGCAGAAGATTAGTTCATCAGAATCCAGGGAAACCAACATTCTATAAGACTCCTTAAGTGAGAGTGGTCTGTGTTTCTTAAAATATGGGGTTAAAAACCATTTAATATATCTTAAGTAAAATTTGCAGAAGAATAGGAAGTGCAGGTCATCCTGTGAATTAACACCATCGCATGGGCAGGGGTTAAAGTCTGTACTATGTCGGTAACCCAAAGGGAAAGACAACAAAAATTTTACTGAGCCCACTCTTAGACGAAACAAAAGTGATCTCTCCCAACTGGTCATAGGTAGGGAGAGATAGGACGGGAGTGGTTGCCTACACAATTCATTTCTCAAATATTTTGCAACAGTTGATTTCGTTGATTCTCTTCCCATCCGTTCGGATTTATAAAGTGCATACAGTGCATGTTTGACCTCAACTTTATCCTTGGGCTCAATCCTGGTAGGGTCTGAAAATAGATTGCCTCTGTCCACGGCGCTCAGTGTTTTGAAAAAACCTGAGAGCCATGGAATCGCCATACCATGATCACAGTTTAAGCAATCTTTTATGATATTTTGTGTGAGGGTAGCTGAATAGTTCCTCCAAACCCTAATCCAGAAAAGTGCTGGTCTGGCTCTGATAAAATCACTTACGTAGGGAAGATTGAATTCATTACAGCAAATATAATCAGAGGATGAGATTGGAGCGCCCAATATTTTCCTGCAAAAACGTCTTTCTTCCCGCTGAATACATGGGCTGTTTCCCAACCCCCAGACCTCAGCTCCATATGAGGCGACAGGTAAGCACTGTAATCTAAAATTTTTTAAAATAGCTCTAGAGGCACCTATTTTCTTCGGGCGGGGCAAGCTCAGAATAGAATTGGTGGCTTTCGAGAACTTGCTCGTGGCGTGGGCCAAATGCCCACTCACGAGCCGTTCGCAGCGAAAACCAGTCCTAGGTAAGGAAATGTAGGGACAGATTCGAGTTTATCTGTACCTATCTGTATGGTATTGAGCTTCCTTTTCCCGGGGCCACATGACATAATAAAAGATTTTTTTAAATGTACCCGCAGGTCTAATCCCTCCATAAAATGAACAAAACTTTGAACAAGTAGGCGGAGGGCATTTGGTGTGCGGCCCATGAGCACCGCATCATCTGTGTATAATAGCACTGGTAGGGGTTTCCCTAGGATTATCGGGACATCACTAGTAGCTTTTTTCAGACTTCTGGATAGACCATTAATGTAAATAATAAACAGCAGGGGTGCTAAAACGCACCCCTGTCTCACCCCCCTACCGATGTCAATAGCTCCAGAAACTTCGCCGCCCATCCCAATTCTGACCTGAGCTTTTAGGTCAGTATGGAGATAGGCCAGGAAGCCGACAAGGGCGTCGTCTAACCCGTAATTTAGTAGGATTGTCCAGAGTTTGGATCTGTTCACTAGATCAAAAGCGGATGAAAGATCTGTAAAAGCAAGGTAGGTGGGGGACGATTGAGCAATACTATACTTATCAATTATCAGTTTTAGGTTGAAGCATTGCTCTACTGTCCCCATCCCGCTCCGGAATCCCATCTGACACGGGTCCAGTAAGTCTGTGTCTTCAGTCCATTCAAGTACCCTGTTATAAATTACTCGTCCCAAAATGTTTAAGGTGTTGTCCAAGAGGGAGATCGGGCGGTAGTTAACTGGTTCCGACCTGTCTCCCTTTTTAAAGATTGGGACGATAGTACTAGTTGCCCAAGTAACGGGCATAGCCGCTGTTGGTAGGCTGTTAAAGACATTAAGAAGAATTGGTGCCCATAGGTTCGGATTATACTTAATATTATCAATGGGCAAACCGTAAGGACCAGGCGCCTTGTTTCCAAGGCTCTCTTGTATAGCTATGTCTACTTCGTGGGCTTCAATCTGTAGGCCGCGCAATTGTCCTGGGGTAGGAGTTGTCAGCTCCTCAGACGGTGCTGCATAAATTTTTGAGAAATGGGTCTCCCATACACTGCTAGTTATGTTACAGCTAATTGGTGTGAGCTTCTTACCCATTTCCCTTGTTTTCCTGACTGCGGACCAAAAAGGCTCGCTGCCTCCCAGGTTTGCACTGGTAACCAGCGATTCCCACTGTTCAGAAAGTAGTGTAGCCTTTCTTTCTGCTATTTTGGTTTTATACTTTTTCCTGGCTATCTGGACAGTCGTTTTTCACCTAGGTTTGGTATTAAGTGCCCTTCTTAATTCCTTATTTGCTAGTGAGCAGGCTGTCAAACCACCTTGGTTCTTTGCCTTCCTTAGGGGACTGACAGGAGAATTTTTATGGTTGAGCACAGTTTTTCAAAGTCGGCAATTATCCTATGGTGATTGCCGTCCGTGGATGAGCAAGACTTAATCAGATTCGGGTATTTCATTTGTACGCTATCCAGAATTGCCCCACTGTCAACCCCCCTCCATTTTAGTCGCAATCCATCAGTCGAGGGTGTAATATCCCTTGCGCCATTTAGGTTCGTATAAACCGGACTAGGGGCAAGGTTCAAAGTTACTATAAGTGGGTTGTGATCGCCAAATGTTGTAAATGTAAATGTATAGGCATTTATATAGCGCATACTTACCCGTAGGGTCCCAAGGCGCTTCGACCGCTGCGAAACCCTTCCTGGCTTCCCTGAGATGGTCCCTTAATGGGTATCTCCAGGGTGAGACCAGGCATCCCCGGCGGTCTGGTGGGGCCGTTAGTGAAGATGAGGCAAGCTAATGCCCAGAGTTGCCGAGTGTGATCACTGATCAGAGTGGGCACCGAGGCGAGAGAATTATCGAGTCCGCTGACCCTGGTCCAGAAACCTGCCGCGCCGGGAATCGAACCCTGGTCCCGGGCCGTCCTCTGCTCTCGGGTCTGCTGCCTCTAACCAGTGAGCCACACTACATCACTGTCGACTTTACTATACAATCTATTAAATGAGGCGACATAAAAATGTAATCAATGGTAGAACTGCTGTCCCTGCTTGTAAACGTGGGGTCGTGAGAGGCGCAAGTACTAAGAACTGTTGTCATGGCGTCACCAAGGGTAAATTCAAGTAGTATATTAGATAATTCGGTACCCCTTCGTTCCACCTGGTCTAAATGGGTCCTATCCTTAGTCCCATGATTCTTTGTTAACTTTGCTTTAAAGTCACCCCCAATAAAAAAATTAAAATCCCTGACCCAGCATCAGTTAGTGGGCTGAATTCCAGGTTATGTAAAACCTTTGACAATGCCTCAAAGTTCTTATTTGGTACACAATAAAAATCATTATTATAAAAATTGATTAAATAAATCCTGGTCTTTGACTTTAGCTTGTATTCAAAAATTTGAATGTTCAGATTCCCATTAGACAAATCCCTGATTGAACCACCAGCCAAAATCTTGTTCCCAATAAACAAACCGCCCACTGCTCGGCCAAAGCTACGTTTGGGTGATGTTATACTGAAACAGTGGAAACCCTCTATGTGTAGGTTCCCAACAGCCCACGTTTCCTGAAACATAACAATGTCTATGCCATCAATTATCTTAGCCCATTGGGGGTCTGAAAGCCTGGATTCCAGCCCGCCACGTTCCAGCTGAGAATTGATAACCCACAATGGCTATGATGTCTGGTGGACTTGCTCCCAGCACTCCTCGCTATATTCGCATCATGTTCTGGTAGTGTGGGGGTTTTATGTTCATATGTGGCCAGAGGGGTAGCAGTGTGGTCGTATGTTGGTAAATCCCAGGTGGCATTGGCTGACATTACGGGTGGTCGTTCCTCATTAGTATTGCCAATTACTGGACGGCCGCCATTGGCAATCAAGTCATCAGCTGGTCTATTCTGAGTTGGTCTTTCTTCACCTAATAGTGGGTATCCCTTGTTTCCATTACTTATGTCTGAGCTTCCGGTATTACTACCATCCATTTTATTCAGTCAGTCCTGCCCGTCTAGGTTTGAAAAAGCATATTCAAAGCGATTATGGGTTGGGATATTAAATAGTGGCCTGACTTAATTCAGCTGCATATACTGATTTGGGGTGAATGCTGGATAAGACCTTTCCCTATGGTCGTAATGGGGCATTGTTGGGAATTGGGGGTAGTACAAAGGGGGTGCTGGCATTGGGGTCTGATGGCGCCGGACGGGACCATTCAGGTAATTAAAATCTTGGTTCTGGGAAAAAAGTGGGGACTTGATCCTAGCACTAAAGTTTGGATCCCGGTGAGGTGCGGCGAAATTGTTCACCATGTTTGGCTTAGGGGAAATCAGGTGTCTGTAAAAGTATCCCAGTGGGAGCAGGGTGGTGTTAATTTCCCATGGTGAGGGCAGTGGAGCACTAGCCAGTGTTTTTTCGGCCCATTGGGAGTTCTTAAAATTTATAGTTATACAGTCCCCCTCAAACTTTTTCCTCAGTGGGCCTATCCAGCCCACTCTCTGGGTGTGAATAATCTCCCTCGCCCCTTCCATAGGGAAGTTGCAATTTGCAATTAGCCAATGTAAAGTCTTGTTTTTGAGGGATATAGGGGTTTCTTCTTGGTCCTTCCTGAGTTTGGAAACATGAACTAGGACCAACACGTACGCCCCGCATTCAGGCGGCAGGTTAATACGTGGGGGGATCTGCCTCATGTTAGTTGCTATGTTCAGGGCGGGCTGGGCCGTGGGGGGATTTTGAGCAGGGTTATGAGTTTGACTCGTTGGAATCCCCTTGCTCTGTTCAATATGTTGGCCCTTCCCTAGCTCTGACGCTGCATTGGTAGTATGAGGGGTGGCCATGTGATTAGTGCTAGAATTTGCTGCCAAGTGATTGGCAGTAGTCCCTTTAACTGGGACCTGTGGGGTTTTGAACATTGTGGTTGTGATAGGAGCTGGGGAATTCTTAGATTTGGGGCCTATGGGTTTTGAGGAGCTTAATTTAGCTCCCACACCAGTAGACGCCCCATCTCTGGAGATGTTCTTAATGGGGACGCTTAATTCAGCTGGTTGTTTTTCAATGCGTGTGAGTCTGCATTCTATCGGGGACAGATAAATGCTAAGAAGTTCACCCATTCTTTCCAGCAGTTGGTCATTTACAGTGTTTGCATCAGATTTGTCCTCTGTGCCCGGCAACCTCCCCTGGGGCTCCTCGCTTTCTATCTCTATGGTTACGTTTGGTCCACCTGTGTTTAAGTGTGGATTAATGCCCTTCCTAGGTTTTCGTTTGGGTGCGCTGTGTTTCCTAACCTTAGAGATACTATGCTTTGTTGTGTGTTTTGCTTGTCTTTGTATGGCACCCTCCCGCCTGCCCCTTAATTGCCTCAGACTGTCTGTGGTTGCTTCTTTAGGAGTAGGATTAATGGATAGGTTAGGAGTTCTTTCCAAATCCATACTAAGTTCTGAATCAGAGTCTATCAGAGGGATTAATGCTGATAAATTTACCTCATTTGGTATACTGTGAATATCGGCACGAACATCGGTTATGGGTCTGATGTTGCTAGTTCTAGCCTGGATGGGTGTTATTGCAGATGCTATGGTTCCAAGGGATGATCGTTTAGCTAGGGCTAGGTCTTGCGAGACCCTTCGCTCTAGGAATAAAATGCCCTGATCTATGGCATCATTGGCCCTTGTTATAAAATTATCTATAGGGCCTATCACTGGTGCTCCCCCAGCTGCTGTTTTACTTCTGGTGCCCCTAGTAGACATAGTGTAGATTTTAATAGAATCACAATATAAATGATACTCTGATCAGTCAGAACAAAAGACAGTGGGGCTAATATTGGGCTTGGCGAATGTGAGAAGCAATAAGCTGTGCACCGTACAGCACGATGAAGTTCGCAAGGAGAATAGTAAGTAGATGTAGGGCAGCGTTTTATCCTTCTTGTTAAATATAGGAGTGTCCAGCAAAGCGTCCAAATGTGTCAAAGAGTCAAAAATTGTTGGAAAGCAACATACCTTGGCGCTTATGATGTCGATGTTAGGGGCGTGCGCCCGGCCCGGCCTCCTCGACCTCTGAGGGCCTCAGAGGGCCCGCCCTTTGCCCGGGCTTCGTCCGGCGCTGCCCACACACGGTCCCGCGATGCGGGGCAGACTACAGTTAAGTGCGCCTCCAGGCGCGGAAATGGCATGTGCTTCCGCCGCTAAGGGTCCTGGGAGTCGTAGTCCCCTTCCTCCGCTCGGCGGCCGCGAAGAATGGAGCTGCGGCGGCGGCGGCGGCAGGGGGGTGCAAGAAGACCAGCAAGCATGGTGGAGGGCAGGTAGGTTTGGCAGCTTTCCCCCAAAAAGTTTTGTTCAAGTCGCCCGCTCTGCCGGGGCTGACTGCAGTTAAGTGCGCCTCCAGGCGGGGAAATGGCGTGTGCTTCCGCCGCTAAGGGTCCTGGGAGTCGTAGTCCCCTTCCCCTTCCTCCGCTCGGCGGCCATGAAGAATGGAGCTGCGGCGGCGGGAGGGAGGAGCAAGAAGACCAGCAAGCACAGTGGAGGGCAGGTAGGTTTGGCAGCTTTCCCCAAAAAATGTTGTTCAAGCCGCCCTATAACAACTTCAACTTCTCTGCATTTAGCACCGCACTCACACAACATTAAAAACATGTCTGCAAGACATCAAACAATTTCCACAACAGCACCGCACGTTAAGCATAAGCTACTAGAACAAACACCCTATTTATACTCACTCCGTCGCCGGTACAACTCTCTCCTAAACCGCTCCAACCCAAAACATGGGCTCTATGGCCAGGGTCTGGACTAATCTAAAATGGAATCCTCTACCTTATCATACTTCAGTAACAAACCATCCTTGCTCTGCTACCATTTGAGGAGTACAGTGACTGTCTTACCATTTATCCTGCAGTGGACCTTTGGTTGTTGTCTGAAAGGTAAAGGAGAGTTGATATCAATTGAACAATTCAAGCTACAGCGTAACCAATTTGGGCACACATTAAGGAATTCCTAAGTAAATTTAAAGGAATTTATTACAAATTTAGAGCCAAACTAACGTATATAAATCTCAAAAACATGGTGCAAAGACACAATCACCCGGGTATGCCAAAACGTTGAATAAAATGAAGCCTTAGTAACATAAAGCATACAAGAAATTCAGGTATGGCAATGTAGATGATAAGAAATAGAATTTGATGATCAATGTACAGGTTTTAATCTGAACTCATCTAAACTAATTCTGAGATAAAGTTGAAGCTAGAGAAACCTAGCTAAATCAGGGACAGCAGGAAGGTGTCAGCATCTTGGAGATGTCAGTAAAAGTTCTCCAGATGAGGTAAAGCATGATATAAAGCCACATAATTGAAATATTAAAAGAGAGATCTAAACCTCTGAAAGCCCAGTGGGTATCTGCTTTAAAGACTGAAGTGTGAACATCAATTAAAGCCACAGAACATTCAAGATTTCCATGTCATCAACTCCAGTTTATTTCCACCTTCTTTACAGTAAAAATGTGCAACTTTGATTGTTTTTAAATCCTACAATTTGGACATCAAACAGCCTTGACTGTCTCGCTGCTCCTGATACGACGTGATTAGAAGTCTTCTTTAGTTTGTTATTGCCTCATAACCTTTCCAAAAGTTCTCCGCACGTACCTCACTATCTCTAATACACAATATGCTTTTCACCGAATGTGAGATCATGTGAACACACCTGCAAAAGAAAGAACATTGCAGTACATGCAAAACTTTTATATTGAAGGGTAAAAATGAAAGATCAAATGTATAAGGTCTTTTTTTAAGCTAAAGTAATAAAACAGTCAATGTACATGGTAAATACATGATTGTATATGCACCTATGATTATAGAATAAATGCAGCACTAATATATGAATACATGAGTACATAAAATGACATTTCAGTGAAAGCAGTACAGCTCGAAATGCACATGTGAATGAAAACTAAAATGTGTGACATTATAATGAAGATATTAGAATACAGACTTATGTGAATTACTATTTTCTACATTGAATGCAATCCAGTTATATGTTTAATGTTTCATTCTACATTACTAGAATTAAGGCACACAAAATATATGGTGCTAAGTGCAGGTAAATATCACACTTCTGTGATGTGTAAGGTTGGAGCTAAAATGATGCTACTCCAGCACTGTGCAATGCAATGAAACTGATTTGATTGATGTAATGATACAGATGGGGAGACTTTTCTGCTTTTTGCTGTCCCATGCCTTTAT
Source organism: Lissotriton vulgaris (assembly GCF_964263255.1). Lineage (NCBI taxonomy): Eukaryota > Metazoa > Chordata > Amphibia > Caudata > Salamandridae > Lissotriton > Lissotriton vulgaris. The sequence continues at coordinate 1,368,290,019 of NC_141689.1, read as the reverse complement.
CCTCGAGCCCTGGTGGGACTGGAGTCCCAGGCACACGCACACCAGGATCGCCAGCACCCCTGATGCATCCAACTTTCAGGCAGAGGACTACTAGTCCCATTTGGGGGTGTAAGAAAGGGGAAAAAGGCTAGAAAAGCACAAAAACATGCTGCCAATAACTGCGTGATGGATAGAATAGACACCCTCATTCACGAATGTGAAGGCATTCTAGAAGCAGAACCACTAGTTCCCTGCAATAACACTCAATTGCCCCCTAAAAGCGCCAGCCCACCCCGAACAACTACCATTCCCACAATGTTCTGGAAGCACTCCCGAAAGGTAGTACCGACACATAGTAAAGAAACACCGTTGGAGATTAGAGTAGAGCAGGTGAACGACTCTCCTCCCTATGAATCTTCTTCTCAACCTTCAAATCTTCCAACTAGCATCGGTGAGAACCAATCTGGCCCTTCCTTTACCTGTTTGAACAGGTTTGCAGCTTTGGCAGATATGCCCGATGCCTCGGTGGTTGAGGTGCTGCAACCATCGCCTATAACTCCAACTGAGATTAGTGAAGAGGAGATTCCATCACCTCACGACTTCTATCAGCTTGTTAGCTCCCTTAGGCTAGAGATAGGAGCTATGAGAAACATGATTGAAGAGCTCACTATCACGGTCAAACTCCTATCCTTAAGGGACACACCCCACAAGCACAAGCAGCCTACACACCCCCTGTACGAACAGCGCCCACAGGCCCTAGAGCTTGCTCACTTACTCAGAAAGGAAGTGGCTCAACAGGAAGTGAACTGTCTTTGTCTCCCTTAACAACGCACAAGCATGCCCCGCCAACCCCTAAGCCAAAACAGGCCGACAATCCCTAAGTTAACCCTCAGAACCAAGTTCTTTCTCAGGCCCCTATAAACTGTACCAGATTACCAAGTTTACCAGTAGCTCCACGTCCCCATGCAAAGAGAAATCAGAAAAATCCTCCAGTATTTCCCACCCTTCCACAGGCTCAAAAAGTCTTCATGGTCAATGTCGCCAAGCTAGATCTAATGGGCGGCTATGAAAATGAAGATGCCCTAATTAACAAATAGATACACTGGATCCCCCATGTTAGGGGCTGCCGTTCAGTAATTCGACAAGATATTGTCAGGGCTTGGAGATGCACGTCCCTTACTCAACCTCTGGACTGCATCGAGCTCAATCTGGTTAAGGCCGATTTGGCTGAAAATGTCCTCGCACTGGAGTTCCGCACTTGCCCCCCTGGTTTCTCAGCTATACAGTTTATGCGATTTCCAACAACATCATTAGCCAGATCAAATGGCAAGCACTCATCGAGGGCCTCGAGTGGTCCGACCCCATTGGAGGCCATCGATTGACTGTAAAGTGAGTCCCAGACACCTCAGGAATCACAAGTTACTCCCATAATAACTAACAACAGTCCTAAAAATAACCTAGTCTCTCGTATTGGTCCCGAACCACTGACAGACATTTTGGAAACTGTCATCCAAAACCATCACCATATGGATATCATGAGGGTTCACGAGGCTAATCCACCACAGCCTCTGATCTCCTTGTCTCGTCATCACCCCTGTATCGCCCTGCCATTATATTCCTAACATGAATACAATTCATGATCCAGCATTTCCCCAACAGTTAATGATGATTTCCTGGAATGTTGCTGGGCTCAGCAGCAAATTACCATTGCCCCACTAGAATGAATTTAAAAGATGGCTTCGACTTTTTTGTTTTTATCACAAAACTTGGAGTTTGGTTCCTTTATATAAATCAGGTTATACCTGTTTTCACTCACCAGCTACCACCATAGGGAAGGGGCGCCCTTCAGGAGGGTTGATCATTTGGGTTAACATCGCCTTGGATTGCAGAATAATTGTACACCAAAGTATGAGCCCTGACATCATGAGGCTCACTATTAAGGGCCCAAGGAGGGGTGATACGCTCAATTTATTCAATGTTTATATAAGGGGGACTCCAGGAGGTAAGCCCTCACCCATTGTTATGCTATTAGAACAAGGTGTGTCTGGTTGTTTGTACCACTCTAGAGTTGTGGTTGCAGGAGATTTTAATTGTACTTTTTTTTTTCAAAGGTATTTTTTTTAATTAAGATTTAAAGAAGAAAACAGAAAAACATGCGACAATCCCGCACAACTTCCCACGCAGGGGGCAATCGTAGAGGCAAAAAGCAGAGAGGCATGTAGCCTAGGGAGCCACCGTCATCTAGCCCGGAAGGACAGTCCAAAGTGGCACATAAGACCCACTTAAGCTATCGTTATAGAGGCACCACAGAGTCAAGAACCGAGTTGGAGTGGGCGGCTTTGCGAGGTCAGAAAATAGTGAAACAGATACGCATTTGCGTTGCATTGGGCCTCTCTTCGTCTCAGCTATTGATTAGGGTGTCACAAAAGCACGAACCAAGAAACACCCCCCCCTCCCAATCCCTCCCCTCCCCAGTGGTGGTGACAACATCCTTTCATCATTCATCCAGATATCAACACTCAAATCTGAAACAGATGGAGAGCCTGTATCATAGGCGGGCAAACCGCAGAAGGCAGACCCTTGGAAAGGAAGCGGACCAAAGGGCCCCAGCGGAACATGACGTTTTTGAAATTACCCAAGAAGATATCCGCCATGTGTTCCATGCTCAACAGCTTCCATAATCTCGCATGCCACAGGGAAATCGCCAGGGCTTCCGGCCTCTTCCAAGCCGCCGCTAGAGTGAGTTTGGCAGCTCCGACACATAGCCATAGTATTTGTCAGACCTAGTCTGATGTTCGAGATCCGGGTCCCGAAGACCCAGCAGTACATGGGCCATCGAGTCCGCGATCGGGTACCCCAGAATCTCCTTGATATGGGACAGGATCTCCTCCCAGTATGGGCGGATGATAGGGCAGTCCCGCCAGATGTGGCGGAAGTTTTCCAGCAGGCTGCAGCCCCTCCAGCATCTGTCAGAGGAGGTCGGGAAGATCCGATGCAACTTGGCTGGGTACAAGTACCAATCCATGAGGGTCTTAAGATGGGCCTCCCGGAGTTCCATAGAGTGATTGTGCGCAGCGATGTCACGCCACAGGTGCGACCACTCCCCATCCGAAATATCGCGCCTGAGGAGTTCCTCCCAGAGACCCATATAACGTGGGCGCTGTGACATGGTGGAAGAGAGAAGGAGGTTATAAATAAATGAAGTGACGCCCCTCATGGTGGAGGTCCGGGAGAGGAAGGCCTCCAAGGAGGCGGGAGGCCTCGTGGCTGCATCTCCGACCGCGGGCGACATAGCCCAATGGAGCAGATGGACGTGATGGAACCGTTCAGATAAAGGGACTCCGTAGTCCCGCATGCAGTGTGCAAAAGTGAGCGGGGTAGAGCCATGAAACAAGTGCGTGAGAGCAAGGCAACCCCCTTCCCTCCAGGCATCAAAGGGACCCTCCCGCAGAGCCGGCGGAAAGGGTGGGTTGAAGTGTATAGGCGTGAAAAGAAACAGGAACGACGTCCATCGCTCATCACCAGACACTAAATCCAGACTTTCAAGGTGGTGCTGGTGGGCGTACTGATGTACGCGTTCTTGGGCCTATCCCCCTTGGGTTTCCACACCAAGTCCCATATTGTTCTCCCCGTTACACTTCTGTCCATATGCAGCCAGTTTTTCTCCGAGGCCTGTTGAGACCATTCCACCAAGACCCGTAATTGCGCTGCTTTGTAGTATAAGTGCATGTCGGGGAGGCCCACTCCACCCTCCTTGCGTGGCCGACGAAGAGTAGTAAAGGAAAAACGCGCCCGTCCCCCCTGCCAGATCAAACGAAGCATCTGTGTTTTGAGACGCCGGAAGAAGTCCACCTCCAGAGGAACAGGGAGTGCCTGGAAGAGATATAAGAACTTGGGGAGAAGGGTCATCTTGAGCGCGTGAATTCTCCCCAGCCACGATATGTACATCGGCTTCCAGCGCCCTAGGTCTCCCTGTACCTTCGCCAATAACGGGGGGAAGTTCGCGGAGTACAATTTCCCTATCGTGGGAGTCAAATGGATCCCCAGGTACAGGATGGAGTTGGAGGTCCATGGCAGCGGCATGAGCGGCCGCAGTCGGTCCACCTCTGCAGAGGAGAGAGTGAGGTTGAGAATATAGGACTTATCATAGTTAACCCTAAAACCTGCCACCTCCTCGAAGCGTGACAAGACCTCCTGGACGTGAGGAAGAGAGTGAGCTGCATCTATAAGAGAAAGAAGAACGTCGTCGGCGAATAGGGTAATCTTGTGCTGCTCCCCCGTGAAAGGAAGTCCACAAATCTCCTGGTGCTCCCGTACCGCTAAAGCTAACGGCTCAATGCTCAGGGCGAAGAGCAGAGGGGAGAGGGGGCAGCCCTGCCTGGTGCCTCGTGAGTGCGAGAAAAATGACGATAGGTGGCCATTAACCACCACTCTAGATCGGGGATTGCTGTAGTTTGCCCTAACCATCGATAAGAATTTACCCGAGAAGCCAAAGGCTGACAAGGTGTGGAACAAGAAGCCCCAGTCCACTCGGTTGAAGGCCTTTTCTGCATCAAGGCCCACCAGGACTGCCGGGATCCTGAATCTATTAGCCTTCTCTATCAGATGGATCACTCTCCTGGTATTATCATGAGTCTGGCGCCCCTTAATGAATCCAGACTGGTCTGGATGAATGAGTGCCGGCATCAGGTCTTGGAGCATGCTCGCAATGATGGAGGAATACAGCTTGGCGTCTATGTTGAGGAGGGCTATTGGTCTATATGAGGAGCATTTGGATGGATCCTTCCCCAACTTGGGGATAATCGAAATCACGGACTCGGCCATTGAACCCGACATTTCCCCGGCCTCAGCCATGACATTCCTCTTTATCGCTATGCACACCCATGGGCTGGAAGTGGAGGACAGAGCGGAAGAGAAGGGCCACCCCCCTATGCTTCGTGGGGGCAGACAACCTATAAATAAGGGGAAGTTGCTTATGTTTGAGGCAGGTCTCGTCCTTTCGCGCCAGATGAGTCTCCTGGAGGCCCACCACATCCAGCTGATGATCAATTATATACTTCCAAACCTTCTGGCGTTTCTGCGGGGAATTCAAACCCTTCACATTCCATGTTCCTATGGTGAACGGCATTACGAATTAGAGACCCCCCCTTCTCCACTAGCAGACACTCACCAAACCGCTCATCCCCCTCCATCCGAAACTGCCACCGCCCAAGTCGTTTTAGTGCGCAATAGCGAGTATTGCAACAGAGAACAAGATCTAGAAGAACGTACGTCGTCCAACAACCCACTTTCCCCCCCCACCCCCATGCTCCACACCCCCCCATAATCCAACCTTGCGCTCCCGTGGGTTCCACCCCACCATCCCTCCCCCATCCGCGCCAGGACCCCAGCACCACACATCCATCAAGGCAGCAGACATAAAACAGCGGACACTCATTGCCCCAGAGCCCAGCCCTGGTTGGTCAGAAGGCAGACACACATCATACCACAAACTGGAAGCTGCACAGATCCAAACACCTTGGTCACCACCACTGCATCCCCAATCCCCACCTCCCCCATCCGCCCAATAGAGCACCCAGTCTCCCTCCCCCCAAAGACCCAGGAACCCTACCAAAAAACCAACAGAACAAAATGAAGGAACAAAGAGTCTCATAAAGAAGCCCATAAGGAAGAACAGAGGAATTGACAATCCCAGGATGTGGATGTCCGCAGGAACCCTCAGGGGACGGGGGTCGTGGCAACAGTTAGTATCCCCCCATGTCTCCGGCCCGGGGTGTCTTCCCAAAAGTACATAAGTACCCACGGTACCTGATAGGGAGGTGTCCCTCCGACGCCAACCAACCTTCCTCCCTGGATTCAGGCTGCTCCGGAGCTATCTCGTGACGACGGCTCCGTCACCGTTGCCACAGAGGCAACTGCTGCACCTCTCTCCTGCAGGCTGACCGTGGGATCCTCGATGCAGCCGCCCAACCCACCCTCTGCCAGGACAGGGAGCACCGTTTCTGTCTCGACGGGGAGCCCCCTCCACTCGGGGAAGGGGCAGCTTCATCCAAGCCTAGGAGGTGCGTGGCCTCCTGCAAGGATCTGACCTGAACCAACCTGTTTTGCCATCTGAAGATAAGGCGAAAGGGATGGCCCCAGGAGTAGGCCACATTCTGATCTCGCAAGAAGGCAGTCAAAGGCCTAAAATCACGCCTCTTCCGAAGCGTCGAGGCCGCCAGGTCCTAGAACAGCTGGGGACGATGGTCCCGAAATTGCAATGAAGAAATCCCTTGAGCTTTCCGAAGTATGCATTCTTTCAGTTGAAAGTCGTGGATGCAAACCAGGAAATCAGGGGGTGGAGCCCCCCCACCTCTCGGCAGACCAACTCTATGGACCCTGTCCATACGAATCCTGTGGAGGTCATCTTCTCCCAGGATCTGCAGGAAGAGGGCCTCCACATATCCCCGCAAGTCTCCAGCTTCCCCGTCCCAGAACACGGCTCGAATGTGGATGTTGTTCCGGCGGGACCTGTTTTCCAAGTCCTCCGCGAGGGCCTGGAGGTCTAAATTCTGCTCCGTGAGCCGGATTACATCCTGTTGGAGCTGGTGCACCTCGCAAGCCATTCCCAAGTCATGGTCTTCCAGTGTGGCCACTCGTTCACCAATGCCATCTACATCCCTCCTCACCTCGCGGAGATCTGTAGCGAGCTTGGAGCGGAGCTCCGAGATGTCCTCCTTTATAGCAGAGAAAAGTTCCAACATGAAGGCCTTAGTGGCGGGCGCCTCATCGTCCTTCTGTTTGGGCGAGGCGCTAGGACCCGGTTAAGCCGTCTGCTGGTCTCCCCTCGTTGGGGCATCCTTGCCCGGCTTCTCCTTACGGGGTTTGGAGGACATTGCGCCGTCTCTGTCCTCCCCAGTACTCCAGACAGTGTGAGACCCGACTCTTCGTCGTCGGCGCAAATCGCTTAGAGCCGCCTCGGAGCGCCGCTCTATTCAGTCTCAGGGGAGTACTGTGGGGCCCTCAAGGTAACTTGCTGCAGCAGGGCCAATTGGTCTGATAAATTCCCAATAGGACCGTCAGATTGGTGAGTGATCCTGTGATCCAGGCACCAACAAGGAGAAGGCCCTGCCAAGCCAGAAAACCCCAGGATCGAATGGCGCAAAAGACCGGGCTCATGACAAGGCCCCGTCTCTGCCCGTCCCCTCTCTCACGTTTCGCCGGGCCTCCCGCGATGACCTCACTCTCTGGCGAGCCCCGCTTCCCAGCTGCGCCTTCAAAGGGGCTCTGCCAAGGTTGGCCTCTCAGGGCTCCAGGCCTTCCAGAGCTGGGCTGCACTACATCATAGCCAGCCAGGCAAGTTTACGGAGTCGAGGTCCCCTTCAGCAAGCCAGCGGCCTCGTGCCCCCAGGTATGGCCCCGTCTGTCCTCCACTAGTCGCCCAAGATACTCCTGCCGCTGGGCCGTCGATGCTGACTGCCTGTAACTGCTCCGTAGTGCCGTTCCGCTCCTTTCCCGGACAGTATAGTGGGGCTCTCAAGGCAACGTGCCGCAGCAGGGCAAGAACACGCAGGTAGGCTCCAATGAGGCCTTATGATATGCTAGGAGTGCTTCCAACATAGGGGCCTCCGAGAGCCTCCGATCCAGGGATCCGCCCCTCCTCCCCATAGGCAGCTAGGGCACTGCCGCTCACCTCTGTCTGTTCGGAGGTCTCCGCTGCCAAGGCCGCGCGAGGCCGTCAGCCCCAGCGCCTCCGTAAATCAAGGCAGCGGCGCTGCGTAGATTAAAGTGCCCATTACGGCTCCCCGCCCGAGAGACTGTCCGGAGCGAGGCAAGATGAGATTCGTCGTGTCGCTTCCAAGGCCCCCACACGAGCCCCCGGCGAGGCAGGGCTGCTCACAGGGCCGGGGCCATGCTGGACGAGCCCCCCTCCCACAGCAAGGCGTCTCCGCTGCCAAAGGCACTCACAGTTCGAGGGGGGAGGCGGGGGAGGAAGAGCGCAGCAGCACCTCCGGTCATCACCGGCAGGCCGCCGATCCCCGTCCTTTCCTGCCAACCTCAGATGCAGCTCTCGGTGCGTCCTGGGCTACACTGCAGCTCCATTCGGGGCCGGGAGATGACGTCGCCAACAATCGCCAAGCGGGAGCAACGCGGGAAGGCAATCCCCCCGTCGGCAGGTCCGGAGCCGCACCGCCGCGGGATATTCTGCAGGCCGCCTCTCCGCACACAGCAGCGTTCGTCCCTCAGTCGTTCCACTCAGCCCAGGCCCCGGCTCACCAGGCCATTCCACGCTGCAGGCCTCTCGGCCAGCCACCGCCGCCGCAGCACTCCAGAGGGTCAAACCAGGCCGCCGGACACAGCTCCACCGACCCAGGGCACACAGCGGCAAGGTAGGACAGTGAAATTCAAACTTTCCAGGGGCTAAAACAAAGCTAAGATCGGGTGGCGCCGGAGGGACCCAGCAACACGTCTTACTCCGTCGCCATCTTGGCCACGCCCTTGTCCATCTTAATTGTACTTTTGAGCCTCTAAGTACAGAGGACATGCTCGGGGTCAAGGAAGACAACAGAAAATGGTTCGTCCACCCATTAAGCATACCCCCTGTCAAACGATGGTCGCAGATATCAATCCAATTTAATGCTCTTACCCTGGAATTTGGCTTGAGGGCAGTAAATGGTAGAACCATATCAGACACCCAGGGGGCCAATACTTACAATAGAGCTAGCTGCCCTTCTCATATTGACTACGTCTTGTTAGACGTAAGACTATGGGGGCATGCAATAGATATGGGAGTGGGTACCACAACTGACAGTGACCATAACCCTCTTTGCATGACTATGAAGTCCCCATGGCCACCCCTGTCCCCCTTTGAGCACCCATACATTATCTGCAACTAAAGAGGTGGTCCCCTCAAACTGCAGAAGGTTCCTCAAATGGCATACCAGTGCTTTGCAAAACTTGAAAATTAGAAGGCATTAGGCAAGTACTGGACAAAAACACCCTTGAGCTACAGGAAGCAATAGCAAGTGCAGACAGGCTTACAAATGTTCCTAATATCCATTTGCACACAATCAAACAGATAGGTGTATTTTTTAAAGCACCAATAAGCTTAATAATTCTGGTGCGCAATTAAGGATCAGGAAGACATGGTACAATAAGGATTGTAAACTCAAGAGCAGGCATTAGCCGCAGCCATTAGAAGCAAGAATTTCCCTGTGATCAAAACAGCAAGGAAAGGAGGAGGAGCCAAGATGGCGATCGGGACGGACGCGTAGGCTCCCGGCTCCGTGAACCTCTGAGCCCCGCACGACTATCCTGCTCATCATCCTGATATTGCGCTTCAATTTGGTGTTGGGGAATGAGCGCTGAAACCGATAGCGCGATCCCGAGATCCCTGCCGGCCCCATTGCCGGAGAAATCTGCGACGGCAGTCAGCGGCCCTAAAGACTCTGGAACCGGGACGTCGGCTGCAAAACATGGCCGGGTGATGAGGCAACAACATCTGTTCCGGGGCGGAGTCGGTCTACTGGAGCGCAGTGCCCATCGGTCAGATTTTTACCACAGACGTCCTGATTGACAAGCAACGCGGCCATGGAGCACCCCCGGAGCGATGGCCTGGTGGAAACTTTATATATATGCGGAGCGCAGATGGTAGCTGCTCCGACGCTGTTTAGGATTCGGCCCGGTTTTCGCGGGCCGCTCCCGAATTCTCGGCTGGCGCTGAATCGGAGCGAAGATGACCGCTGCAGGAGACCGTTCCTTGGGGGTCTGCCTTCACTGTCTCCGCGAATCGGATAGTGGTCGCATCGAGCTGGCCTCGCCTCTGACCGACTCCCAGTCCCCATTTGCGATGGAAATGCCAGAGTGCCGCCTGGATGAGATGGAGAATGCCATCCTGGCTACCGAGGTACAGCAAGAAGGGGAGTGTGTACAGTCAAGTGGCGCTGCGGTATGGGAGAAAAGGGCTACGCTGTCCTGCGGTGACATCCTTGCTGCTATTGGTAACTTTCGATCTGTCTGGGAACACGGTTCCCGTGAGCTGGGAAGGAAGCTGGATGGTGTCACGCTCATGCTGGGGCACTTACGGTCGGACGACCCCCTGGTGCACGAGGATCTGCCCCAAACTGTTTCCGAGGGGGGTGCCGTGGCCACCCTTGTGTGCGGAGGGGTACGGGTGATATTGGACTATGCTGTGAATTGTGGACAGCTATCCGTGGGTTTGGACTATTCTGATAGTTCCCTTTCACAGCAGATGATGGCGGCTTCGTACTCTGCACTGCTACCAACGTCCTATGCTTTGTCACAGCGACGGCTGGCTCCTGTGCCTGCTTCTTCCGTCCTTGTTCTCGCATCCCTGATGTGGAGTAGGTGTCCTGAGACTGTATTGGGGAAGATGGCCGTATGTGCTGATGACTCTGTTGGTGGCCAGCGACGTCCATCTTGTATGCTCATGTTGCTCTCGGCCTTGCTTGGACACTTTGTTTCCTTATATAGGCTGATGCGGGAATCAATGGGCAGACATGCCTCCGGGGACCTGCAAGGACTGGCCAAGGATAAGATGTATTCCTTAAATGTTGACATTTAGGTGGCTGGCGGGGGTGGGGGGCGCGCGTTATTCTGATACGCTTATTTGTGCAGTATGTTGATAATTCTCCCCATTACTGATTGACTTGATCGCTTACTATTGTGGATTATGTGTCTTGGGGAGGAGTGTATTTTGCGGGAGGGGGTGTCCGGAAGCCCGTACGGATGGCCCTCCTCCAGTTTTATAAAAAAAAAATCCTTCTCTTTTCTGTGACTAAATTTCGGGTACTCTTCATGGGCGACAGGCACGCTGCTAGGGGGGGGTAGGCCGTAGCCTCTGCAGGGGTGCAGGGTGGGGGGTTGGGGGATGGGTTTTTTGTTTCGTCCTTTTTCAGTTTCTATGGGCCCCTTTTTTGTCTCTTCCCTTCTCCTTTTCTTTGTCTTCTTTATCTTTTCTTTCCTTTTCTGGGTCAGCATGACGGTTAGACATTGCGCCTTTTGCCGTTTTTGCTTTTTGTGCTTTTTTGTAATCTTTACTACGGTAGCCTCACGTTCATGGGGTGGGCGATGACTGGTGCGAAATGTGAATATGTGCTCTCTCATCCTGATAAGTATACTTCAGCACCGATACCTCGATTATGATTATCCGTTCTGTTGATACTCTGTTGAATGCATTGCCCACTCCATGTCCTCGGTTGATTGTACTGCATCTGATCCTTTTTATTTTATAATATTAAAATTAACCTTATCGAATCCTGTAACTCAATGGTCACGTTAAACTGCAGTACTATTTTGGAAAAACTGTCGTATTTCGTACTGGGGGGACTGCTGAGTTGCTTTATTACTGACGGATGTGCTAAAAATTGCTTTCGAGGCCGGCCAGGGTGGTTGTAGGCCCGTATATGTATGCTATTGATGCACAATAAAGGTTTTCCCCAAAAAAATTAAAAAAAAAAAAACAGCAAGGAAAGACTACAGAGTGGCTTTGCTCCAAGCAAAGCTGAAATGGAATGAGATCCGCTGGCAGGATCTAAAAGATGCAAGCTCAGCAAGGGATACCAACCTTTTTTTATGGAATCTCGTTAGACGGGCAGACAAGAGGGATCTAGATCAAATCTCCAATCATATCTCTTGCCAGGCCGGGTAAGACCACTTTGGGAAACTATGCTAGGTCTGAGGACGAAAGCATAGAAGGGCCATGAGACCACCTCCCTCATTCTTTTTCAGGGTGGCAATAACGACCCTTTCATGTTGAGCGAAGTAGAATCCGCCATAAGTAGGGTAGTCCCTGCCAAAGCCCTGGGACCAGAGGGTCTCCCTGGAGATTTGTTCCTTGCAGACCTCCGAAACCGGGCCCGGTACATTTTGCTCTTAATTAATTCCATCTCTAATGGTTGCCCAGTACCGGAGTCCTGGAAGGGCATGGATGTAGTCCCAATCTTTAAGAAGGGAGCCAGAGAGGACCCTGCCAAATACAGACCAATCTGCAGAGTCATACTGCAGAGGATCCAATCTTGGGCTGAGGATGAAGACATCATCTCTCAATGAGAGGCTGGTTTCAGGGCCAACACGGCAACGGTGGGCCATGTTTTCAGGTTCCTTTTGATATATTGGAAAGTGGTTGTGATCGGCAAAGGCAGTCTTTATCTCGCTTTCACAGACTTAAGGACTGCCTTTGACCTGGTCCCAGGAAAAGGTTGTGGCAAATATTAAGAGACATGGGCATCCCTCCACTATTCCTCAACCTATTGATCCGACTTTATGAGGATAATTATGCACAGGTAAGATGGGGGTCCCAGGGCCAGCTGACAGATAGGATCCCAGTAAACAGGGGAGTACGCCAGGGCTGTGTGATGGCATCCACCCTGTTCTCTTTATACGTGAACGGGGTAGTTAGTTTTTTGCAAGAAATTGCAGCTGATGCTCTGGCCCTGGCGGGCAACAAGGTACCTACTCTCCTGTTTGCGGATGACACACTGCTGATCTGCAAGACCCCTGTTGGGCTACAAAAATTACTGAACAGATTCCAATCCTTTAGTATCTCTTGGGGGCTGGTCATAAATATATCGAAGACCAAATTTATGACATTTAACCCACACAAATCGTTCAGGAATAATCTTGCCCTGGATGGGACATATTTGGAGAGAGTCAGTACTTTTGACTATCTTGGTATTTGACTCTCGGAAAAAATGCAATGGATGTCCCACCTTGACAAAATGCTTCTGAAACATAAACGAGCGGTTGGGGTACTGAGCAAAGAACACTGCTCATCGCAGAGCAGGCCAGCTGCCCCGGCACTCACGGTTCATGATGCACAGGCAGTTAGTTCAGCACTATAAGGAGCTGAGCTATGGGGATTTGACAACGTTGACGAGATCTGCAGGTCGGAACATACGTTTTTGAGGGATCTGGTTATGCTACCCCGGAATGTCCCGCTAATTCCCTTGATGTATGACATGGGCAGGCGCTCTTTTGGCGATATTGCTAAACTCTCCCCACTGCGTTTTTGGGCTCGACTTAGGCGGACCTCTGAACTCACAAATTATGCTAAAGCGCTTTCAGAAGTAATGAGTTTAGATGTCAACCATGAGGTTAAATGGATTACTAATGTTAAGAAACTAATGACAAGTCTCGGGCTTAAGGATTCTTGGGATAACCAAAATACCCCGAACAAGGTAGAGCTCAAACGTATTTATTGGGACTGGATTGACGTTCGGGAGCTCAGTAATCCAAATATGGGAAGGCTAGTGGAAGAATTTTTCCAGCACAAACAATCAAGAAGCCCGAACCATATTTGGATACAATCCAGATACCAAGAGAAAAGGCGCTCTACATCCAATTTAAATTTGGATCGCTTCCGGTTCATGTATTTACTGCTAAATGGCGCCCCCAAAACAGACCACAGAAGACTGTCCTTTCTGTAGGGCACCGAAAGAGAGTGTCGCACACCTCATGTTTGCATGTCAAGCATATGAAAAGGCGAGATCTAGATGGCTCAAGTCGATCTGCAGACAACTAGTGAAGTAGTGTGGCTCACTGGTTAGAGGCGGCAGACCCGAGAGCAGAGGACGGCCCGGGATCAGGGTTCGATTCCCGGCGCAGCAGGTTTCTGGACCAGGGTCAGCGGACTCGATAATTCTCTCGCCTCGGTGCCCACTCTGATCAGCGATCACACTTGGCAACTCTGGGCATTAGCTTGCCTCATCTTCACTAACGGCCCCACCAGACTGCCGGGGATGCCTGGTCTCACCCTGGAGATACCCATTAAGGGACCATCTCTCAGGGAAGCCAGGAAGGGTTTCGCAGTGGTCGAAGCGCCTTGGGACCCTACGGGTAAGTAGTGCGCTATATAAATGCCTATACATACATACATACATACATACATACATACATAGGTACTCTTGATCCTAGCGTCGTTTTACGTAGTTTAAAATCTGATGCAAGAACCCTTTTTGTTTGTTTGGTTGCTAAGTTTTTAAGTTGTGCCTGGATAACCAGGCATAGAGCCTTACGAAGGGCGACTTAATTTTACATCACAAGCCCCATGGTGAACACAATAGAGCCTAAGATGAACGATCAAAAATCACTCGAATTAATTTCTATGCACTGCCACTGAAACAAGGTATATTAAGTACTATTGCTTTTAATTATAATTTCAAACCGCTGTTTTTATCCAAAACACAAACACATTTTTTAACTATGATGAAATAATTGCTATCATATCTTGACTAATCTGATCACATGTATCTGTCACGTTTTATTGTGAAAATTTGTATCTGTATAGATTGTATTTTTAATAAAGGATTGTCTGAGCTTTTATGATACTTGTTATCGAAATACAGCTATTTGACTGGCGAATCTTATAAGTTCCTCTACCCTGTTTAAGAGCTCTGCCCCCTAATGACAAAAGAATGTCAATTGCACATGTGAAGGAATCCTTGGGAGCAGAATGTTTAACCCACCAACGATGTTATTTGTAATAGGGGACTGTGATCAATTTTAAATCTCTGTACAGGCTATAAAAATGAATGTGGGCGTGTATGTGTGAGAGCGAGAGAGATAGCCAGAGCCGCTGTGTGTGTGATAGTGTTTGCCAAAGACAGAGTGTCTTATGTATGAAAACGAATTATGGGTATGCCTGTGTGTAGGATATTAGGATCGAGTGGGTTCCACAGACATGTATCCTATCCTGCAGAAAAGAGCATTACGTATTCCACATTCAACCACAATCCGTTATTTTACAAATCACATGAGTGGGAACAAAATGAGCATTTAAATTCTCTGCCTCTGCAAGCCCCACATCAGAAGGTGATGACCTGATGTTGTTGTCAAACCTACTTAAGTATGCCATCGGGTTTCCTTGAAGATAGTGTGCAAATATGTATGCATACATATATAAAGAGAACATAGCACAAATCAGTGCTTTGACCTATTAAAGAAGTGTGCTTCAGAAAGGCTATAATTTTAATTTAGTGCATTTCTGACTTCATACATGAAAATGGCTTTCAACTGATGCACTCCTGACCATCTGAGGCATCAAAGATGAAAGGGCGCCTTCTTATAACTTTGAAAGCACCTGACAGTTAAGAGTTAGCCACTGCCACCACACTGACCATATGTGAGACAGACACATCTATCTGATGTCTGTGAATAAGTTAGACCTGAGTGGGTCAGTGGAAGGCTGAAAAACTAGTCTTGCATAACTTACCACACCTTACAAGTGAATCGTTGAAGCATTTGACCACGCAGACTGTTATACCTGGCCCTTTTGAAAGGTTTATCCCCACATTTTTTGCCTTTTGCCTCCTATTTTTCTGTCCTGGTTTCATTGGCTATAGGATTCTGGGCACTTTACCACTGCAGTTCAGTGCTAAAGTGCATATGCTCCCTGTATAAATTGTGACAATGATTGGTTATCCATGATTGGCTTATCTGATTTACTGACAAGTCCCTAGTAAAGTGCGCTGTGTGTGCCAGGGCCTGTAAATCAAACGCTACTAGTGGGCTTGCAGAACTGGTTGTGCCACCCACACGAGTAGCCCCGGAAATGTGTCTCAGACCTACCACTGTAGTATCTGCATGCACAGTTGGAAACTATCATCTTGTCCTGGCAAGTGCACCCACTTACCATGCCCAACCCTTCCCTTACATGTACCCCGCATGGGCAAGGTGCATTGTATGTAAAAGGAAGGACATGTACTGGTGTGTGTTACATGTCCTGATAGTAAAATACTGTGTATTTAATTTTCACTACTGAAAGGCTTACTGTCCTATAGGCTTAACATTGGGGCTGCACTGTAACAAATTACCTGTGTAGCTTTCCATAGGAACAAAATAGAAAATGAGGTTTAGGCTTCTGAACTCAGAATTTATTAACATACCATTTGGTAAAGGTGTTTTTTCAATTCTGTGTTGGAAAATGTCGCTTTTAGAAAGATAACAATGGATCAATAAGATTACCTGTGAGCAAAGGATGGTTTACTGAGACAATTGCTCAGCAGTGCGACCTGGAACTGGTTTGTGACGACGCAACGGATATTCTCTTGATATTCAGTTTGTGCCTTTGGGACAAAGCACATTTCTGAGCGGGCACGCCAAGATTTTGCCTGGAGCATTATCTAAAACTGTTTAAAAATTCGAAAAGACAAAAGGGAGGGAGTGCATTACATCCAGTTCTCATTTTCAGTACATAATATATGTTTGTCCCTTTGGATGCCTGCACCTCATATGTTTACAAAATTAATACCATCGAAACCCTATTGTGGTGAGCTCATCATGAGCCTTTTAACATCAAATATATTGCATCTGTATCTTCAAGATATTGTTTTTATATGTGCTTTTGATGTTTAGTTTTGTATAATCTGTTTAACACTGTGATTTTGTGTAATGACGTATGAAAACAACTTTATGGGTCACATGGTATTTTACGTTTGAATACTGCTGTTCAGCAGGTTTAACTGTTTGCACTTGTGTGGTTTACAAAGGGGATTTGTATACTGTTTTATAGAGTGGGCAATAGTTAGGTTGTTTTTGAACAAGCAGCACACCGAAGATGAAGATGGGTAGGCTGATTTAAAGATGAAATACAACAGACGCTTGTGGCAGGGGCGGCCTTAGGCATGTGCAAGCTGTGCACTTGCACAGGGCCGCCAAACCCTAGGGGCCACCACCCCAATATATATCATTAATATAATAATCCTTTGAGGATGGATACATATCTGTGTGGCGGCCCCTGGCAGGGATTTGGCGGCCTCCGGCTCTGTTCCACTTCCAAACACCCTGACCCTCCCCTCTTCACTAGCCTCCATGCTCCGCCCCGCCTAGACCCCCTCTTCCGGGGCCCCCTACCTACGCACCCTGCCCAGGGCCTCCATGAGCCTAGAGCTGCCCCTGCTTGTGTAAAGTGTTTGTTTTTGTTTTACTATTTAAGCACAGGGACACATCTTTTTCTTTTGTTGATAATTAGGTTGTATTTCTACTTACAAAATATTGCTTTTGAGATTACAAGTAGTTTTGGTGTCCAATCTGTTTAGGAGTTTGAGTGTTGACGTATGAAGGCGATTCTTGGGGTCACATGATATCTTACATTTGAACATTGCCACACAGCCGGTTTAAATGTTGGCACCTGCGGTGCTCGTCAAGTTTTTCACATTGGTTGAAAGGTGGGGAGTTTTATCGATTCTCAAACTAGCACTACACCGAAGTGGGGAGGCTGGGATAGAGGTGAATTACAACTGATGCTTGCAGTGTTATCAAGGTGAGTGGCTTGTTTATGTGGTGCCATGTGTATAGTTTGGGTTTATCATTTAAGTATAGGCACAAGTTGCTTTTTTGTTTATTATACTTCATTTATTTTGTTTCTTTGACCAAGGGTGAAAAGGTGTACTTTTGAATGATTTGACTTTACCATTGGGCAATAAGAATGTACATTTTTTGGTATAACAAATGTTTTTACACAAGATGTACTCTATATATTATGTTTGTTGCAAAGCTTAAAATATATTTACATGGCTTCTGATGGGCTGTTTTTTAAAATTTTAATTCTAGTTACCCCTGACGAAGGGCTAGTAGCCCAAAATGCATTGGGTGGACTTCCAATTTGGTTACTTGCAATGGTAAGTGATTTACTGAGCCGTTGGAAAAAGCCTGGATGGGTATTACTGAAGCAATAAAAGATTTTTTATATCACATTGCCTCCGTTTGAATTATAAAGTTAACAGATAACAATGGATGAATGAGATTTTCTGTGAGACTAAGGATGGTTTACTGAGACAATTGATCGACAGTGCGACCAGGAACTGGTTCGTGACAACGCACCATATATTTTCTTGCTTTTAGAAAGAGGGCATTTCTTGCTTTACCATTCTGCGTGCCTCTGGCTGTTTGTGCATTCAGCGTCTGGTGTTTGAGTGACAGGAGCTGGGATGTGCATTCACTCTAAGCAGTCACTGGGGGGGTTGAGGTTTGTCCTGCCTTGCTTGGGTGACTCATCCATGGGCTGAATAGACCTGGTCTGCATTTAGAGTGGTGGGCGAAGTTTCGCTTGCACCTAAATAGACTGTATCTCCTTTCTCACAGTTCTGTCTCCACCCCTGTGGTCACGCTGCACCAGGGAGGACAGGACTGGTTTGCACTGGGGTCCGAGTATCTTATAGCAATGAGAACAATGACAATTTGAGGTATAAGTTCTACAAGTACTATAAGTACTACACCTAAAACCCCAGGACTTTGGGATACTTCCAGGGACAAGAGGACCCTGCCAAGAAGAAGAGCTGTGTGAGGAGCGCTCCCTTTTCTGAGTGAGGGGTGGGTAGGCCTGCAGTTGCTGCTGCTGTCTGTGGTAGAGGAAAAGGACTGAATCTTTTTACCCTGCTGTGGTATGCTGCTAGGGCAGGAAATCTCCAAGGGCTTGTGTGTGCTTGTCTCCTGTTAGAAGTATCTGGGAGATGAAAGACTTCAAAGAAGGACTGGACTGTTCTTCACTTTCTTTTTCTCTCCTAAAGAAAGAAAGCCTGCAGAAGTGCTGTTTTTCCTCAGCTTAGTGCTTGCATCCTGGGGGAAGGTGCATGTAAAGTGCTCCCTACTTCATCAAAGCCTTGAGCAAAATAAGGATGTCCTGTGCGCTTTTACTATGGAACATCCGAGGAGAACTTTCTGCTCTGTCTCCGGGTCAGCGCGTGGTGAGCGCTGTTTCAAAGTAGCCCTATGCTGGCGTAGCATACCTCGTGCAGCGCTAGACTGTGTATCCTGGGTTGCAACCCAGGAAGACCCGGACCGGAGACCTGACCACGTGGGTCAGCAACACGGCTTCTGTAAAGTAGCCAGGTGAAGGCTTGGGGAAAGCCCAAACACACCACACAATTTGGATGAGTACCTGAAATAATTGTTTTTTTTTATTATTTGTAAACTGTTTAGTATATTTGCTGTCTCTGGGCCCCTTACAACGCATCCCACACCCTGTAAAAAATTGGACTCTAGGATTTGCAAAAGGATTAAAGGTTACAGCCCCATGTGTCACACACAAAAGCATCAGCATTATTCACATTACATCCCTTAATGTGTTAAACATTCTTTTAAAACCTTAAGATTGCAGCCCTGTGCATCCTCAAAGCCTGTAGCATCATTCACATTAAATACAAGCCTCCGTGCTTTAAGCATCAACCTCTAAGCCTCTAGCATTATTCATATTAAATGCACTCTCACATTGCGTTAATCATCCTTTAAAACCTTAAGTCAGCAAGAATGTGCCACCCCAAAACCAGCATCATTATTCACCTTAAATGAACACCCACAATGTTTTAAACCCTTGTCCCACCCTAAAACCATCCGCATTATTCAAATTAAATTCAAACGCACAATGCTTTAAGCACCCTTTAAAACTATGACAGCAAACATGTACCACCCCAAAATCACCATCAATATTCCCATCACATACAAACCCACAATGTGTTAAACACCACCATTAAAAACTGTTTTAATATAAAAACAACACAACCACCCAAACAACACAACCACCCCTAGTTCTTTATCTGCAGCAGAACCTGGTTCAACACTTTGTGCCTTGTTATATAGGGCCATTCTTTTGATTCTTCCGGGAGACAGTCCTGGACCACGCTAAATTAAAATATGTGGTTCCAAGAGGATGGCTTTTGAACATGGGTTTGTGTATGAGTCCTAAGGCGGGTTTGCATGCTAATTAGATGCCCCTCCCCACCCTTTATGGAGGGGAGGTCTTATAAACATGTGTTGGTGTTTAAGGGGGTTTAATTTCACAGCCTTGGAGAGTGCTTCTCCTGTGTGGTCACTATACACTCTGACATCTGGTAATCATGATTGGCACACTAGTGGGAAGTTTGGACAGCCTTGAACTGTTTCCTTTTGTGGTCACTTTACACTCTAGCATCTGCTAATCACGATTGACACTCTAGTGGGATGTATGGAGCAGCATTTGTGTTTGGATTATAATTCACATCCTTGGATTGTTTCCTGATGAAGACATTTTATAATCTGACATCTGTTAATCTTGATTGGCACTCTGGTGGGAAGTTTAGACAGCCTTGTGCTGTTTCCTGGTATGGACACTGTATCTCTGACATCTGCTAATCATGAATGACACTTTAGTGGGAAGTATGGAGCAGCACCTGTGTTTGGATCATATTTCACATCCTTCGATTGTTTCCTGATGAGGAAATATTATACTCGGATATCTGCTAATCACGATTGACACTCTGGTGGGACGCTTGGACAGCCTTGGGTTGTTTCCTGTTCTGGTCACTTTACACTCTGACAACTGCTAAGCGCGATTGACACTCTGATGGGAAGTTTGGACAGCCTTGGGCTGTTTCCTGTTGTGGTCACTTTACATTATGACATCTGATAATAATGATTAATACTCTAGAAGGACGTTTAGCACAACATCTGTGTCTAGATTTCATTTCACATCCTTGGGCTGTTTCCTGGTGTGGACACTTTACATTATGACATCTGATAATAATGATTAATACTCTAGAAGGACGTTTAGCACAACATCTGTGTCTAGATTTCATTTCACATCCTTGGGCTGTTTCCTGGTGTGGACACTTTATATGCTGACATCTACTAATCATGATTGACACTCTGGTGGGAAGTTTGGACAGCCTTGAGCGGTTTCCTATTGTGGTCAGTTCACACTCTGACATCTGCTAATCATGATTGACACTCTGGTGGGAAGTTTAGACAGCCTTGTGCTGTTTCCTGGTATGGACACTGTATATCTGACATCTGCTAATCATGAATGACACTTTAGTGGGAAGTATGGAGCAGCACCTGTGTTTGGATCATATTTCACATCCTTGGGTTGTTTCCTGATGAGGAAATATTATACTCGGATATCTGCTAATCATGATTGACACTCTGGTGGGACGCTTGGACAGCCTTGGGTTGTTTCCTGTTCTGGTCACTTTACACTCTGACAACTGCTAAGCGTGATTGACACTCTGATGGGAAGTTTGGACAGCCTTGGGCTGTTTCCTGTTGTGGTCACTTTACATTATGACATCTGATAATAATGATTAATACTCTAGAAGGACGTTTAGCACAACATCTGTGTCTAGATTTCATTTCACATCCTTGGGCTGTTTCCTGGTGTGGACACTTTACATTATGACATCTGATAATAATGATTAATACTCTAGAAGGACGTTTAGCACAATATCTGTGTCTAGATTTCATTTCACATCCTTGGGCTGTTTCCTGGTGTGGACACTTTATACGCTGACATCTACTAATCATGATTGACACTCTGGCCGGAAGTTTGGACCAGCATCTGTGTTTGAACTTCATTTCAATTTTATTTATCTGTTTCTAAAAGAGACACTTTTTTTTGATGCCACATTTGATCCGCCCCCTTTGGGTTAGGCAGTCACGTGTCAGAGGGCTGGGGCTGTCTGCTTATTTCCTAACCCCTCTTGCTGAGACAAACATCTGCCACAGCGCTTTGTCCCACTTTGAACATGCCCAGGCATACCCCTCTTAGACTCAGACTTCTGTGCACACAGCTAGGGCTACAATTTTACACATCCCTAAACCGTAAACACCCGGCGCTAGGACCCTAACACACGCCGCATTATGTATTCATATGATGTCAAAACCCACGTGACCCACATTCCACCTACCTCAGTTCTGGGGAGGGCTCACACCCCCCCTCCTACCTCATTGCCAAGGCAGGGCACAAGTCACTTTTAGATGATGAGTAAAGGAGTCCCTATTTATCAGATGCACGTTCAAGTTATACGGGTGGTTAAGGTAAGCGTGGTTCCTCTTGAGATGTTGGGACACGCATGGCTGAGGCCGCCATGTTCTGACTGTTTCCAGAGGAAAACACCTCCATGGATTGTGTTTGTGAAGGAAGGTTCCCCTTCTTGCACAAATACAATCCTGCCAGCAATGCAGACATCCCTTGAATGGTGCTAGGCACTAAATTGTGCGCCGGCGCTGGCTGAGAGGACAGGAATGCACTGTGTCTAGTAAATACAGTGCATTCCTGACCTTCAAGCTGGCGTAGGGCAGCCCAGCAAAAAGACTTCCTGCGCTGTCCTACGCCAATTTTTTGTCGATGAGGCCCTAAGTGTGTTGCTTGAGATCATATTTGTCATGCTAGGTTTACTTCCCTTGAGCCTCCTCAGCAGGTTGAGGCATTTTTATAGCAGGTTCAGGCTGAGGTTGGGGCCTCTTCAGGTGCTGTGCTGAGACAGTGAGGGGCATGTAACATGACCCGTGAATTATAGTGCCTGGGTCAGGTTGTGAATAGCTGGTCATCCTCTCTGTCCCCTGCTGGCACAATTTCCACCACCAATTCATCTCCTACAGTGTTCCTACCGCATTTGCTCTTAATATGCATGGATGAGGAAGCCTGTGCATTCTTTGGGAATGCCATAGAGGGGACTGACTGATTATGTGTGAGCCTTATGAAATTGGAGAATTGCCAGTCTCCAAGATTTGTGCCATTTCCAGTGGCCATATAGTGCCTCTTTTTTTCTCTGAGTTTTACATAGCGCAAACTTAACCCAAAGGTATCGGGCATCAAAGCGCTTTACATTAGCACCAGTTGCGTTACACAAGGACACAATGAAAATGATAAATGAAAATTTTGAAAACCTATTTTATGCTATGAACTGCTTTAGCGCTCCTTTCTGCCATGCTCACTATCAACAGTGGGCTCTTGAGTTTCCTGGAGTCCAGGATTTTTTGCATTCATGAGCTAGTATTTCAGAGTGCCAGAAGCTTGGAGACTTGAGAGATCTGCAATCACAAAGCGTTTCAAGCATCTTTCTAATAAGAGTTAGTATTCTAAGTGTATGCAGTGGCGGCTGCTACCTGAAAGCAGCAGCGGGGCAGGGGGAGGGGTGGGAAAACGTGTTAAAAAATAACAATCACTTATCTTTCAACAAGCCGGCTGGCCTGCCGCCGCCTCTAGTGGGTCCTCTTCCTGGAAACAGGAAGCAGGAAGCATCAGGGCTCCCACGCTCCCCGCAGCCAATCACAAGGCTGCAATGCAGCGGTGAGATTGGTCTGAACGCCGTACTCGGCCGGGGGCTGGAGAGGTGGGCATGTTCAATTAGGAAACTAATAAATTCGTGAACCTTCAAAATTTCTAAGAAAATATGTCCAGATGCTTATTCTTATCAAAAATATTTATTAATAATACATTTTTTTTCCTTTTTAGTTAATACACCGTCATTATGCGTATGTACAAAACTTTTCTTCTTTTTACCTAATTCATTCTAAAAAGCATTGTCAGTCTATTTCAAAAACAATTTTTGAAATAACTACACAGGCACTCAGACAGAACTATATTTGTGAAAAAGAATGGGAATACTTAAATGTTGAAAAACCCAAAATGCCAGCAATTTAAGGAATCCCAAAGATTCACAAACATAGGGGGCCGATTACGATGGCAGACGGACTGGAGTATATCCGTCATTGTGGTGGTGACCGGGACCGTCTGCAATACATGCAGCGGTCCCGCACACCAAATCAGGATGCGACCACCACCATAGGGGTCACATTTTGCATTTTAACATCGCGGCAGGTGCTGCTGACAGCAGCACCCGCCGCAATGTTAAAATGTTAAAATAGCATGTTGTGCATTTCACTGCACTACGTGACAGGCACCACACGGTGCATGCCACTTGGTGCTGTGAAATGCCCAGTGCACCCACAACTCCCCACAACACAAGGGGAGCCTGCAACGGGCTCCCATAAACAATCTCCACCAGCCTTTCAATGGCAGTTTACCCGCCATGGAAAGGCTGGCTGGAGACAGCATCGTGATTTGGCAGACGATGCCTGCTAGGCACCACCACCATTTCATGGATGCAGACCGCTCTGCCCGGCAACCGCAACGATTGCCTGTGGCGGTTCCGTGGCAGATGGTCTTTGCGTCCACCACGGTCCGAACACAAATCCCCCTACCATTGTAATGTGGCGGGGGAAACTGCGGTCCCACTGCGGAAGGACCGCCACAGCATGGCTGGCAGTGGCGGTCTTTCCGCAATTGTAATTGGCCACATAGTACGGATCCGCCCTACAGACCCA
This sequence comes from Lissotriton vulgaris, assembly GCF_964263255.1. NCBI lineage: Eukaryota > Metazoa > Chordata > Amphibia > Caudata > Salamandridae > Lissotriton > Lissotriton vulgaris. The sequence goes on along the minus strand of NC_141689.1, from coordinate 1,368,265,962 downwards.
TAGGTACCACTATTGGGTCTGTTACAGAGCCCTTATTTAAATATGTGGACGCTATACTCAGGACCCCATATAACTAAAATACAATCAAATGATGAATGTTTCTCCCTAGTAATATAATGTTCCAACCAGACTTTGTTGCATTATATCATCTATAATTGACTGGACATTTTCTATCAATGAGGACTCCAAATGACTAACATGAACTAAAATATTAGAGATTATGTATATAGCATTGTAGTAGAACTACATATGAACCATTAATGTACCACCTCAAACAAAAGTGTGTACATCATTTCTCACTTTCTTTTGTATAACACCCATGAAATGTTAGGTACTGGATGAAGGTGGGAGTATGCTTGAACGCATATACTAGGAACTATTGTAGAAATAGATCGACAATGCTTTTTAGAATGGATTACGTAAAAAGTAAAACAGTTTTGTAAAAAACGCAAAATGATGATGTATTGACCTAAAAAGGAAAAATATTTTTTCATTAATAAATATTTTTGATAAGAATAAGCATACATATTTTTCTAGAAAATTTGAAGGTCCACCAATTTATTAGTTTCCTAAGTGTTTTCTCACAAATGTTATTCATGCCCTGACTTAGGAAGTATTCTAATTTTCAGGGGTACCCCTTTTTCTGCATATGTTGAGGTGGGCATGTTCTCCACACAGGTTGTAATACAACCTACATGGAGAACATGCTATATATGCATGACTGTTTGGCCAGCCCGAGAGGGCCAGCCAATGACTCAAGCTCACATAGGGAGTGAAAACCACTCATCCCCTTTCTCTGAGAGCAGCCCCGCCCACAAAGACACTGCAACGGGAAAAAAATTAAATTATAATAACATTATAATAACCTTTATCATTCTATTTTTCCTTTTTTAAACTGCATAAAGGAGTGGGGCGACTGATGCAAAAGCAGTGACTCGTGGAGCTGCTTTTTCCTTTCAAGCTTGTCAACCTTGTTTTTATAACATTGTATAAGAATCGCTCTTTCAAAGTTTGTATTTCTTTTCTTCCAGGAATTGTGTTTTATCTCTCAGTAAAATTTATTGTTGTACCTTTTCCTGGCATGGCAGATTTTTTTTTTTATCCAAGTGGATAAGTCCCCTAACAATCAGTCTGAAGGCTAAAGGCTCATGTCCCAATGGTGCCATTGTTCAGTGACTGACTAAAGATCTGCTCTACAAAAATTGAAAAAACATTACTATTCAAATCAAATAAACATATGTTTTGCATCTGTGTTTCTTTTCATTGTGATGCCTGCCTTGTAAACTCAAAATGATCTGCAAAAGGTTGCTCCACTTTATTTGTTGGAATGGCCAGAGAGAAATACAAACTGGACTGCTCGTGGGGGCTGCTTGCTGTGCCTGTGGTCAAAACTAGAAGGGGCATGTCTGTGAGGCTTCCTCAGAGGGATCCGCTAACTTGGAACCATTGCTGCCTCCGAAGTGTATTCAGCTGGAAGAGCTGCTGCTGGCTGCAACCACTAGGTACCACGAGTCCCAGAATCCCTGCAGTAACACACTGAACAACCAATAAAGCATTCCAGTGCTACAAATGGTGCGCCGCAGTCCTGTATTGCGGGACGAGTATGGGCCCGGGACAAGGCCGGGAAAATCTGCGCCCGTCCTTACCAGAGCAGGCTGGGCTGGGCCACCTCCTTTGCTGCCTTAACTTATTTTTTTAGCCATTAAAACCCCCAGCGCCATTGCTTAGAGAGCCCGTGGGCATACCATCATAACATATTGATCCACAAAACTAGTCTTAAAGCTGTTTACTGGGGTAGTGCTGAGACTGATAACATACAAACTTGTAAAGGATCACTGTCTGCTGTTTGTATTGATTTTAAGCCAACCCCGTTATTTGAGACCACTATAAATGACATTTTCCCTTCACTCGCAAGGAAGCTATAGTGCCCACACCGCCATTCGCTCCCGCCCGCTTGTACAATACACAATTACAATTCCCACCCAAAAGAAACTCAGGAGACATATTTGTGGGAAAGAACTGCTGCAGGTTTATTTCATACAACACAGGTATGACGTTTATGGTGGGTCATCTTACGGGCGATCCAAAGCAGGCAGCCCCTCGCTGTCCTGCATGCCTAAGGAGCCATCTTGCACGGCGAGTCGATGCTCTGACGGTGCAGCACATTACCATCTTCGTTATACTCCCCCCCCCCCCCCCCCCCCTGTCAGGGTGGAGCGGTGTGGCACACCCCGATCGGTTCAGGCCCCCCGACCGCCCGAAGGACTAACGGGGCACCGTCGCGGTTTCCCGGAACCTCCTTCGGCTCCTGGTCCTTGGCTCAGGCACCCTTACTGTGCCAGGCAGCGGTACCCTTACTGTACCCTTCTGCCGCAGAGGTACCCTTACAGTACCGGTCTGCTTCCAGATCGCCCTGTAACTCCGCCACAGCTCTGGAGGAGGCCCCCGTCGATGACAGAGCCCCCCCCACCCCTTACGCTACTTATAACCTGCCACTGTCAGAGCCTCATGTATGTCTAGAGGAAAACATCCATACCCAACCCGGACAAGTGCACCCCATACTGCTCATAATACCCTTCGGTTCTTTCCTGTATGATTGCATGCCTAATGATTCCCAGGCCTCTCTATTCCATAATTTTTTGCATGGATCAGTTGACCCTCCTGCGGGACTGCTCTATCGCCACCGGTGATCTAGCTCCCCTCCAAGCCTTGCGGGGGACAATTTCTGACCAAAGCAGCTCAGTGGCTCCCAACTTGCTGCTTACTGCTATCACATCCCTCTGCATGGCCTGAATCAGAAGCCTCCTCCCTATTGTGACTAAGTCGATCTTCCCCAGGTGGATGAGGAGGATATTGGGTGGGGCCACCCGTCAAGCAAGGTGGTGATCTGGCCTGAGCCTTAAGTTGCCCTATTTCATTCCTGGGTGGCCCAACCAGGCTCACAACCAGGTACACAGGATCCTACCTTTTGTTTGTCAAATTAGACAGGATCAAGTATAGGAAGGAGAAGGAAAACGTTAATGGGATAATTGCACGCACGTGTCCTACCGTTTGGGAATCTCCCTTAACTTAATCATTCCACACTCTATGTCTAATGTTCCTTCTTCCCGATATCTTCATATAAAATTCCATCCCGGGTTGATCTCCGGACCCCTAAGCCCACTGGTTCTCAACTACTCTACACGCTTGCCCGACGGTTGAACCTCCCCCCACCGCCCCGATCCCGCGCTCTTCTAAGGCGCGTCCACCCGCACACACGACTAGCGTGGCCACCTCTCCCTCCCCCGTGGTGTTCACCACTGGGGCCACGTGCAACCGGGTCATACCCAGGGACATGGCCGGGGGGAGGCAAGAGAGCAGCACATACCTGGCCTTGCAGGGCACGACGACACGACGTGAGAACAGAGCAGAGCCGCGGGCGAAACCGGGAAGGAGAGAGGCCGAGCTACGGCTGCTGGAGTATAAGTAGCGGGGGCGCCCCTCCCCTCCCGGGTAAGCCCTCCCCCTTGCCGGTGAGAGGTGGACATGGGGAGGGGCGCCCCATAGGTTGCTGGAGCTAGCCGGGTGGGGCTAAAGCGCTGCCCCGCCCATTGCTCCCCTGCGGGTCACGCGGTCAGAGGCATACTTACAGTTCAGGTATGGGTGCCTACCTGTAAAAACTTTTAAAAGGAAATGGTGTAAAGAAGTGTTTATGGTGGACGAAAATTGTACCTGTTGCCAAGGTGGACCAGAGTCACCTGGGCATGTTATTTGTTATGTCCACTGTATAGAGGGTCTCAAGCTAAATGGATAATTCCACTTTGCAGAAACCTGGGAGTAAGAAAGTAACAGGAGGCGTACAGAATACTGCAGTCAGATTGTTGTATTCTGTATGGTAAAGTTCCTAATGGCAATGTGGATTAGACGTGCCAAGTGTTCTCCTGGTAGTCTACGGGCTGTCACTTATTGAAGGCCTCTATATAGTGTATTGGGCCACTTGAACGAGCTCCTACGGATTCATGTCTTTTATTATCTATAGAAGATATTCATTGTATTTTATTCTTTGTTTTAAAAAAAGAAAAGCATTTTTATGGTAAATTTTTTGTGGTCTTTTTAAAAAAAAATGCTTTTTTATATTGTGCCTTTATTGAAATGGATTGACAAATGAGTATTTTAAATGTTCTATGTCATTATTTATCTTTGAAAGTGCTTTGTTTTGCATTGTACTTTTTTGATCTACAGTGATCGAAATAAAGTTTTACAGAACTGAACATACCATATTGCTAGAATGATGGGGAAAATTAAAGCCACGGAGTCCAACAACAAACCAGAGAAAAAATCCAAATGTATTAAATCACATGCAGAAGAAAATTGCACCCTGGCTGACATCAACAACCTAATAGAAGAAATGGAGGATATGTTATCATAAGGTAAAGCATGCATTTAGGGTAAAGGGGCAAATTTTAAAATGACATACTTTAAAAAATGTTACGCTCCTCAGACTGACACTGACTCCTCAAGCATGCCAAGGGGCTGGTTGACTTAAATGCCATAGATCATGCTAGCTTAATTAATTGTGGGTTTATATAGCGCTAGGATAGACTCCCGGAGGAGTATCTCCGCGCTTCGACCGCTGCGAAACCCTTCCTGGCTTCCCTGAGAGATGGTCCCTTAATGGGTATCTCCAGGGTGAGACCAGGCATCCCCGGCGGTCTGGTGGGGCCGTTAGTGCAGATGAGGCAAGCTTATGCCCAGAGTTGCCGAGTGTGATCGCCGATCAGAGTGGGCACCGAGGCGAGAGAATTATCGAGTCCGCTGACCCTGGTCCAGAAACCTGCCGCGTCGGGAATCGAACCCTGGTCCCGGGCCGTCCTCTGCTCTCGGGTCTGCCGCCTCTAACCGGTGAGCCACACTTTAGTTCCTCCCTTGCAACTCAAACCATTGGACTAACTAGCCACAAGATCAAGAACAAGATGTTACCCAAATATATCATGCTCAAATCGTTTTTCTGTGCTGTCCGACCTGCCACCTGAACCTCCAATGCAAAACTCTCAAACAGCCAATCTTCGACTAACTGTGCCCCATTGTTTTCATCATCACTACAAACGGAAGATGTGGTATTACTGGTGGGATCTATTATGGAAAATATACGTGATATAAAGGCAGCTTTGGTTTCAACAAACCAAGGGGGTCGGGAGCTTGTCCACATGAATGCAAACATTATGAAATTATTCAAGTCAAATAATGGTGCCCCTAGTACAGTATGTTGATGTTGCTATATCTGGATCCAAAATCCCAAACAAGCAGGATCTGCTAAGTAATCCACCCAAAGTTCTGGCCCAAAAAGTAACTACAAAGCCCGAGGTTTGGCCACCCACTAAATGAATTATTAATAAACAACAGGAGAGTGACACGACTAAGAAACAAAGAACCTCACAAGGAATTGTGTGAGGGACAGACAAAGAACAAGAGAACATTGGTGAAGCCCACACACAGAATGATGGTTAGGAAGAACCCTCACTCACCAACCTGGTGGTGACATGCTTCATCATCGGGTTCCCACTGGAAGGACCTAGCGTCCTCCCGGTGTGCTACAACACCTGTTTACAGCGGAGCTGGTTCTTGTGTGTGTTGAAGTGATAAGAGTAACCCAATTGTACTCAGTGAAGTGCAAAAAAAGGGGGGAAGAAATAAAAAATGCTAGGTTGTGACTGCCAATTATTTTATTATTAGTCCAACCAGCACTGGTTAAAAACAAGTGATGAGTGGAATCATAGGGATAGTTTCAGTAAATGGAGACCCCTGGTCCTCAATAGATACTAGAATAAATTTGGTCAACATGTTTCTGCTAACAGAGCCCGAGTCGCTCAGCATTCATCAGGACCAGTAGTGTGATCCACCGGCGGTCTGCACTCGCTAAGGTGCATCCAACCGAGAGGATATTAGTGTGAAAAAGGATAAAAAAAAGTAATACTTTGCTTAAGTATACTCACAGCTAATGCCGTAATGAGGCACACTCAGCTAGTCGCTGGGGCCAATTACAGGAGGTGTTTATTTTTCGCTTTACATGGGCCAGCGCGGTGGGGGGTTTCTTCATGCCGCGTTCCTATTACGCAGGCGACTCCCCGCAGGTTACCTGACCTTTCACCACCGCAGCTCCTAAATTATACAATTACCCAGGCAAAACTATAGTGACTGACCAACAGAATTTAGGGGCCCATTATGATCACAGGCGGATCTCCACCACCGGGCCAGCGGTGTTCACCGCCAGCTAGGTGGTGGCGATCCGCCTGCCAAATGACCCATTTTCACCCCGCCTTATTAGTATAGAGAAGGGCACCGCGGCGGATGGAAAGACCGGGGAAAAGGCACAGGTAAGGGTGACGGTGCCTTGCAGGCACCGCCATCCATATTAGGATGCATGCCTTTCCATGGACGGAGAATCCGCCATGGGAAGGCATGCAGGAGCTCACCGTGGGGGCCCATTGCGGGCCCCCGGGTTGGCTGCACTGGGGATACCCATAGTACCCCCATCATTGCCATGCACAAGGTGGCAGGCACCGCGCAGTGCCTGTCACGTTGTGCATGGCAATGCACAACATGGGCTTTAACATTGCAGCAGGTGCTGCTTAAAGCACCGCCCACTGCAATGTTAAAGTCGAGGATGTACCCACCAGTGTGGCGGGCACATCCTAATTTGCCTGGCTGGACAGCCGCAACTTCGACGGTCGGTCCCGTGCTCCGTTTTGTCCGTCCGCCATCATAATAGGCCCCTTAGAGAGAGGTTTTTCTGCACCTTCCCCGAGATTCAGAGATCCTGGAGGTTATGTATATAACCAAGGTGTTTACTGTTTGAAGTCACCAGATAATGAGACCTCCAAGCCTACGATCATGACAACTAAACATGATGGCTCCCTACATCAAACATTAATAGAGAGCTAGAACCTACGGTGCTCAACAGCATTCCAACCATCTCCTATTGCAAGTCGAAGCATCCAAAGCCAGCACAATGCAATTTATAAGACACATGTTTCCAAATTTAAAGCTGGTGAAAGGGAGTCCTCCGAATCACTGGTGAACAAAGTACCCATTGGACCGGACATAAAAGGAAGTGTTTTTCCATCATCCATTCGAATATTATCCTTGTCCAGCAGGAAATATTCCCCATAGGCCCTTCCATAGGGAACTGAGTTGAAATAAGGATAACTCTTAAGGACAAAATGTCGGTTGATGGCCTTCTTGCTTCGGAGACACGTTCATATCCACCTTTGGGTTCTTCAATACAGTTTAGGAGCACCACAGAGTTTCATTCAACGGTCAAGATGCAATTACCCCATATGCTTTTGCTAAGTTCTCTGCCCACAGAGGGCCATATCCCCCCTGTGAGTGAAGAAGTGAGAATATATGGGGTACCAAACATCTCTCCACACATTGAGATGTCCAATGAAATAGATTGACCGCAGGAAGGGTCCAGCCGATTCTGAGGCTAAAGGGTTGTGAAATTGAACGCCCATTATCTAACTATGATGTTTCAATATTAATTAACGCTTGTTTGGCCACTTATGGTTTAACTCTATCTGACAGCCGATCCGTAGTCTATCCATCTAACAACAAACATGCCACTCTATCCCTCCATTTAAGAGCTAGTGCAGCTGATTACATTTTGTCAAGGAAAAAATATCTGATTCCAGTCCCGAAGGAGGCTAAATTTATTGAAGTTACACCAGCCATGCTTTTCCTTTCCATGCTGGGGAATGTTCACATATGTGTATCTATGGGCTACTTTTTGAGCAGTGTGGTAAAAATTCGAAGTGCTTTGTCATAAACTTCTGGTGTTTTTAAAGGATGTCTTTTGTGTTTAATGGAACTTTTACAGATTGGATTAGCTGGTACCCGCTAATAGGTTGACTTGCATTTTATATATAATTAGTATTGTGAGTCATGTATACATTTTATTGGTTTTACTGCGTGTTTGTTATGTTTTATATCTTTTATGGCTATTTATTTAACTGAATGAAGAAATGTTCTTCTTCTTCTAGAATCGCCCTGTAAGCAGAAACAAAGATTCACCTATTCTAAAGTTATTGGCTCAAAATCTCTCCCGAGTTGTCGGATTAGGTTCCAATTGTATGAGCAGGTGACTTTAACACCACTTTGGCACCTTAAGAAGGGCTAGCAGAGCTAACTAAAGGGGTATACAGAAATTCGAGATGAAACCTCTCAGGTCTTGGCCATCTGCAGGTCTTCAATTATCATCACTCGCCTTGTTTAATGGCTTGAGGGCAGGCAATGGCAGATTTGACATGGACAATAACCCTGCATTTACATTTAGAAACCGAATTGACTATGCCATATTGGATATTAATCCTTGGCACTTAGCATTGGACTTCAAAATTATCACATGGGTAGATAGCAATCATCATGCCCTTGTGCAAACAATGGAGGATCGATTTGTAAATGTAAGGACATCTCCTGTAATTCGTTTGGCACCAATTTTGACACTCGCCCATAATAGGAAAGCAGGAAGGGGCATAAGATTAGCCATAATCCTGATACAGTGACATGTTTATACCCCATTCAGCAGATTACTGGGCCCATTTGCTTGTCTTAGTTCTGGTGATATACCGATGGCCTGCATGCATACTGCTTTATTTAATGTGCTTTATACTTTGTGAACTACTACTATCAAATCACAAACTACGAAGAGAAACACTGAATCTTTATCAGATGGAAGTACTTGGCCCTTTCTAAAGACCACATCTAAGTCACGCTCGTTGACTTAAGGCCCGCATTCGAGCTGGTCCTGAGATGCCAATTGTGGCTCCATGTGTCCAGAATGGGCATGGTCCCTTGCATATTGAATATTCTCAGCCTACTGCAGAAAAGACATGCTCAGGTGTGGTCGGGTTATGGGGGGAGCTAACTGACCACATACCCATTGCTCGAGGAGTGCGACAAAGGTGCGTTTGTGCTCCGTCCCTATTCTCCCTCTACATTAACGACCTGGTGGATCCCCTATTAAGCTGCGTCTGTGATAGTCCCAGGCTTGGGAGTCTTTCAACACTCACATTGTTATTCATGGATGACACTGTGTTGTTATCCCAAATCCCCATGTGATTATAGAATCTGCTGAACAGCTTTATAGAGTATTGTGCCAAAGAGGCCTGGAGGTGAATACCTCCAAGACTAAGACCTTGGCGCTAAGCGGCGAACGATCTTTACAAGCGCAAGTCATTGTAACAACTTGCGTTGTAATAACTGCAATGTAACCTACCGCAATGTAAATGATCGCATTGCAATGTCACATATTCCTCTAAGCCCTTATGAATTGCTCAATAAGGAGTTTTACATGAGTGGGATGAAACTCCAACAGGTAGGACAATTTGATTTCCTGGGGGTGAGGATTGATAAATCCACCAATTGGAAAGGACACATATTAAAAAATCTGAACTTTCATTTAAATATGGTGCATCATGGGTACCTAAGCAATATAAAGCCACCACACTGAAATCTCTGGCTCTGGCCTTAGAAATTTATAGGGCTATTGAGCAAAGGTAAGTCCATTGCTTTTCTGGGTGAGATTGTGGCCCTTATCAGAATTAGTTCTTTACAGGTCAGTACTTGAAGTGCTGGTTAGGATAGGATATTATATCACCAGTGCATGGTTTAATTACATTAAAAATCCAGCTCATCACACTGGGCCTAGGTATGTATTGGTTTAAACCAAGAGAAATCAATTTTAACACCTATTCAGTGGTTAAAATGAAATATTGGAACGATGTGGTTGAGTCCTGTCATTTTAGCTTGTAGCTAGGTGGCATGACAGAAGGGTTTCTAGTTTTTAAATGTGTGCCATCAATACAGCCATATAATAATGCCTTCGTCCCACCGTTAGCTCACACTTTATTAGTTACATTCAAACTCAGTACCTTGATGGTTAACAAATTCACCTATAAATGGCCTCAAATGGGTCCAACTCACATTCTAAATTACAAGCATTGAGGATATTGAACATATACTGTTCTTCTGCCCAAAATATGCCAGACGAAGACATTCTTGGATTAAGCCTCTATGTATCACCCTGGGCATAAGACAATACAGTGAAGCCTATAGGATCTTAAGATCTGTTCTTAGTACCTAGGGCATTGAGCCTTGGTGGTACTTGTTGTGTCGTGGTTGGGGGTAGTGACAGCCCTAGGGGTTGCTACTCGGGCCCTACGCTCGGGGGCATCTATGGATAACTAGGCCTAACACGTGGCCCTAGAAATAACAAAGGCGGACACTGGGTATAACTTCATGGCTCTCCGTCTGCGCGCCTGACTGGCGTACGTGCGTGCGGGCCCCTCTTTATTATAGGAAGTCACATGACTCAACGTTGCATGCCCGTGGCGTCACAGGCGTGCCAGAACTGGGAACACAACATTCCTCCTAAAACATGAAGAAATTAAAACACATAACATTTCAACAGTCCACCTTGATATGCTGCCGTTGGCAAACTCTACTCAAGTGTTGTTCAGATTACTGGGCATGATAGTTAACATAACAAACAGTCTATTGCTTCAACGCTTAGATTTCACATCAGAACAGTCTTACGTGAGGTAGTCCCGCAGGCGACAGGAGGGTGTTGGGTTTCTTCTCAGTCCATACTGTGATTCTCCCCGTTTCAGTGTGTCCTCTTCAGTGACCGGGACTGGTGACTGTGACCTGTCGATTGCACCATCGGGACAATCCATATTCTCCATGGCCTCTGTGTCTTCATTCAGCCCGCCGTTCGACTCCACATAGCTGTTGGTTCTCCGAGTGACTTCTTGTCTGGTTACTGTTTAAGGGTTAGCAGGACTGAAGGCAACCTCGTTCTCTGAGGTGAACTTTGGAGGACAGGGTGATCTTAGCTCAGGATGGAATCGTTTGAAATGTGACACATTCCTCGTTACTGTTTCTCGCCCACGTGCCGCTATGATGCGGGTGCCTCTCACACTGATCACTCGCCAGGGCCCTGGTTCATAGTTCAGTCTGAACTTCCCGCTGGTTACTGTGTTTCTGAGCAGTACTAAGTCCCCTCTACTGAACTTGATTGTCACGGCTCTTCTTCTCTTGCTGATTTGAGCATACATGGCCTGCCTTTTCCTCGCAATCCGGTCTTCATCCGCCCCCTCGGGGGTCCACCGGGGGTGGTGGGGGATGGAGTCAGTCACCACCCGCCCCATGAGGGCATGTGCCGGAGCCACCCCCGTGGTTGAATGAGGTGTCTGCCTGTAGCTCCGAAGGAATGTGAAGATGGCCATCTCTATTGACTGGCTCTTGTCATGCGCAATGCGAATCACCTTGTTCAGAGTTCTCATGAATCGCTCTGCTTCTCCATTAGCCTGAGGCCAGCGAGGGGTGATGCGGCGATGCTGAGTACCGAGGGAAGCTAGATAAGTGGCTAGTTCTTGTCCTTGAAACGGGGGTCCATTATCAGTCCGTAGTTCGCGCATTACCCCATGAGCAGCAACAATCTTTTCCAGCTTCGGTATGACATCTCCAGCACTCGTGCTGGTTATTATTTCCACCTCGGCGTATTTGGAGTGGTCATCAATTACCACTAAGGTGTGTCTCCCATCCGGTAAACTGCCAAAGTCCATGCTGACTCTTTCCCATGGTTGTTGCGGCCGCGGTTCTACTATGACTGGGGCTTCACGCGGAGCGTCACCTGTGACTTGGCAGGCCGTGCACGATCTCACCATTCTCTCCACCATTTCATCCATCAGAGGGAACCACACTTTTGTTCTCAAGCGTGCCTTGGTCTTGACCATTCCTTGGTGACCGACGTATGCCAGTTGTACCACTTGTTCAGCTAGTGCAGAGGGTATTACCAGTCGGTGCCCTCGCAGCAAGCATCCGGTGCTATCCTCGTTCAGCTCTCCTTTTACGTGGTGCAGACTTTCCATTATCCTTTGGGCTTCTGGTGTGAACGCTTTCCAACTTTTCTTGGCACGGTGCCAATTCCCCTTCCGAAGAGCTTCTCGAGCCCTCTGTATGCAGACGTCGTGCGCCGTGGCCTTCGCTATGTCACTTACTGAGAGGGGTCGCGGACACGACCGCGCCGTCACACACTTGACATAGGCTTCCGTTTCTTCAGCTTCTTCCATCTCTTCCGGAGTGGCGGGCCGGGGATGACGTGAAAGGTAGTCTGCTGGATTCCTTGCCCCTGGCTGGTATTCAATGTTGCAGTTGTACTCCTGTAGTTGTAGCATCCATTTTTCAATGAGGGGTGGTGGCTTTGTCGAGGTCCCCGAGAATAGGGCTACCAAGGGTTTGTGATCGGTCACGACCGTGAAAGGTTTGCCATACACATATAGGTGAAAGTGTCGGCATCCCCAGTGGATGGCGATGGCTTCTTTCTCGATTTGAGAGTATCGTTGCTCGGTATCCGTGAGCGAGCGGCTCGCGAAGGCAACAGGCACCCAATCCAGTTCATCTCTTTGTCTCTGCATCAGGACTGCCCCTAGCCCGGCTGGGCCAGCATCTACTGCTATCATGGTGAGGTTTCGGGGGTCAAAAAATGCCAGGGTCGTGTTGTCCGAGAGTGATGCTTTGATGTCCTCGAATGCCTTCTCCTGTTCCGGTCCCCAGGTCCGTGGCGTGGAGTCCTTTGTGAGTTCTCTCAGGGGAAGTGTGAGGTTGGCAAGGTCTCTTATGAACTTCCCACAGTAATTGACCATGCAGAGGACGCTCTGAACTTCTGTGATTGTGGTAGGGGGTTTTGCGTCTTTGACATCTTTGACCTTTTCTGGGTCTGGGTTGACCCCTTCTGCAGAGAAGATGTATCTGAAGAATCCTATCTTTCTTTGTAGGAACTCGCATTTCTCTCTGTGGAGAGTGAGTCCAGCCTCTCTCAGTCTTCGGAATACCTGGGCTAGCCGTTGGTTTTGCTCTGTGATGGTACGGGCATGTATCATGATGTCATCACTGACATTTATCACACCCGGTATGTCTGTTATCAGCTCTTGAATTACGTTCTAGAACACCTCCGCTGCGCTGGAGATACCGAAGCTGGGTCGGGTGTACCTCCTGAGGCCTATGTGAGTCAAGAAAGGTCGTTATGTTTCGCGACTCCTTGTCCAGTACCAACTGGTGGTATCCCGACCGTAGATCCAGCTTCGAGAACCAACAGGCTCCGGCCATTTCTCCAATTAAGTTGTCAATGGTGGGAGTGATGTGACGTTCTCGTTTTATGGCTGTATTGGGGAGGCGCATGTCCACGCATATTCTGACCGCCCCTGGTTGTTTTGGCTTTCTGGTGACCACGATGGGCGACACCCAGGGGGTGGGGCCCAAGACTTTTTCAATGATGCCAGCCGCCTCCAGCTTCCGAAGTTCCTCCTCTACCAGGGGTCTAAGGTGGAACGCAATGCGTCAGTGTCTCAGGGCTACCGGCTGTACCGTTGGGTCGATGTGTAGGTGTATTTCACGGCCTTTGAATCGTCCAATTCCTTCGAATATGTCAGAGAACTCCATTATAAGCTGCTGCACAGATTCTTCGTGAACGCCAAAAGCAAAAAGTCACGACCCCTAGGTCCTCAGCCGCTCTGCAGCTTAGCAGCATGCCCTGCCCATCTTCCGATACGAAAATGTTGGCGTTGATCGTTTTGTCCCCATGGCGAACAGCAGCTCGGAATTTACCTCGGATCTTGAGAGGGGTATCCTGCCCATACGCGAACACGGTGATGGGCGTGGAACTCAGGGCAGGGGGTTGCGTCATTGTCCTGTAGAGTGCTGCACTCATGAGGTTGATGGAGGCTCCCGTGTCTACTACAGCCATGATGTCTTGTTCAGCCACTCTGATCGGACATTGTGGGAGTTTCCTGGTGCGTCGAGTGGCGGTGCCAATCATATGTATTTTGTACACCGTCCGTTCTTCTTCTTCGTCATCGTCCATGTCACTGTGGCTCTGTTCACCTTCCAGCACTGCGTTTACCACTTGGCGGGGTCTGCGGAATTTCTTCGAGCGGCACACCTTCTCGAAGTGGTTGAGCTTGCGGCATCCTGAGCAGCGCTTCCCTCTGGCCGGACACTCTGGTGTTGGGTGACTCGGGCCTCCACAGTATCCACACGGGTGTCCGGATGCCACATTCGGTGGCCGGGCCGTCTTCTTGTGCCACTTGGACGGTGAGTGGACCTGGATTTTGTTGACTGGTTTCACTTTAACTGTTGCCTGTAGTGTTGCTTCCATGTGCGCCGCCCTGGCTTTGGACAGTTCTTTTGTGTGACCGAGGGTCAGAATGTCCGCTAATGGTTTGCCTGATTCCTCCAATATTCGTTCCCTCAGCTTTGCAGAGGCACAGCCCTGGATTATTTGTCCCCGGATTTCCTCCGTGACATCCGCGAAACCGCAGGATAGTGCTAGCTTCTTGAGCCTTGTGTGGTACGTGTCCAGAGACTCCTCCGGCAACTGTCGCGCTTGCCTGAAAATGAACCTTTCATAGTCCTGGTTGGCCATGGGTTCGAAGTGAGCATTCAAGGCATTGATCAGCGTGTGATGTGTTTTGGGAGTCGCTTCAGTGAGTGTTCTGGCGATAGAGTGTATGTCTTTGCCTCCCAAGTGGAGCACCATGGCTCTCTTTTGTTCTTTATGTAGCTTCGTGGCCTCGAAGAATACGAGGAGTCTGTCCACCCACTCTTTCCATTTAGGAGCTAATGATGATGGCAACCCCTCCACCACGAAGGGTTCAATGGGCGGAATCGTGGCCATTGCACTGCAGACGTCGAGTCGCGCCCCTGATGGGCTGGGAGACTGATGAGGACAGAGTCCGTTGGGGCCTGGCGTAGGCCGCTGCTACGAGCGTGGCCGTGTGATTGCTGGGCCCGCTCCCTTATTGAGGTCGCTTCAGATGTCTGGGGTGACGGTACTCCCTCCAGGGAGCGTGGCGAGGAGCGCGCGACCAGCGCACTCACCATGGGCGAACGAGGCCTGGAGCGGGAACAGCCGACGCCGCGTTCGTGAGATGCGTAGGAAGGGGTAGGGCGCCGCCCCTCCAGCCGTGCGACTCGGGCAGAAGCGAGCTTCACGCACGGGCAGGGAAGCCAGGTGTGGCGCTGTGTATAGATCCACCGGCCGGAGCGCACACGGCCCCCCTCCGCCGGCAGGCGATCGCAGCAGTGCGCTTCTCGGGATCGCTGTATGGCACGGCCCCGGCAGCTGGCGTGGGACGGTAGCAAACGTCTCACCTGAACGCTCACTGGGACCGGAGCGATCTTCTTGTGGTCGCACAGCGTGTGCGTGTGCGGGCGTGAGGCACGAGCACCACGAGCCGGGAGACAGGCTCGCGGCCGCCGCACGAGACAGCAGGCACACACGCACACCCGGCGAGGGCTCGGCAGCCACCCTCGTCGCCAGTTGTTGTGTCGTGGGTGGGGGTAGTGACAGCCCTAGGGGTTGCTACTCGGGCCCTACGCTCGGGGGCATCTATGGATAACTAAGCCGAACACGTGGCCCTAGAAATAACAAAGGCGGACACTGGGTATAACTTCATGGTCTCCGTCTGCGCTCCTGACTGGCGTACGTGCGTGCGGGGCCCCTCTTTTTTATAGGAAGTCACATGACTCAACGTTGCACGCCCGTGGCATCACAGGCATGCCAGAACTGGGAACACAACAGTACTCAATGGCCGTCAGTCGAATAAAGAAATCATCAGGACTCCTGCTGTAGTGATACACCTTGCCACTAGATTAGTGTTTTGTGCAAAGAAAGCAAACAGGACGGCAATGGCACACCACATGACTGTTAGGTGGTATATAACACACAGACCAAAGACCAATGTTTTTGGATGTGTGAATATTTTAACCTGTGATCTGTTCTGGACGAGTTTTATTAAAACACGTTTTACTCCCAGGGTGCCATGAAGGTCTCTTCAGTTTAATATGCAAAAATCCTATTTGACTAATGTTGCTGTAATGGGATCATGCAAACTTTCATTCATCGCGTATTATTTTTCTGGTACTTTGATGCTATTTTTCCCTGTTTCTAATGGACCTATTTCCCTGCTGCTTTGTATATATATCAGTACCTTATATATGAGTATGAGTCGTCTTTTTAAAATTGAATGTTATATATTTTTTAATCTGTGTTTCATGGGCTGGCCCCAAAATAAACACATTTTGATGAAGATGGTTCCTGGATTCGTTCAAGCATGCCTTTCACCTGTTTATTACGACATTTTCAATTGTCTTGTCGCTTCTATGTTGGGCCAGTGAACTCATTCCTGTTTGCTCCTGTGACCATTGCTTGGGTCCTGACATGTGTTTCCATGTTGAAGGTTGATGTGTTCAGTTACTGGGTTTTCTGGTCATCACCTATTTCATCCTGGGTGCTATATTCCTAGTTCACGTCAAGTCCTTCTACTTGATGCCATGATTTGTAAGGGGGAGTACTGGGCGTGAGTCATCGTCCTGCTCACATGGAAATGTTCAGTGCGCTTAATTGTCCAGTGCTTGTCGCCATGTTTTCAGTGTCAAGTGCCAGTGCGTTTTTATGATGGACTTGTTTGTAATACTAATCGATTATATGTTTGCACGCCAGCCTAAAGCACTACCAGACCCATAGTGTTGTGCATTAACACGTATTTTCCATGTTGTTCCAGTGCTGTACATTGCTCGTTTAGCTTGACTGTTCAAACAAGCATAGCCGTGTTCTGAAGTTTGCATAGCCAAGCGGGAAGTGCAGATTCAGTGAGGTCAGCTTAATACCCAAGCTTGTTGGATCTTAATCATACGTCTGTATCACTCTCTGCACAAGATGTGACAGGCAGCTGTTCATTGCCCTGCGTTTGAAGTTTCTGCTTGATTATATGTTCTGTCCTCCACTTATCGCTTTGAGAAAAATAGTATAAAAGGAGCATAACAATGTATCAGATTTGGAATAATGTGAGCCAACTGATTGATCATAGACAAGAGTGGTTATCAGTGAAATTGCTAATTTCACCCACAATATTTTTGATGTGTGCAGCTATTTTCTAAGTAAACGTGTTACACATGTATGAGCTTTCTCAAGTGTTCTATTTCTTTCAGAGAATTTGGAGCATTGTGTTTCGGGAATCATCTTCACTCGGGAATTGAAAAGGGACATGCTCTGGACCCTTCACATGATAACCCCAGGACCAGACTCCACACGCTAACCCCAGGACCAGACTCCGCATGGTAACCCCAAGACCAGACTCCACACGATAACCCCAGCACCAGCCTCCACACGATAACCCGAGGACCAGACTCCACACGATAACCCCAGCACCAGACTCACACAATAACCCCAGCACCAGACTCCACACGATAACCCGAGGACCAGATTCCACACGATAACCCGAGGACCAGACTCTACACGATAATCGAAGACTAGACTCCACGCGATAACCAAAAGACCAGACTCCGCACGATAACCCCAGGACCAGACTCCACACGATAACCCGAGGACCAGACTCCACACGATAAACAAAAAGACCGGACTCCACACGATACCCCAGGACCAGACTCCACACGATAACCCCAGGACCAGAATCCACACAATAACCAAAAGACCAGACTCCACACAATAACCAAAAGACCAGACTCCACACGATAAGCCAAGCACCAGACTACCACCCAATAACCCCAGGACCAGACTCCACACAATAACCCCAGCACCAGACTCACACGATAACCACAGCACCAGACTCCACACAATAACCCGAGGACCAGACTACACACATGATAACCTGAGGACCAGACGCCACACGATAACACAAGGACCAGACTCCACACGATAACCCGAGGATCAGACTCCACACGATAACCAAAAGACCCAACTCCACACGATACCCCAGGACCAGACTCCACACAATAACCAAAAGACCAGACTCCACACAATAACCCCAGCACCAGACTCAAATGATAACCCCATTACCAGACTCCACAAAATAACCCGAGGACCAGACTCCACACGATAACCCGAGGACAAGACTCCACACGATAACAAAAAGACCAGACTCCACACGATACCCCAGGACCTGACTCCACACGATAACCCCAGGACCTGACTACCACCCATTAACCCCAGGACCAGACTCCACGCAATAACCAAAAGACCAGACTCCACACAATAACCCCAGCACCAGACTCACACGATAACCCCAGCACCAGACTCCACACAATAACCTGAGGACCAGACTACACACACGATAACCCGAGGACCAGACGCCACATGATAACACGAGGACCAGACTCCAAACGATAACCCAAGGACCAGACTCCACAAGATAACCAAAAGACCCAACTCCACACGATAACCCCAGGACCAGACTTCACACGATAACCCCTGGACTAGACTCCACACAATAACCAAAAGACCAGACTCCAGCACCAGACTCAACACGATAACCCCAGGACCATACTCCACACAATAACCAAAAGACCAGACTCCACACAATAACCCCAGCACAAGACTCACACGATAACCCCAGTACCAGACTCCACACGATAACCCGAGGACCAGACTCTACACAATAACCCCAGGACCAGACTCCACACGATAACCACAGGACCAGAATCCACACAATAACCAAAAGACCAGACTCCACACAATAACCAAAAGACCAGACTCCACACGATAAGCCAAGCACCAGACTACCACCCAATAACCCCAGGACCAGACTTCACACAATAACCCCAGCACCAGACTCACACGATAACCACAGCACCAGACTCCACACAATAACCCGAGGACCAGACTACACACATGATAACCTGAGGACCAGACGCCACACGATAACACAAGGACCAGACTCCACACGATAACCCGAGGACCAGACTCCACACGATAACCAAAAGACCCAACTCCACACGATAACCCCAGGACCAGACTCCACACAATAACCAAAAGACCAGACTCCACACAATAACCCCAGCACCAGACTCAAATGATAACCCCATTACCAGACTCCACAAAATAACCCGAGGACCAGACTCCACACGATAACCCGAGGACAAGACTCCACACGATAACAAAAAGACCAGACTCCACACGATACCCCAGGACCTGACTCCACACGATAACCCCAGGACCTGACTACCACCCATTAACCCCAGGACCAGACTCCACGCAATAACCAAAAGACCAGACTCCACACAATAACCCAAGCACCAGACTACCACCCATTAACCCCAGGACCAGACTCCACACAATAACCCCAGCACCAGACTCACACGATAACCCAAGCACCAGACTCCACACAATAACCCGAGGACCAGACTACACACACGATAACCCGAGGACCAGACGCCACATGATAACACGAGGACCAGACTCCAAACGATAACCCAAGGACCAGACTCCACAAGATAACCAAAAGACCCAACTCCACACGATAACCCCAGGACCAGACTTCACACGATAACCCCAGGACTAGACTCCACACAATAACCAAAAGACCAGACTCCAGCACCAGACTCAACACGATAACCCCAGGACCATACTCCACACAATAACTAAAAGACCAGACTCCACACAATAACCCCAGCACAAGACTCACACGATAACCCCAGTACCAGACTCCACACGATAACCCGAGGACCAGACTCTACACAATAACCCCAGGACCAGACTCCACACGATAACCACAGGACCAGACTCTACACGATAACCAAAAGACCACACTCCACACAATAACCCCTGGACCATACTCCACACAATAACCAAAAGACCAGACTCCACACGAAAACCCCAGGACTAGACTCCACACGATCACCCCAGCACCAGACCCCACATGATAACCCCAGGAGCAGACTCCACAAAATAACCATAAGACCAGACTCCACACGATAACCCCAGCACCAGACTCCACAGGATAACCCCAGGACCAGACTCCACACAATAACCCCAGGACCAGACTCCACACAATAACCAAAAGACCAGACTCCAAACAATAACCCCAGGACGAGACTCCACACGATAACCCCAGCACAAGACTCCACATGATAACCCCAGGACCAGACTCCACATGATAACCCCAGGACCAGACTCCACATGATAACCCCAGGACCAGACTTCACACGATAACTCCAGGACCAGACTCCACACAATAACAAAACGACCAGACTCCACACAATAACCAAAAGACCAGACTCCACACAATAACCCCAGGACCAGACTCCACACGAAAACTCCAGGACCAGACTCCACACGATAACCCCAGCACCAGACTCCACACGATAACCCCAGGACCAGACTCCACACGATAACACCTGTACCAGACTCCACACGATAACCCCAGGACCAGACTCCACACGATAACTGCAGGACCGGACTCCACACGATAACCCTAGGACAGACTCCACATGATAACCCCAGGACCAGACTACACACATTAACCAAAATACCAGACTCCACATGATAACCCCAGGACCAGACTCCACACGATAACCCCAGGACCAGACTCCACACGATAACCCCAGGACCAGACTCCACACGAAAACTCCAGGACCAGACTCCACACAATAACCAAAATACAAGACGCCACACGATAACCCCAGGACCAGACTCCACATGATAACCCCAGCACCAGAATCCACACGATAACCACAGGACCAGACTCTACACTATAACCCCAGGACCAGACTCCACACGATAACTCCAGGACCAGACTCCACACGATAACCCCAGGACTAGACTCCACACAATAACCAAAAGACCAGACTCCACACAATAACCAAAAGACCAGACAACACACGATAACTACAGGACCAGACTCCACATGATAACCCCAGGACCAGACTCCACAGGATAACCAAGACCAGACTCCACACGATAACCCCAAGACCAGACTCCACGCGATAACCCCTGGACCAGACTCCACACGATAACCCCAGGACCATACACCACACAATAACCAAAAGACCAGACTCCACACGATAACCCCAGGCCCAGACTCTAACACAGGACCAGACTCCACACGATAACCTCTGGACCAGACTCCACGCGACAACCCCAGGCGCCAGAGCTAAGGAAGAGATTCCCCTAGACACTGGGATGGAGAACCACCCAGCGCCGGACCTAGTTACTCACCCAGACAATAAGGATGTTAAACTAAATTACGATGGAGTACAACTGTGTTCCTTTACCTTGATTTGCATGTATTTTTGTGTACTGTTTGTGATGTGTTAAAAGTGCACAAACTTGTTGTCTGGGTAGAAAAGGATGGCATAGTAGACAGGTGATTTAGGTAGGTATGGAAGGAATCATATAGAAAAAATGGTACATGTGTAATGTATGGTACAGAGCGTATGGTATCAAGAGAATATGTGGAAATGGGGAAGATGGACAGGAGTTTCTGGACCCAAAGTGTAGACGCTTGAAGGGTAAAATGTGGGTGAGAAAAAGACTTTTTGAACCAGCTGCCTATGCCACTTTGCTAACCATTCAAGAGCATAACCAAAGAAAGGGCGAACACTAGGGGATCTTTGAGTGTGAGTGCCTAATACTTACCCTTCCTCCTTTCACAAGATTAGTTAGAGAAGTAACTGATGTAGCCGTACCCCTCTTACCATTTCCTTTCCATGTTGCATGGGATGAGTTGTGGTGCAATGCTGGCAGATCCTTTCTTGTTTCCATTGTATGAATGGAGGAGTACTAATAGGGGGGAAAAATTCTAAGCAGAATGAAACCTCACTGAATGAGATCCAGTCAAACGTATGCACCACCAGTACGGGAAAGGATGTGCAGATTTTTGAAAGAGTGGGGGGACTCGCTAATGTTTCATTGCTTACCGGTAATCTTCATTAGCCCAATTAAGGTCCTCCTCTTCCCAGTCCTTACACAAGTGAGAGGCAATCCTGCCTCCTGACAGGCTCGTCTAAAACGCTAGTATTTTTTTAAACATCTATTATATAAACCACTCCCATCCCCCGCCATGCCTGTTATCAACAAGTCCAGACACAAACACAGAGGGAGAGAGGGAGGAAACAGGACTGGGACGAGGAAGACCTTAATCCTGGTAATGAAGATTACTGGTAAGTAATAAAACATTACCCACTCATAAGTCCTCCTTGTCTCAGTCCTTACAGAAGTGAGGACCTCAAAAGTAACGTGGAACAACAAAATGTTCAATATCAAGGATCCCGTAGAGCTGTATGCCCTGATTGCCCAGAGTAAAAGCACATCCAAATGAGAAATGCTAAAACCCTGCCTGGGTAGAGACAGAGCCTGAATTTAGATGTACTCTAGGTATACCTCTAGCATCAAGGGAGGGCTCCCCAGGGTGGGAGGTCAGGAAAGATGGGGGGGTAGGTTTACCAATAAAATACATTTTTTTTTGATTTTTTGTTCTTACATGGGGTTGAGGAGCATGTGGGAAAAAAGAAAATAATTGTTCTCCTTTATAAACATTAGCCAAATATTTCAAATCAGGCCAGTGATTTCTTCTTTAAATGTAAGCAACATATTTAAAATGTACTCTTTTATTATATTCTGTCTCCTAGGATTGACGCAGGTAGGATAGAAAAAGCTAAAAGTATGAAAATTATGTCATGGAACATAAACCGTTCTAGGCTTTCCTGTAGAAGAAAAAAATCCTAGAATACTTAAGGATCTCTGATAGCAGTTTTTTGGTAGTTTTGTTTTTACATTTGAGTTATATATAGCGCTAGCTAGACCCAGAGGTATCAGAGTGCTTTACATAAGGATCCACAAAATTACAATAGTACATCAGTTACAAGTTGCATCAGTTACAAGAAAACATTTCAAGAGCGTCGGAAGACGAAATAAATGGAGCTTAGAAGGATAAGGGGGTGGGTTAAAGGTATAGGAGGGAGAAAAGATGGAGATAGGATGGAGGGCGAGACGAAGGAGAGTCTGCCCAAAGTCCAGCTGGGTAGGTGACGGCCGAGGGGGAATTCTACAGCCCATCTCCTCTATAGCTAATAGGTAGCTCCACCGGGCATCAGTCAAGCGGCTAGGTCTGAAAGAGGAAACAATTGGAGAGCAAAGAGGAGGGATAAATTGAGCGTAAGGGAGAATGAGGGGGAAGCAAAGGGGGAGGAGGGAGAGTATGATGGAGAGACGAAGTGAGGTCTGCCCAATGTCCGGCTGGGTAGGTGACGGACGAATGGGTAATCCACAGCCCATCTCCTCTATAGTTATCAAGTAGCTCCACTGGGCATCAACCAAAAAAAGCTAGCTCTCCACAGTCAGAGGTAGGTTCATAGATTCGGTATCCTGAAGGGTAGGAAGGATGGGGGATGTGTTCGAGGTCTGGTCGAAGTCCGGATTTGTCTCAAAGGAGTAGCACGACGTGGAAGGGAACACAGGGGCAGCCATCTTGGGGTAAGGCAAGGGATTAGCAGGTATTAACAGGGAGTGCTTAAAAAACTTGCTTGCCAAAAGATCATGTTGGCCCTCATGCCCCTCATTCAGACGAGGCCTTGGGGAGCAATCATAGAACACCAAAAGTATGTACCAGCAGCTCAGCGTTCGAAACACGGACACGCTCAAAGTATGTAAATTAGAAGGGAGCCATCGCTATTTCAAGATCGGCAGTTATGGAGAGGCAGCCTCCACACTGGCATACACAGCCACAAGCAACCTCAGCTAGTAACAGAACTCAGAATTGGACTGAAAATCCAGCAACAATGGGCACTTTCAAGGCATACTAGTTTTGCCAAGCATAGCATCCCAGGCTCAGGGTGCCTCGTAGACTTAGTTAAAGGTACCATTTTAGGGTCAGGCAGCTCGTGGTGTAACTCCGTTGCGGTATATTCTAATGTCATAAGCAAATACACAGTTACAGATCTTACTGTCTAATTGATGGTATTGATTGCCGCTTGCTTAGCGTACCGACATAAAGGCATATCTGAGAAAGTGCAGCATCTCCACGTCGCAGTGAGGGATCCTGCCTCGTGATATTATTGGGACGCATTTCTCAGATCGCGTCATAATCGGGACCGATTATCAGAAGGATAAGGTGCCTCCCCCTGTGTTCTTCATTCAAGAATCACATTTGCGAAAAGAGTTATGATATTGATTTTAATAAATAAAACCTGGCTAGAACACTGTATTTGTACAACCCAAACGTGTATAAAAGGGGTTGCTCTTCTGTTTAAAAAAACTGCTCAAGCTATGCTTGGCGATTGCACAGTCGACCCCCTAGGCAGGTGGGCGATCGCCAGGGCTAAAATCAATGGTTCTTGGCTTACTTTAGTAGGATATTATGGACCAAACCTAGATGACCCAGCTTCAATATATAATCTACTCCTTCAATTAACTAATATAAATTACCCTATTATATTTGGGGGGTGATTTTACTTGGCTTTGGATCCCAGCTAAGACTCAACCTCAAGTAGAGCAGTGGTAAAAACACAAAATATGAGAGTTGCCTTGAAGCAGTTGATGTCAGATATAGGGCTTTAAGATATTTGGAGAGAGATGAGTTACAAGACAAGGACAACTGGAGGGATTTTTACCTTCCATAACAAGAAGTGTGGTCACTGTTCCAGAATTGATTTCATTCTGGTTGATGTTGCTATATGTAAAAATACCATTAAGGTTAGCCATGTTCCGTAACAAATGTCTGACAACTCTGCGATAGTCCTAGAAATTGCTCTAGCTAAGGGTTCGCCCTCTCGTAGGTGGACTATAAATCGTATACTACTTTTAGAAACTACAGTAATCGAAAAAATTAAAAAACCGCAACTAAAGAATTCTTTGATTTCAACCTCAACTCAGCTTCCCTCCATGTGGTATGGGATTCGTATAAGGCATATCTAAGAGGTATTTTAACAACTATTTCCATTGCCCAAACCAAGATAGTGAGGGAGGAAATTAGAAAGTTAGAAGCAGATGTACATCTCCCAGTGTGGTCACTCTGATGCTGAAGGTGCTCTGACCGGCACCTGGTGCACTGTAGAAGTGGATGTAGCACTGAAAAAAGGCTATGTGATAGATCGAATTTATGAGATATGGCATTTTGAAAATGTTTGACAAACGGTTGGCGAGGGGGTGCACTGCTAAGGTTCAATGTCGCTATTCAAGATGGCATTTTCAATGGCCTCAATTCCCCCCCCCCCCCCCCCCCCCCCATTGGGAATTGAGGTAGATAATGAGTTCACGTCAGCAGTACATAGAAATAAATGTTCCTTTGGGTCGATGGAAACTTCTGATAGTTTTAGAAAAAATGTGGTTGTGTCTTTTATGTAGCTTTTCATACTCTTAACCATGGGTTGTAGGTATCTCTCCATGAATTTCCCCACCGGTTCATGCAGGGATCCTCTGGTGGATACTATGGGCCTAAATGGTGGGTCCTTGTGTATTTTGGGCGTTATATGAATAGACAGGCTTTTAGGGTTTTCTTGAAGTAAGTATCTTTTAGTTTTGTCATCAATGGTTCCTATTTCCAGAGCTTTGGTTAAAATCTCGATGAGTTTGTCTTTGAATAAGTTCGTTGAATTCCCGTTAAACATGGGCGAATTTTGCGGATCTCGCGTTCGCGAATTTTGCGGATTTGCGAACTCGCAATCCGCAAAATCCGCGAATTCCCGCGAATTTGCGGATTTTTTTTTTTTTTGTGTTCGCCCGTGTTTCTGCCAGTTCGCGAGGGTTTTTACAATTTCGCAATTTGCGAACTTACCTGTCGGGTCGCAAGTTTTGCGAACTTGTTGTTTCTACGTGTCCAGCCTGTTTGGGACACTCTTCTTCATCACTGCCACTCTCTGTCACCACTGCCACTCTCTGACTACTCATGCCACCCTCTGGCCCACCCATGCCACCCTCTGTTTCATCACCACACCCTCTGGTTGTCCAGTGTACATTATTTTCGGCAAAGCAAAGCACACCTTCCCTGCCTCAAGTGACCTGAATTAATTTGGGGCTGATTAATGTGTCACAGAATATTTTTTTAGCTGGCACCTGCTTCCTTAGTGCGCCCTGATTAGTGATCTTTTGCACTTGCTAAGTGCTTTCATTGTTGCAAAATTAGTTACAACACCTGCCCTGCCCCAACTGACAATAATGAATTAGGGGCTGATTAATGGATTTTAACTTCCAGCCTGGCTCCTGCTTGTCTCCCTTAGCTGTAATTCAGGACCTTTGTGGCATATGTGTAACTATTCTGAGGTTCAGAGCAGGGTCACATAATAGTTGCAACTGGCAACTGAACTCTGGAGGGGCCCCTCAGGAAGCACTACAGGAAATGGCTACTAATGATGAGCCTGAACTTTTGAACCTGGTAAGTAGTTTCAGTTTTGCTAAGATCGTATTTCTGCAATTTAGCACTTATTCGCGGGGCGCGAAGTTGTACTGGGAAGCCGCGAACTCACGCGAACAGTGCGAGCAGTGCGAGCAAAATCCGCTGCTCGCGGATTTGCGGATTTTGCGGGAGATTCGCGAATCTCGCGGATTGCGAATTTCCCGAAAATCCGCAAAATCCGCGAGCGGAACGGATTTTCCGCCCATACCTAATTCCCGTCCAATTTTGAATATGTTTTATCATCAAAAATATGTTCCTTGATCTTTTTAGGTCTCGCTAGACGTACGCAAAAGCGAAGCTTTTGCGTCTAGCGAGACAACTAATGTAGTCACTTTCAGGGGAATGTGGACTGCAGACTGTGACGAGCTTCTCATCCTGGAGATTCTACCTCGTGAGCGCGCACGGCCAGCCCGGCGCCGTGCACGTCCCCTGCCACAGACACACACATGCACACGCAGGCAGGAAGAGCCACACACACAGACACATGCGCGCACCCCCCCGCCCCCCCGCCGCACACACGCAGGAGCGCACTTACACACACGCACGCACACATACAGAGACATTCCCCCCCCCCCGCCCCCCCGCGCCGCATACACAGAAGCGCCCCCGGTCGCCGCATACATACAGAGACACCTCCCCCCCTCCCCCGCCCCCGCCGCAGCTCTCCCCCCCACCTGACAACACTCACCGGGCTCTGCTGGCGGGGGCTACACGAGAGCTCCCGCTCCTCGGGGCTCTTTCCGCAGCACTTCTCTTTGCTCCCGGTGTGACTCCTCGGCTCTGCAGCTCTTCTCCGGGGCCGCAGGACAAAAGCTACTCCTCTGCGCAGGCGGGTCCGGGGCACTCCGCAGCTCACGGGAGCCCCGGGCCGCGGGAAGACTTTTCCTCTCCTTTCTCGGGTGCTCGAGGAGGCGGGACTTCCGGCCGGGCCGCGATGCAATTGGCTGGCCGTCCGGGCGGCTGGTTGCTTTCGCTACCTTCTAAGATCTGGTTATGAATGGTGGGCGGGGAGTACCGCTAGACGCTAAGCCTGCTTACTGAATGAAATGCGCGTTGAATGCCACCGCGTCACCACAACAGTTCCGTGGGCGCCCTTCCCCCGCCTTTTGTACTTCCCCCTCCCGCCAAGGGCCGATTGGTCAATAAGAGCCTTTGGGTGCTGCTGACGGAATCACCAGTAACGCGTGTCACGAATCTATTTAAATGAGGAGTTTCATAACGGCAGAATCCCAGCGCCCACATGGAATGCTGAACATTTCATCTGGTTGTGAGAATCCCTTTAGGAGCGGCCACTAGACACAGACGAAACCGGCAAAGGGAGCTGACACACCTCTGTGCACGCACCTGCTCTTCTCTGTCTTAGCCTCGATGTTCTGCTTTTGTTGACAGAACTCCTTCCTAAAGCTGCAGACCTGTGCCCCGCCGTTCTGCCAAACCACGAGGAGAGTGGGCAGGTGCTTGGACCCAAGGATGTGTCCCCGTCATACGGCCAAGGCATGCATCCTGACGGCGTCAGCTGCAGAGGTAAGAGTCCTGGCGCGTGCAGCGAGATGCTCTTTGCGTATAAATACTACCAGCCTCAAAGGTTCATTAGTGGCCTCCGATGAAAGATTATAAAAAAAATTTTGTCGAGCTTCAATTACCCGTCTTATTTTCCAGGGTGTCAAATTATTCTTTTATGAATGCATGATCTAATTATTCATCATGATCCTTGTGTTATTTCGGTAAATAGACTTCTTTAGGATTGTTCAACAATGGACTTTTCTTTGGATGTTGCTGTCCCTTGTGATGTGGTAATATCCAAATCTGTTTATTTCGGATTCTTGAGCCATAAAACAATTAAACAAATAAATACATACAGACATCTCATACATTTCACCGTTTTAAATAAAAAATATGTCACAAAATGGGAAAGTGATAAAAAGAATACCCTCCATTCGACTATAATAAATGGACGGCGGGGGTGGTGTGGAATTGGCAGCGTTATTGGTGACACCACTGCCATGCACACACAGACACCACCACTGGCATGCACACACAGACACCACCACTGGCATGCACACACAGACACCACCACTGGCATGCACACACAGACACCACCACTGGCATGCACACACAGACACCACCACTGGCATGCACACACGGACACCACCACTGCCATGCACACACAGAAACCACCACTGCCATGCAGACACAGACACCACCTCTGCCATGCACACACGGACACCACCACTGGCATGCACACACAGAAATCACCAATGCCATGCACACACAGACACCACCACTGCCATGCACACACAGACACCACCACTGCCATGCACACACGGACACCACCACTGCCATGCACACACGGACACCACCACTGCCATGCACACACGGAAACCACCACTGCCATGCACACACGGAAACCACCACTGCCATGCACACACGGACATACCACTGCCATACACACAGGGAAACCACCACTGTCATTCACACACGGACACCACCACTGCCATACACACACACAGACACCACCACTGCCATGCACACACGGACACCACCACTGCCATGCACACACGGACACCACCACTGCCATGCACAAACAGACACCACCACTGCCATGCACACATAGACACCACCAGTGGCATGCACACATAGACGCCACCACTGCCATGCACACACGGACACCCAAAAAAATTTATGCAAAGCATTGTCATTTACAATGCCAGTAACTCAAACTTTAATGCTGCGAGACCTATTGCATTGCAAATGCTTGTTTTGTTGTTGTTGTACATTTCAGTGTTCAAAATGACCAGGGCTCACCCTTTGTCTGCTTTAATGCATTATGATATTTTTGTTATTGGCAATCTTTTTTAAGGTGTCTTGGTCTTTCTGTGTGATGTTTTTGTGAATTTTCTTTTTGAAGTTGATTTTGGAGATGTCTTATTTTGACTACATTTTCAAAAAGCTCAATGCATTTATGGCTGCATGGTGCTTGGTAGGAGCTATGTGGTTGTAGGCCCATAAGTTGATAAGATTTTTGATGGGTAGGTGGAGGTAACACATTGTCAAAAAAATGACAATTGATATACTTATCCGAACATGAAATAAATCAGAAACTTCATGCGAGTACTCTCATAAAATATCATAGAGCATCGCGCATCCCCCGAGGATTACGATTAGCGTTAAAACCTTCTTTGTATAAGAATTCCAAATTGTTTCAAGAAAAATGGAATGCTATTCTTAACAAATGTAGCCTTGACTTAATCCTGAATTAACTCAAATACTCGCTGATCTAAATAAGGAAATCAAAGAAATTGAAAAAGAACTAGCCGATACAATAACATCTGATGAATGGTCCAAAACATTAAAAGACAGCAAAGTCCAATTAGAGAAACATTCGAAAGAAATTAATGACAGAAAAATTCGAAAATTCAGGAGGGACACACTGGATTATAAACTGGGGGAGGTTTATGTATGGGCGGAGGTATACGCCCAAAGGAGGAGAAATAAGCCATATAGCCAACAAACTGACACATCCTCATCTGGAAGTGACACCGGAAACGGTCCACAGAAGAAGACTAGCCTTTCTCCAACATCCGTGAGATCTGATAACAATACACTGACAGACCAAAATGAAAGTCCAGCTACCTCGGTGCCTTTTTTAGATCAAAGCCCGGATATAAGAGAAGACCCAGGCAGAGTTAAAGAGAAAGAGAAAGAAAAAACTCACCCAAACACACAAAGCACAATCGAAAAGAAGGTCAACAAGAAGAAAAACACTTAGTTATAAACATCTCTGATACCATCTTAAAACCTCATGAAATGAAACTACTGGAGAAAGGAACATCATTCATTCCTACAACTCAGACCAACCAGTTGGAATTAGACATTAGCACTTTTAAGTTCACTCGAAAACTAAGGTTAAGACATTTTTTTGACAATGTGATACCTCCACCTACCCATCAAAAATCTGATCAACTTATGGGCCTACGACCACATAGCTCCTACCAAGCACCATGCAGCCATAAATGCATTGACCTTTTTGAAAATTTAGTCAAACAAGACATCTCCAAAATCAACTTCAAAAAGAAAATTCACAAAAACATCACACAGAAAGACCAAGACACCTTAAAAAAGATTGCCAATAACAAAAATATCAAATGCATTAAAGCAGACAAAGGGGGAGCCCTGGTCATTTTGAACACTGAAAAGTAAAAAAAAAAAAATCAAGGAACATATTTTGGATGATAAAACATATTCAAAATTGGACGGGAATCCAACAAACCTATTCAAAGACAAACTCATCGAGATTTTAACCAAAGCTCTGGAAATAGGAACCACTGATAACAAAACTAAAAGATACTTACTTCAAGATCACCCTAAAAGCCCGTCTATTCATATGACGCCCAAAATACACAAGAACCTCAAGGACCCACCATTTAGGCCCATAGAATCCACCAGAGGATCCCTGCATGAACCGATGGGGAAATTCCTGGACAGATACCTACAACCCATGGTTAAGAGTATGAAAAGCTACATAAAAGACACAACCACATTTTTGCTAAAACTATCAGAAGTTTCCATCGAACCAGAGGAACATTTACTTCTATGTACTGCTGACGTGAACTCATTATATACCTCAATCCCCCATGGGGGGGGAGTTGAGGACATTAAAAATGCCATCTTGAATAGCGACATTGAACCTTCTATGCAACAATTTTTCATGGAATTGATGATATTCACCCTGTATCACGGTTATTTTTAATACAATCACGAATGGTACCTAAAACTATCCGGGATGTCCATGGGTAATTGCGCCGCGCCTACATATGCAAATACCTACATGAAACAATATGAGGACAACAACATCTATGGAGAAGCAAATTGGACAAAAAACTTGAAACTGTACGTTCGTTACATAGACGATTTATTTATAATTTGGAAAGACACTAAAGAAAATCTTGAACAATCTTTGATGAAATTGAACACCATTGATGACAGAATCAAATTAACATGGGAAATCAATGACATATCAATCACGTTCTTGGATGTACTGATTACTATAACCCCCACAGGTTTTGTTACTGATTTACATCGCAAATCCACTGACCGCAACAACACACTTCATTTTTCAAGTTTTCACCAGGGTTCACTCAAAAGACATTTACCATTCTCACAGATGCTAAGTGCCAAAAGAATTATGTCCAATCAGATTATGGCAGAAGAACGAATCAAAGAAATGGGCCTGAGATTTCTAGAAAGAGGCTATCCCACTCCGATAGTTGAAGAAGCAAAAACCCGAGTGGCTCTGATCCCCAGAGATGAAACATTCAAGAGAAGAACAAAATCTGAAGACACTAGAATGGTGCTGGTATCTAGGTTCTCTACTGTGAGCAAAACATACAAGAAAATGATATTAAAACACTGGCCAATTCGAAGTATGGAGCCCAATTTTCAAGGTATGTTTAAGGAACCACCAATTTTTGCAAATACTAGGCATGCGAACATTAAAGAAATCCTAAGTAAGGAACCAAGTGAAAAAAAGGAAGCCAAAGGGACTCGAGCGTGTTTGAACTGTAGTAAATGCAATAATGTCAATAAAGGCAATGTGGTCACACATCCTGTGAAGGGCTATGACATTAAGTTAAAGGTGAATGCGACCTGTGACTCTGCTAACTTAATCTATTTAGTGAAATGCCCATGTGGTAAAATTTACATTGGTAAAACCGAAAGAAAAATAAAAGTTCTCATCAACAAACATAAATCTAACATAAGAATGAGTAACGAAAAATCGAACATTGCTGTACACTTCATGGAATATAAACATAACATTTCTCAATTGAAATTCATGGTACTTGAAATTATCAAAAAATGTGAAGGTAGAGACAATAATAAATACTTGCTACAACGTGAGATCGCATGGATTTACAAATTGCAATCTATGAAGCCCTTTGGGCTTAATGATCGGATGGAATTCAGTTGTTTAATTTAGCCACTTTTTGAGTGGTTTTCTGATGCTGTACCTCTTTATTATGTGGCTCACAATGAAGATTAAGTATATAATTACTTTCCTATGTTTACTTGTTTACACATTCAATCATGGCCGCTATATCAGTTTTTACCACCTTTAGTCCACTCTTTATGTTTACCCTTTATGTTTCTTTCACGTGACCCAAGTAGGCGGTGCTACCTGTTTGTTTTGGCATACACAGACCTTAAATCTTAATATATCGGGGGGTTTACCGATTTAAACACTTCGTTATTGTGCACGATAACTTCAGCGTCTCCCGATGTAGTATGACACTCTAGACCTACCTACAGTATGTCAACCACACTCGAGCACTAAGTTGTTTGATCACTTTCCTCTTATTACTTTTAATGATTGTTCCCCACAGCACAGATTAAGCATAATGCATTTTAGTATGATGATTATATAAGCAGCATGATTGTTAATTGCTATATTCTTATGTTTCAGTGCTCATTGATAAAGGGCAAGGCTGCCCGAAATGCATTGGAGTATTTAGAAATGCGTATTATGAAATAATGATCTCGAATGATGAATTATGGTGAAAATACATAAGGATTGATATGAATTGAAATATCATGAAATACAATTCTGGAATAATGAAATAAAATATATGAAACACAAAGAAACCTACTAAGGAGTCTTTTTACAAAGAACCCATGGTGTGCCCTTTTCAGGGATGCTCTCACAATTTGGTGGTTGCACATCTTGCTATTTTGAAAATGTTTCTCATGATCTGTTCACCGACTACATCAATTTGCACCTTAGAGACAAGCAACAAGCTTCGGGTTATCCCCAGTGGTGTACCGATAATGAGGAGAAACAGAAGTACCGAAGGGAATATTTGCAGAAAGAGGGTATTCGTTGTGCTCTAATAAAATCCATGTGAACCCCACTAAAAGACAGATTGCTAAACTGTTTCTCAATTATCTATGGGGAAAACTTGGGCAGAGAGAAGACCGTTCAGAAAATACTCTAGTGACTGAGGCGGATGAATTTGATGAGGACTTTTTTACTACCTACTGCGAGGTGTCATCTTGTGAGTTAATAAGTGATGATACCGCCTGTGTGTGTTGGCGGTATACCAAAGAACATTACCCGCCTTCGTACAGCGCTAACATTTCTATTGCCAGTTTCACCACCGCTTATGCTAGATTAGAGTTGTACAAGCTTCTGGAGTTGCTTCAAGACCGTTGTCTTTATCACGACACAGACTCTGTGATTTTCATGAGCAAAGAGGTTGATGTCAACCCCCCGTTGGGTGACTATCTGGGGGAACTCACTAGCAAAACACCATTCAATGAACACATCACAGAATTTGTCCCGCCGGACCCAAAACCTACGGTTACCGCTTATCAGGCAGTAAAATCTGCTTGAAGGTGAAGGGGATCACCCTAAATGTTCAGAACTGTGAAAAAGTTAATTTTCAAACTGTAAAAGAGCTGGAAACCCAATATGCTAGGCACAGAGAAAGAGGTGAATGTGTTCCAGAAGATGAGAGCTTAGAAGTGCAATACCCCTGCATTGTAAGAATTACAAAACATTGGGATATTGAGACACGCCCTCTTCGCAAAATGTTGAGAGAGTATATGATAAGCGCATTCTTAAAGATGACTATAAAACCCTGCCCTGCGGCTTTTAAGAGTCATCCTGCCTCTGTGTAAACACGGTCTAGCGAGAAAAGGCTTTCTGCTTTGGGGTGTATACTTTATTAAAGGTTATTTAAAGTATGGATATTAGATAACAGCATCCGTTCTCTTGCATCCTCGCAGGTCCTGCCAATTCTGCTAAAAGTTATTGTGTAAATAGTTTTTGGGAAAATGTGCATCAAATGATGATCCAGCCAGCCACCCACCAACGTAGTGTGGCCCTGTTCCTGTTGGCAGGGGCTCTATCAAGAACTCTCGCAAAAGCTTCCACACCCGGCTGGACTGGTCCCATGAGGCACAGGGTCAGACTGATTTGCATATGGCCATGTCTGAACTGGGGTTGGCAGAGTGGGCTAAAGAATGGTGATTGATTAAACCCAGATCTGTTGACTGGGTGTGAGTGTTTGATTGGTTCAGATGCTCCGTCCATCACCATCCCCTTTTGTACCGCTTTGTTTGCCATAAGTTGGCAGGGTATGCTGAGACGTGAGTCCCTTGCTCACTTTGCCACTGGATTCAAGCTGTCCTGGCTGAAGACAGCTGATAGCCAGAAACCGGTCCTAGGATGCTTGATTCCGGTCCAGGGAAGATATGGCTTGGCAGTTCGGGCTGGACTGTTCCCATGAGGCACAGGGTCAAGGCTGATTTGCATATGGCCATGTCTGAACTGGGGTGGTGTGGAATGCAAAAAAACTATGGATTTAGGCCCAGATCTCTGTCCTGGGGTGAATGTATGACATTGTTCTGCATTCTGTCCATCAAATGTTGTTTTGACATTTTATTTCCACCCTCTAGTGTTAATATGTTAATTGTAGATGATCTAATGGCCTCTGCATGTGCCAGCGATGAAATTGAAAACACTTTTACTCAGTATGTTCACCATTGGAATCTAAGCCTTTTATACATTGTACAAAACGTGTTCTGCCAAGGAAAGAGCTCGCGAACCATCTCTCTGAACACCAAGAACATGGTGCTTTTAAAAAAACCCAGAGGCAAGCTTCAAATAACTACTCTAGCCAGACAAATGTACCCGGGTCGCTCTAGTTTCTTTCTAGAAGCCTTTGAGGATGCCACTCAGAGCCACTATGGGTATCATTTTGTGGATTTAAACACCGGCACGTCGGAGCATTACAGATTAAGGACAGGGCTTTTCCCACCGGATCTTCCTGTTGCTTAACTCTAAAAAAGTCCTAACATTCTACAAAGAGAAGATAAATAGAAAGCATCACCCAAGTTTAGAGTGCCAACACTCTCATGACCATGTCCAGCCGGATAAGCTTAATCTAGCTCTTTTAAGACTGTTGGTCTCATCATCCCCACAAAAAAGGAAAGCTCTTTTATGCTCAGCGTCTGATGATTTAGTAGCAGCGATTTCAGAGATAGCCCTAAATACCTTGAAGGGCAATGTCCCTCTGAGTCCTCAGCAGATCCGAGTGCTTAAAAAGAAACATAATGTTGTTAAAAAACTGAGCAATAAAAGGATCTCCAATAAAACTAACAAAAGTCTTGTCAAGCAGTCTGAGGGCTTCATAGGGTCACTGCTAGGCATTGCTCTCCACTTCTCTCAGGCCTGCTGTGTCACTGGTGATGGCGCATATTGAAAAAATGTATCCCGTTCGTAAACATCAGCTAGACAGAATGCGAAGTCCTCCAAGCGCAGATACTGACATTAGAAAATCAGTCACCGATCTGTTGGACGTCAAGATGCGTGAAATTCTTCAGCGTAGTGATTTACCAGTGCGCGAAAAGGCCAAGCTTTATACCTCTATCCTTCAAAAGTATCTGAACTTTGTCCATCATGGAAAAACGGAAAAAGAGGGCCTGACATTATTCTTGCCATAAAGTCAAGAACCACCCGTTTCTACCATCGGAGAACCAGAATCACCAGCCTTTAATATAGTTAATGAAGTCCTTGACAATCTTAACCCCCGGCACAAAAAGAAAGCCGAATTACTTCTTAATAAAATTCATCAATATAAAGACATCGCTTTCTGGAATGATAAGGGAGAACTTCTTTATAAAGGTAATGTTATACGCGGTTCAAACATGCACGATTTGGTCAGAGGCGCCACCCAGATACACCCTTTTGCTAAAAATAAAGTGCCTGTCGGTTGGGATGCCTTCATGCAGAGCCTAGCAGAACTGAACATCCCGACATCAGAGCTAGGCAACGCTGGTCATCGAATCTACTTAGAAGATTTAAAGAACAATTCCATTTCACCTTTTGTTATTCCGTCTACCCGCATCACCATTTTCACATGCCCTCATACAGCACACTCACAAGCTTACCGAGTTACCGTTGATAATGCTCATGAACCCATAACCACACCCGTCCAAGCACTCCTGCCAAAAAAAAGAAAACTGTTCAAGAGATTGCCTTGGTTGTCTGATTAACGCCCAGCATTTATAATAGAGATCTGTGTTTATTACTGTGGTAACTAAATATTGTTTTATATAGCTACTTCATTTTATGTTTGCCGTTGATAATATAATTTATATGACACAGAGCATTATGTATTTCATTACTACCACTACCTCATTAATCAAAAAATGTGATTCCTTTTTTTTTTTGTAACTCCGGATAATTTTAAGTTTGCTGTTGATGCTGTGATTTATATGCCCACAGTGCATAATGTATTTGATAACTCAATCAATCAATCAATCAAAACACTTGTATAGCGCACTACTCACCCAAAAGGGTCCCAAGGTGCTTGGGGGGAAGAGAGCCGCTCGAACAGCCAGGTCTTGAGCTGTCTCCTGAAGGCGAGGTGGTCCTGGGTCAGCCGAAGGTGGATGGGGAAGGAGTTCCATGTCTTGGCCGTCTGGTAGGAGAAGGATCTGCCTCCGGCGGTGGCTCTACGGATGTGTGGTACTGTGGTGAGGGCGAGGCTGGCGGACCGTAGCTGGCGGGTGGGCGTGTGGAAGGTCAGGCGGTCATTGAGGTACTTGGGGCCCAGGTTGTGGAGAGACTTGTGTGCGTGGGTGAGGAGCCTGAACGTGATCCTCTTGTTGACGGGGAGCCAGTGCAGGTTCCTCAGGTGGCCGGAGATGTGGCTGCGTCGAGGGATGTCCAGGATGAGTCGGGCGGAGGCGTTCTGGACGCGCTGTAGTCTTTTCTGTAGCTTGGCTGTGGTTCCGGCGTAGAGGGTGTTTCCGTAGTCCAGCTGGCTGGTGACGAGGGCCAGGGTGACCGTGTTCCTGGTTTCGATCGGGATCCATCGGAAGATCTTGCGGAGCATGTGGAGGGTGTGAAAGCATGAAGAGGAGACGGAGTTGACTTGTCTGGTCATCGAGAGGGAGGAGTCCAGGATGAAGCCCAGGTTGCGTGCGTGGTCTGTTGGCTTGGGGGCGGCGCCCAGGGCTGGGGGCAATCAGGAGTCATCCCAGGCGGAGGGTGATGGTCCAAGGACGAGGACTTCCGTCT
Organism: Lissotriton vulgaris; assembly: GCF_964263255.1. NCBI lineage: Eukaryota > Metazoa > Chordata > Amphibia > Caudata > Salamandridae > Lissotriton > Lissotriton vulgaris. Next base: position 1,368,228,654 of record NC_141689.1, on the reverse strand, counting down.
TGTCTGAGTTCAGTTTCAAGCGGCTGTTCTTCATCCACTCGGCGACGTCTTTCATCCCTTCGTGGAGGCTGGTTCTGGCGGTGTCGGGGTCTCTGGTGAGGGAGAGTATCAGCTGGGTGTCGTCGGCGTATGAGATGATGCTGAGGTTGTGTTGGCGTGCGAAGGCTGCGAGAGGTCTCATGTAGACGTTGAAGAGGGTGGGGCTGAGTGATGATCCAGATGACTTCGGTGGCCTCAGAACTAAACGGGGGAGGCGGACTCTCTGTGTTCTTCCCGCGAGGAAAGAGATGATCCACTTCAATGCCTTCTCTTGGATGCCGGTGTTGCTGAGGCGTTGGACTAGGGTGCGGTGGCAGACAGTGTCGAACGTTGCGGAGAGGTCCAGGAGGATGAGGGCCGCTGTTTCCCCGTTGTCAAGAAGGGCTCGGATGTCGTCGGTGGCTGCAATGAGGGCGGTCTCGGTGCTGTTGTTGGCTCTGAAACCGGACTGTGAGGGGTCGAGGGATCCATTCGTCTCGAGGAAGGCGGCAAGCTGTCTGTTAGCGATCTTCTCGATGACTTTGGCAGGAAAAGTGAGGAGCGAGATGGGACGGAAGTTTTTGAGGTCGGTGGGGTCCGCTGTTGGTTTTTTCAGTAGGGTGCTGAGCTCGGCATGCTTCCATCTCTCCGGGAAGGTGGCGGTGTCGAAGGAGGTGTTGATGACGTCTCGGAGTTGGGGTGCGATAGTGGAGTCGGCCTTGTTGAAGACGTGGTGGGGGCAGGGGTCAGTCGGAGATCCGGAGTGGATGGTGTTCATCGTGCGGGCTGTGTCTTCGGTGGTCACTGCGGTCCAGGTGCAGAGGGGCGTGGTGGGGTGCGTTGGTTCGGCGGTTGGGTGCGAGGATGGTGTGCCGAAGCTGTTGTGGATGTCGGCAATCTTGCGGTGGAAGAACGAGGCGAGGGAGTCGCAGTGATCTTGTGAAGGGGTAATGTCGTTGTTGCCGGTGCTGGGGTTGGAGAACTCCTTGACGATGCTGAAGAGTTCCTTGCTGTCGTGGGCGTTGTTGTCCAGTCGATCCTTCAGTGATTTCTTCTTGGTGGTGCGGATGAGCTGGTGGGGCTTGCGGACCGCGTGTTTGAGGGCGGTCATGTTGTCAGTGGTCCGGTCGAGGAGCCAGGCTTTCTCGAGGGTGCGGCAGGTCTTTTTGGAGTCCTTGAGTTCGTCGGTGAACCAGTGGGCCTTCTTGCTTCTGGGTTTGCTGGGAGGGTTCTTCAGTGGTGCGAGGTCATTGGCGCAGGCTGTCAGCCACTGCGTGAAGTTGCGGGCTGCTTCGTTGGGGTCCGGTGTGCTGGCAGGTGGGTTCTGGCTGAGGGAGGTGGTGAGCTGGTCGGCGGTGATCTTGCTCCAGCTTCTGTGAGGAACCTGTTGCGGGTGGTGGTGGGTTGTGGTTTTTCTGAATCTGAAGTGGACGCAGCTGTGGTCGGTCCCGTGAAGTCCGGTGGAGTGGCTGAAGGCGATGTGCTTGCTGGATGAGAAGACGGGATCAAGCGTGTGGCCGGCGTAGTGGGTGGGGGTGTTGGCCAGTTGCTTGAGTCCGAGGTTTGCGAGGTTGTCCAGCAGGGCGGCGGTGTTGCGGTCCTTGTTGTTCTCCAGGTGGAAGGTGAGTTACCTCATTAATAATAAGCTGAAATATGTGTTTTCTATACATTATAATAGTATTATAGCTATTGTGGTTATTATCAGGTGCCAAAAAAAGATGTGATTCCTTTTTTCTATGTAACTTCCGCTGCTTTTATGTTTGCTTTTGATACTGTGATTTATATGCCCCTGCGCATAATTTATTTGATAACTTCAGTTACCTCATTAACAATAAGCTGCAATATATGTTTTCTATGGTCACTAAAATGTTGTCAAGTATATGTAATTCCATATAATAAAACTGTAATTACATACAATGTGATTTTCTGTTATGTAAAACATGCTTTCAATTAAATTGTGAATACTACCCCCAAAATAAAATTTCTCTGAGCTTTGATTTCACATTTAATAAGAGCAATTTTATCTAAAATGCATTATCATTCTTTTTCAATAGTGTGATGATATGAAATTGATGAAATATCATTGTAATTCATAGCTACATGCCCTATATCCGGCTTAAGGAGCCCACAAAAAACCCAAAAACATGACATGCCCATGCATGTTTGGTCATTTTATACGATCTTTTTTTCAGCGACGTATCATTTTATGTGCCTTAATTCACAAAACTTCACTTACCGTTTTATACGTTTTTTTAATTTCTTTAAAAAAGAATAATAATTTAGGGGCGTGGCCAAAGGGGCATGGCCACCTGTCACATCCAATTAGCGAAAATACATGGTGATGAGTAATGTACAATCTATACTACTCATGCCCAATAGAGACAAAGTGAAGGGAGACTAGTGGCCCCTATGACCGTAGTGGACAGGGCCTCCTGATAAGCTTTCAACTATGCCTCCTTAATTACACAGGGGCCAGCATGAGACAGTATTGATAGCAACATCTAATACCCCCTGGCCCTTGACACGGGTTACAGACTAGAAGAAACAACGCACATGTGCAGGCTATGCAGTGCCCCCTAGATACTGTCTCTTAGCCAGTGAGGAGGCCAATGGAGGGCTAGGATGTGAGAGCCCCTCCTCTGGCGAAGATTAGGTCCAGTGCTTCCCATGGCAATACTACTGTCATCACCCGCATTAGAAGTGAGGGGAGGTTCATGAGGCCCTGGGTGATCCCCAGGAAGGAAAGTCAGTCACTGCAAAACACCACATCTATTTTGCGGCACTAGTCCCTGGGCACAGACACTGCTGACTACCTGTGCGCATTGGCCTCCATCAAGGGCAAGAGAGATCAACAGGACCGAGACCTGCTTACAAGATCCTCAAACTTGTTTGGAAAGGAAGGTACTTCATCACAAAAGAGCCCACTTCATGAGGAGCAAAACGATGACCATGCTCAACTTACGAGGAAATTCACTGAAGCCCTGTTTGACTCCTTGAGATTGGACCTCTAAACTGATAATAAGCTGGAATATGTGTTTTCTATACATTATAAATGGTATTATAGCTATTGTGATTATTATCAGGTACCAAAAAAAGCAGTGACTTCTTTTTTCTATGTAACTTTCGCGGATTTTATGTTTGCTTTTGATATGGTGATTTATTTGCCCCTGCGTATAATGTATTTGATAACTTTAGTTACCTCATTAATAATAAGCTGGAATATGTGTTTTCTATTGTCACTAAAATGTTGTCAAGTATATGTAATTCCATATAATAAAACTGTAATTACATACAATGTGATTTTCTGTTATGTAAAACATGCTTTCAATTAAATTGCGTATACTACCCCCAAAATAAAATTTCTCTGAGCTTTGATTTTACATTTAATAAAAGCAATTTTATCTAAAATGCGTTACCATTCTTTTTCAATAATGTGATGATATGAAATTGATGAAATATCATTGAAATTCATAGCTACATGCCCTATATCCGGCTTAAGGAGCCCCATATAAAACCCTGAAACAAGACATGCCCGGGCATGTTTGGTCATTTCATACGATTTTTTTTCAGCGACGTATCATTTTATATGCTTTAATTCAAAAAACCTAACTTATCGTTTTATACTTTTTTGTTGTTGTTTTTTAACAAAAAATAATTTAGGGGCGTGGCCAAAGGGGCGTGGCCACCTGTCAGATCCAATTAGCAAAAATACATGGTGATTAGTGTGCACAACCTATACATGCCCAATTGAGACAAAGTGAAGGGAGACTAGTGGCCTCTATGACCGTAGTGGACAGGGTCTCCTGGTAAGCTTGCAACTCTGCCTCCTTAATTACACTGGGGCCAGCATGAGACAGTATTGACAGCAACATCTAAAACCCCCTGACCCTTGACACGTGATACAGACTAGAAGAGACAACGCACATGTGGAGGCTATGCAGTGCCCCTAGATCCAGTCTCTCTTAGCCAGTGAGGAGGACATGGGAGGGCTAGGATGTGAGAGCCCCTCCCCTGGCGGAGACTAGGCCCAGTGCTGCCCATGGCAATACTACTGTCATCACCCGCATTAGCAGTGAGGGGAGATTCAGGAGGCCCTGGGTGATCCCCAGGAAGTACAGTCAGTCACTGCAGAACCCCACATCTATTTTGCGCCACTAGTCCCTGGGCACAGACACTGCAGACTGCCTGTGTGCATTGGCCTCCAACAAGGGCAAAAGAGATCAACAGGACCGAGACATGCTTACAAGATCCACAAACTTGTTTGGAAAGGAAGCTACTTCATCACAAAAGAGCCCACTTGATGAGGTGCAGGACGATGACCATGCTCAATCTACGAGGGAGTTCACTGAAGCCCTGTTTGACTCCTTGAGAAAGGACCTCTAAACTGTAAAACACACTCTCACGTTGGAATTACAAAACGTGTTACAGGATCTAAGCACTTTGGGGGACACAGTACCGACACCGGAAGATGCTTAGATGGCAAGAGGTGAGAATTTTAAACATTTGCAGTAAGAGTTAATGTGCCTACGGGAGCAACAGGTGAAACTCCAGGCACATATGAGAGCTTGGAGAATTTCTCCCGCCGTAATAATTTCCAATCCAATTAGCGAAAATACATGGTGATGAGTAGTGTAAAACCTATACTACTCATGACCAATAAAGACAAAGTGAAGGGAGGCTAGTTGCCCCTATGACCGTAGTGGACAGGGTCTCCTGGTAAGCCTTCAACTCTGCCTCCTTAATTACACTGGGGGCAGAATGAGACAGTATTGATTGCAACATCTAAACCCCTGGCCCTTGACACTGGTTACAGACTAGAAGAGACAACGCACATGTGGAGGCTATGCAGTGCCCCCTAGATCCTGCCTCTTAGCCAGTGAGGAGGCCATGGTGGGGCTAGGATGTGAGAGCCCCTCCCCTAGGCCCAGTGATGCCCATGGCAATACTACTGTCATCACCCGCATTAGCAGTGAGGGGAGGTTCATGAGGCCCTAGTTGATCCCCAGGAAGGACAGTCAGTCACTGCAGAACCCCACATCTATTTTGCAGCACTAGTCCCTGGGCACAGACACTGCAGACTGCCTGTGCGCATTGGCCTCCAACAAGATCAACAGGACCGAGACATGCTTACAAGATCCACAAACTTGTTTGGAAAGGAAGGTACTTCATCACAAAAGAGCCCCCTTCATGAGGAGCAGAACGATGACCATGCTCAACTTACGAGGGAGTTCACTGAAGCCCTGTTTGACTCCTTGAGATTGGACCTCTAAACTGTAAAACACACTCTCACGTCGGAATTACAAAACGTGTTACAGGATCTAAGCACTTTGGGGGACACAGTACTGACACTGGAAGTTGCTTAGATGGCAAGAGGTGAGAATTTCAAACATTTGCAGCAAGAGTGAGACTACAAGCACATATGAGAGCTTGGAGAATTTCTCCCACCGTAATAATTTTAGAATCTGCGGGGTATCGATGGGTGCAGAGGACACTGACATCATGGGCTATGTTTGGGCCCTATTCAGACACATCCTCGGACCGGATGATACAAAGACCATTCAGCTAGACAGAGCTCACAGAGTAGGCCACTGAGGAGGAAATAATGCCATGGTACCGGACATAATTGTCTACATTTATGATTTCCAAGTGAAAGAGGTAATCCTCAGGAGATTGAGGGATGCATACACACTCCAGCTCCAAGGCCCCAAGATCACTTTCCCCCAGGACTTTTCTGTGATCACCCTCCAGCAGCGACATGACTTCCTTCCCATTAAGGGCTACAAGAGCAAGGGAGTCTCCTACAGATGGGGCCACGTGACTCACATATTCTTTTGAAGGGAGGGTCATCCACATCAGAGCAAGTCCCTTGCAGGGGCATGCCAAAAATTGGGTATAACTGAGACTCTCCTCAGAGAATTGGTGGGAGAAACAGTGGGCCATAAATATTAGTGACAGAGGGTACAACACTCTCTTAGGAGATCACAACCAGACCTAGGCACTATAGTGCAAGAAAGAAGGGTGATGCTGCCGGTGTTACCTGCACTGATAAAGTAAGACTGGTGGGGAGGTGGATCAGCTGTACACCAGTATGGGGAGTTGAGATCATAACCCAGTCCGGGCTGGGCCCATAGCAAACATACCCACTAACACCATACTGTATAAACCTGTTAAAGGATGGTTTGTACTTGTTGTTATAAATAGTTTTGTGGGGAGAGTAAGTTGTTTTGCACCCGCTCTTTGGTCCTACCTCTATGAACACTGAATGTGTTGAATCCAATTTGTTGTTCAATGTGCCTGACCCACCTCCTCGCTGGCTGTTTTAAAATGCAAAAGGTTAGGATCAAACATGTTTACTAGTATCCTAGAAAATAAATTAATTTGCCTCTATGTCTGAGGTTTAAACCATCTATCTAAACGAATGATGGTTTTTGTCAATGCTCAAACTGTCCAAGAGAGATATATGTTTCTTGAGAGAGGTGCAGCTTCTAGCAAAGGATGAAGGATAAAATTCAATCTAGATGGTTCCCTCAGCAATTCTGGTTGGCAGTCCCGGCAAAGAGGAGGGGACAATACTTATATCTCATACCTTTCTGGGGAAGGTATTAGGCAAGGTTGCATAGTGTAAAGGCATACTGCGTTAAGCTGGGTGACCAATTCTTGACACTAGCGACAATCTATGCCCGCAATGAGCATAAAGAAGGCTTACTCCTTGAGTGTCTACCTGAGATTCTTCGGACCCCAGGCGCAGCTATCTTGGTGGGTTGGGATCTCAATATAGATGTAAAAAACAAAATGGACAGAAACAAACAGAGGTACAGCTAGACTGGGGCTCTCTCCAAGAAGGGCCGCTTATAGCAAGGCTGAGAGTGGACTGGCAGACCTGTGGAGGCCAGCCCATCCTGTCCAGAAAGACTATATGTTAGACCTGGCATTTCTTGGCATGGTTACCCCTGACTTTTTGCATCTACCTCCTTTATTTTTGATGCTGTGATGGATTTCGTTTTGCTGACTTAGATGCTTTGGGCACTTTGCCACTGCTGATCAGTGTCAAAGTGCAAGTTCTCCCTGTATAAAGTGTTATGGTAATTGGTTGTCCATAATTGGCATGCTAGTCTTACTAGTAAAGTCCCTAATAAAGTGCAATTTGTGTTCCAGGGCTGGTAATGCAAATGCTACTAGTGGGCCTGCAGCACTAATTGTGTCACCCACACAAGTAGCCCTAAAAAGAGATCTCAGGCCTGCCACTGCAGTGCCTGCACGTAGTTTGTTAACTGCCTTGTTGTCCTGACAAGTGCACCCACTTGCCAGGTCTTACCCTTCCCTTTTTATGCACATCAGACACCCCTATAATAGGCCCAAGGTACCCCCCTGGGCAGGGTGCAGTGTATGTGAAAGGTAGGACATGTACTGAGGTGTGTACCATGTCCTGACAGTGAAATACTGCCAAATTCGTTTTTCACTGTTGCAAGGCCATCTTGCCCATAGGACAGAATGGGGAATGCTGTGTCACATGTTTCCAGCATATCTTCCCATAGGCAAAAGATGGAGAGATGGAGTTTAGAGTGCCTGAACTCAGAATTTAAAAACACATCATTTTGTGAGGATGGTATTTGAAATGCGTGTTTAGAAACCACGCTTTTAGAAGTGGCTGGTTTCTTGTCCTAACCATCATGCATGCATCTGCCTGGTTGTGTATTGACTGTCAGGGTTTGGATGTGACAGGGTCTGGGAAGTGTACTGACACCAGGGAGGAATAGGTGAGACAGCAACAGGCTGGCCTGCATTTAGTGTGGTGGGAGGAATAGCCCCTTTGATGCGAAGAGGGCTATGCTGCTGCCACAAAAGTATGGATCCACCTCCTGCGGAGTGTCTGAGGCCCAGACCCTGACTATCAAAGAAAGAAGGTGTGCACTGGCAGGAAGACACCCAGGTCTGGTTTGGCACGGGCTCAGAGCCCCCTGAACACAAAGACTTCAAAGGCATTTAGGGGTATAAATGTGAGAGCCGAAACCCCTGAACTCAAGACTGAACTCAAGCCTGAAAAAGGATTGAAACTACTTTGTGATCAAGAGGAACCCTGCCAATTAAGAACAACTGAAGATACTGAAGAGAAGGACTGCCTTTTCTGTGTGTTACAGGGCTGGCCTGCAGTTTGCTGATTTGACTAAGGAAAGGATAAGGGACTTTGCTGTGTGCCTTGTCCCCCTGCTTGAAAGTACTTTGCTGTGTGCTATGTCCTGAAGTAACTTGTCTCCAGGGGACCGAGAGGAGCTGGCTCCCTGTTGTGGAAACTCAGGAACATAAAAGTTTCCAAGTGTGTCTCAGCAACGCTGTGTGCATGTGCTTTTTGCAGCCTGAGACGTTCGTGAAAATTGCCCCGTGACCGTGTGGCACGGAGCAGTTGCGCTCTGCTTCGATCTGCAGCGTGACCAGAAGTGCTGTGATTGTTATCGCCATCGGCTCGAAACATCGTCCCAAGGGGGAGCCATGAGCTATTACCGCTGCTGGCCTGTGCCTGCCGTTGCCAAGGAGAGACCTGTGAACCTTCACCATCGTGGGTCCAAGGTCCTTTGCCCAAGATCAACGGAGTCGCGCCGGGAGCCGATCAGCTGTGTGGCCGTCGCCTAGTAACCCGACTCACTGCGAGGAGCAGCCGCCTCCAACCCAAAGTTGCACAGCATGACGCCCAAGCCGCGAGGAGAGGAGAGAGAGAGAGATTGCACCCCCCAGGTAACTCTCAGCCCATCTTTACAGCGTGAGCCTCCGCTCAAGTCAGTATCATGGCCCGTACGTGCTGAGGAGTGGCAGTACTGGGGTCGGATTGTGGAGCTGCACTTCTTTCCTTCCTAACAGTATTGGTGGCATATTTTAGCAGTTGCTGACCGTGAGTCAGCTAAGAGTGGCATTGAGACCTTCACTAGCACTGCGATCGGTGCGGAAATGCATTATTACTTGCTTTTATGATCTACATTAGTACTTGCATTATAAACTACGTTATTACTTGCTTTTATAATCTGCATTAGCACGTGCATTAAGGACTGTCTTATTCCTACATTACAAACTGCATTACGAACTGCATAGGACTGCATTAGATCATCGTGAACTGCTCATTAATACCGCTAGACCTACAAGTGATTGTTGGCCTAATAAACGGTCCAGTAAAATATTATGAATACGCATATGCTGGATATTTTTATCGTATTTCTTCTTGATAAAGATACAGCTATTTTCCTAAATCAGTGTGGTGTCCATTTGTGGTGTCATCACTGTGTTACTGGAAGTGTGGTTGCAAATACTTTACACATTGCCTTGAAAAGAAGCCAGGCTGCTTGTGCCAAGCTACCGGAGGGTGAGCAGGGGTTATCTAAGAGGGTGTCCCCCCTTTGCACGATTAGAAGCAAGGGTCCCTATTTGGACTAAGGTACTTACCTTAGCCAACTACAGATCCCAGTTCTAGCACTATACCTTTAACTGTTCGGCTCATAGGACTTATGCACGTATAGATTTCTTTTTGGGCACACCGGTCTTGTAATCACTTGCCCATAGCGTACACATTGACCCCCATCGTGTTGTCTGACAACATTCCAATTTACCTGACACTTTGGGGCAGATTTACAAGCTCCTTGCAACACTTTTGCACCACTGTTGTGTCACTTTTGTGACGCAGAAGTGGCTTAAGCAATGCAGCCAATTTAATTTACATCGAGAGGCATAGAGAGATGTCTCACGTTGTAAAGCCATGCGTCAGTTATAATGTATGCAGGGTAGGCGTTCAAAAGTAGGAAAGCCTCATGAAATTAACGCAGTGAAATCTACAAGATTTCACTGTTTCACTTCTAGGACGCCACTGCGTCAAAACATTACGCCTGCTTGAAGCAGGTGAAAGGAGGGATGCAGTACAAAAAGTATAGGCCTCAACTTGCATTACTGGAGTTGCATCATGCTTGCGACACGACTCCAGCAATGTGTGACTTTTGGGCCAACAGATGCGTCAGAATATCTGACGCATCTGTCAAGACTTGCGCCATGGTGCGCCGTATTGTAAATACGGCGTATCAATGGTGGCGCAAGGGTATCACAGGCTGGCGCAGGAAAACTGACGCATCTCTACAGATGCATCAGTTTCTTGTAAATCTGCCCCTTAGTGGACTGGAAGAGAAAAAATGCAGGCTTGTGGAGCCTGCAATACCAAATTGTTCAACAACTCATGCATGTGTAAGCAATCCCTTCTGGCCTCGAGGCATTTCTACTACATAATGACACTGGTGAGGTGGACATGGCAACTCTATGGGAAGTGCTAAAGGCAGTGATCAGGGGGGCTGATAGAGATATCAGCAAATTATAATTGAACCCAGCAGGACAAAAGGGCACGATTAGAATGTGAAGTCAAATAATTAGAAACTATCCCCAAGTGTACAGGAGTCCTCAGGATCTGGAGAGCCTTAGATAAAGCAAGAGCACAACTCAAAAATACTAGCTCAAGATAGGATGGAGTATGCGCTCCTGAGCTTGAGAAATAAATTCTATCTGGGGGCAACAGAAGTGGGAGAATGCTGGTGAACTACTTGTGAGCCAAAATGAATGTGGAAAGAGTCTGAGCTATATTAGTCAGGATGGTGGGGATGTCACCGGCGACAGGTTATACGATACTAGAGTAATGGTAAAATCGATTGCGCATTTTACCTTTAAAGTGGGTGCATTCACACAGTACTGTGGATTACAAATAAAACCCCATGGATTACGGAATTACTGTGCAGAGCAGATTTTTTTCAGTTATAAAACCACAAGGTATTCGCCATTCAATGGCGCTCTGCACGCGCTCACCACTTGGTTTAAACAGGTGGTAAATGTATGCGCCGCGCTCTGGGTGGAGTGGTGGAAACGGGGAGGGTGCGGGAGTAGAGGAGAGAAGGGAATAGTATTTTGTGTTGGAGGAGCATTGTATTCTCACACCTGTCAGAAAAGAAAACGGGAATAAGCCTTTGTTGCTGCTGCAGCTAAAGTCTCATGTGATTTTTCCAAAAACCGAGTCAGGATTCTCCACAACCGAAAAAGCCAGGGGTGACAACTCTAACTAATCTGAATCAGGTGGGGCTAAGTTCCATGAGGTAATTCCACACTGCCTGACTTATAACTAAGCCCTAAATAGAATTACCTTTCACTACTAAAAAAAGACGGGGCAACTCTGAGGAATCAATGTCAACACACATCTGTTCGAGGGTACTATTACTTTCCACCAAAAACGTTAACACAACCTCACAGCTGGAATTATTCAGATGACACTGGCCCGTTCTTTGAAATAGGTTTTATTTCATGTTGACCATGTTAACGTTCACCAGGATTTTTGAAGGAGGCCTCATTGGGGATGTCTTGATCATGTAGTGTCCTTCTGCTCCTTTTGTGGTACCATTACAACATCCATAAACAATACCATTAGTACTCGACACTCTGATGGATATGGGTGGCCTTTGGAAACACTGCCCATCCCTCACAAGCGTGCTGACATTAATGTTGCGGATGGGCGATTCAGGAGCCAGGTAAGCAGTGCAATCTTTGGCTGGGTTCATTCTACATCTACCACATGCGCCCTCTCTCCTTGCAAGTGACATCTCTCTTTCATTACTGTGCGCCATTGGATAGGTTATAGCATCCCCTGCTGCTTCCCCGAGTCTCCCGAATCTCCACAACCCAGTTTCCTGGAGGACTAATCTAGTTTTATATCCGCGGTAAAAGGCTTGAATTCTAGTTGCCGCCTCGTGCATTTCCCGGATCTGTTTACTGACGAGGTACCCATTCGGAGAAGGATGGTTTCTTGCCGCCGAATACCTTCCATGCGGCGGCCGCCTGCTTTCCAAGAGGTGCTTTGCTAAAGTATTACCGCTCACAGACTTGGACGTCGAAACTGTCGTGTTGCGTGGTCTGCAAAAACACAGAGGTTCGGCACTTTGTGTTTGAGTGCTCCGGTGCTCAAAATTCGTAGACAAGGAATTTTCAGAAAATGTTTTTTCTGCTGCAACCATCCGTCCTCTTCTAGCTTGAACTTTGAAGGTCGGCCTTCTATGGTAGGGGTAAGCCCGTGAAGTGTCAATTCCATGATGCTCTACCCTTCCCTTTGTATGTAGCAGCATGTTTAATGCCTTTTGCTGGGTGTTCTCTGCAGTAAACCCGTGATAGACTGTTGTGTCATCATCCAATTGTAGTTCCTGCCTTACTTTGAACCCTCGATAAAAGGCCTGAATCTTGGTGGCTGCTTCGTTCATCTCTTTAATCTCTTTTCGAACTAGGTAAGCTTTCCAGGCAGATTGAATTGTTGCAGCCGAAATGTGTTCTTTCCGTAGTTGTTCTCGTGACTTTCTTCTCCTAATCCCGTACTCTTCGCATGGTGGTTTTGCCCCACGCCATGTATCCGACTGAAGAAATGAATCCTGATTTGTGCGTTCGAGTCCATTAATCAAATGGTCTGTGGGATGTTCTGTCTGTGTTATGGTGATTTGTAAGTTTGCAATGTCTCTCCCTTTTCCCCCCTTATCTTCGTTGTCAGACCAATAACAATACACTGGTCTTGCTAAGTCAGTGTCTTGCAGTTGCAATCCTTCTTGTTTCCTGGTTTTGCAAAATGCAACCTCTTGATTTGAGACTTTTGGGGTAACACATTTCCGTAGAGTTGTCATGATCTCACCCAATTTGTGTGGAGTCTTGGCATGATCATAAGAATACTCTGGACTTTGATGGTGCTCCTGGGAGGTCCAGTCTAGGCAATGTGCTCGGCTAAGACCTGCTGAATGATCCATAAGGTCAAGCTGCTTTCTTGCAGCGTAACCTCGCCAGAAGGCTTGGATGACCGTAGCAGCAAATTTCAGTTCAAGAAATAGCCTTCTTACCACAAAGCCTCGATATGCAGACTGGACGATGGTGGCTGCATGATTTTCCATCCTTGCATCAATATACGGGTACCTTTCCCAGTAGCTTCTGTCCTTGACACCTGAGATTTGTCCAGCCTTCTTTGGATGGGATTGAATGAGACAACTAGCAGGATTCTCATCATCACTGTGTGGATGCTTGTCTAGATAGCCATTTGGTGGTGACCTACGGTATGCGGTTCCATATTGATAGTGATTTTCGACTGGATATTCCCATGAGTACTGACACGTGTGATCATTTTGCTCAATCATGTTGGCTCCATAACTCTTTGCAACATGGCCATAGTCTATTCTCTTGCCTTTAGTCACTCTTGCTGTAAATCGCCGTGGTCCAGGAGAGATTTCTGAATGTAGATCTCTTCTAACCCTGTATCCCCTGTAAAAAGCCTGAATTGTTAAAGCTGCCTGGTGATGCAACATACGGACATGTTGGACTCGAAAGTTATTCCAACGAGAGTTCATTCTTCTTGAAGAAAAATCATCATGCTGGAGCAGGCCTCCTAAAACAGGGGTTGCACCATGTCGAATTCCTGTTTTTTCTTTCTCCATTTGCATCTTTCCAACAGTCGCGACAACATTCTGAAACTTCCATGCTTTCATGATGCAGAAAAATATTTTTAGCACTTTGCAATTATCTAGATGGGAAAAAGCAAGAAAAAAACAGAATTAAGTGTACTGAGGCATATATGTTAATCGAATTAACTTTTGACTAATTTAGAAAGTTGTAGGAAGGGTGTTTTTACGAATACTTTAGGGCAGATTGCAGCAGGGTGATACATCCAACCCAAGGAAGGGAAGAAAACAAGATGGACAATGCTTCTGCTGATCTTCAAGCTCTTAATTTAAGCCACACTCTGCACGCCAAAACATTCTGAGTGGTGTGGTGCTACCTCTTCGGATAACATTCCAATAGTTTAATTTCAGATTATCTCCAAATAAACTGTCTCTTATCTCTATAGCAGTAGATCTTAACCTGTAGTCTGTGGACCCTTGGGGGTCTACAACGCCTACCTAGGGGAAGTCAGTGACTGTTTAGAAACATTCAATACTAGCAGTTTATTAAAGTATATACACAGGAAAAGCAAAACATAAAATTGAAAATGTTAAAACACTCTGCAAATGTGAAGGAATTTCAAATTGGCAGGTAACAATTAAGTTAGTATCCTTAGGTTGATTTATGGCAGCAGAACTAGTACAACAAAGTCAACTGAATTACTGGTATGCACTGACAAAAAAATAGGATGCATTAGGAGCAAAAAAGACTAAGGGCTCGATTACAATGTTGGGCAGAAAGCCTCTGACCAGCTGTCAGAGACTTTCTGCCGGACATCGTTGGTTTCACTCCGACCACTGTATTATGATGATGGTGTGGAAATCGCAGAAATAGCTGAAGACATTTTAGTTGTGGCATACATTTTGTTGATCCATGTGATTCTGCTGTCTTCACTGTTGCCTGCCTTTCTATTCTGATTGAGTCATCAGCTTTAGTTAACTCCTTCTATTCTAAGCCAGAGCAATGTATGAGCTCAGAAAAGCCTGTACCTGCTAGAATGCCCCTGTTTTAGAATGTAACTGTCAGGCTATTCCAACTGATGTAAGCAGTTCTGTCTCCCCTCCCACTTTGCTGACCAAGTGATGTCTGTCTGCCCATGTTAGTCAGTAGCTACTCCTGTGTAAGCCTGTACCTTCTATTTTGAGTCTCCATGCTTACTCAGTAACAAGCTGGGTAAAAAAGACCCTTGGTTTCTGTATTCCTTGTACTACCTCTTACTGTGCCCGAGGGTGTTGTATTGATGTAGTCCCACTCATGAGTGATTGATAAACATGTTATTTGATATTCCAGCTTCTGTGCCAATCTCTATTTTGTTGGGTTAAGGACCAGTGGACAGGTAAGGGTGAACCCCTGTACTGGTGATCCCCTAAAAAGGCTAATTTCCACAAATTGGCGCCCGGCTCGTGGGACTCATTGGAGACGCGGCCATCCGAAGGAGCAGTCTTGACGGAAGACAGGAATCTACTGAGGAGATACCCTGCACGAGGAGACCCTTTGTCTTTACAGACCTACGTGTTTTTCCATTTTTCCCGATCTGACTCTCCAGGTGGAGAAGTGTGGCTCAATCTTTAGAGCGGCAGACCCTGATGCAAATGTCTGGCCCGGGACCAGGGTTCAATTCCCGCCTCAGCCGGTCTTGGGCTCAATTTCCTTGGACCTGATAATTCTCTCCTTGGTGCCTATTCTAATCATGGGTCCCACTCTGCAACTCTGGCCAATAGCTTGCTTAATGGCCACAACGGCTCCAACAGCGTTGGGATGCCTGGCTTCACCTTTGGGGTGCCCAGGAGTGAACATTTCACAGGGAAAAGCCAGGAAGGGTTCCACAGTGGTATGCGAACAGTGCCAGGAAACCCTGGTTGGGGTATAAGTGCGCTTTACAAGTACTAATTCATTTCATTTCATTTCAGGTAGTGGAGATCTCCTTTGGCGTAACTTCTATAGTGACCATTAGGTCGACTCAGAGGTTGGAGACTTTGATTTGGTAAGGTCGCTATAGCGACACTCCTGATTTTGGATTTGCTTGGCCATGATTCTGGTTTTGTTTGTTTGTTTGTTTATTGCAATAAACAAAGGCAGGTAATGAGGAGATTTTTGTCTCTTGAAATAAATAATATTTGATTATAATATATTTTAATATAATATTTTTGGCATGCCTGCTCCTAGCACACTTCGTAAAATGTGTTGTTGTCTTGGAGATACCAATAGGGATCTAGAAAGTAGTCAAGCGGCTCTCCTAGTGGGGACACCTAATAAGTTTATGTATATTAATACAGTATTTCTTCCATAATGCATAGTACACTGTGGAACAAATATACGAAAAAGGATCCTGATCTACGATGGCCAGTAAATGGGTCATTTGATTTTAAGAAGATTCAGTATGTTGAACAGTGTCTGTTTCAGAAAAAGAGGCCGGCAAGCTATGTTTGATTGTGTACGAATGTAGGAGAAAGAGGTGAATGAGAGAGTGAGGAGAGAAGAAGCTATAGCAGACAAAAGAACAGCGCAAGACAATTTACCAAAAAGCATTAGAATTGAAAAATAAAGATATGAAGGAAATAAAAGAGAAAGAAGATAGGGAGCATAATTTAGAGGTAACTGGCCCGTACCCTATTAGGTGCCCCATTTATCCCATACTTAATAGACCTCAAGATGATTATATTTTGTTAGATAGACCTCCGCCCCGTATAAATTCCCTAGCGCCCCTGAGAATGAAGTTTCTGATGATGAGCATTTTTCTTCAGATGAAAAAGATGACGATAAGCAACTTGGGCGGACAACTCACTCTACTTTAACCACTGACATTAGGCCACCCTTAGATCTGCTGCTCGTAAAGCAGCTTGTGGGAGTGCCTCCACCCCAGACCTCATAGCAATGATCCAGCAATGGTCAGATTTAGAGCAGTTATATTTTTTAGAAACTTTTACTTGGGAGGTAATACTCATTTTGAGAAAACATTCTGGTTCTCTAGAGCCCTCTGATAAAAATTCTGATTATAAACAGTAAAGTGATGGCACCTTTCTTTCTTCACAGGTGTCTGATCTAGTTAGGTGAGTGCTTAAATTGCGCTTTGAGGCATTCTGTTTACGGAAAGAGAAAAAGGCAGCTGATAAAGCTACAGCTGAACAAACAGTTCAGTCTCCGGTGCAAAGAGAAGGAGCTTCAGGGACAGATAAAGACACTGGTGATATTGTAGTTACTGTGAAGCCAGTGCGTGAACCGTCGCCTTTGTATGTTCCTCCAAAGGGAGCGGGAACAAGTGAAGATTAAACTTCAGATAATGCGGAGGAATATTTTATTTGTAGTTGGGTCTATACCCCTTGGAGTAGAGAAGATGTTATGGCTCTTAAAGCTGCTTTGCCTGATCCACGCAAAAATCCAGCCGCTTTTTATGAAGAAGTAGAAGGAGCTATTAGTTCTTGCACTATGACATTGCCTGATATTGACATGTTCTTTGGACTTATTTTACCCCCTGATATATGGAGAGCAATTCGGAAGGTATATAATAATGTAGTCTATGGTGATACTTGGGTGCATTTATAGGAAATAGATGCTGACAGAGAGCCTGAGCAGAAACCACAACAGGTGATATTAGATCTTCCCGAAGCTATTGTAACTAAGTTGATAACTCTTATACCCACTAGGAAAATAGATTGCACAACATTAGCGTCTTGTAAACAGAAAGCGAATTAGTCAGTTTCTGATTTCGGTACACGATTCGAAGAGACATTCCATGACTTTAGTGGGCAGTCATTGACAGAAGACATGGGTAAGCATCTGTCTGTTGACAAATTTGTCGCTAACATGTTGCCAGAAATAGCTAGTCGCCTAAAGGCCAGCTAGAGTTGATGGACTACGTCTTCCCCGTCTCCCTTTTGACTGTGGCCCAGTATTATGAGCGTCAGGAATTGGAAGTAAAAGGCAAGGAAGATAAAAAGGTTAAGGATTTAAAAACGAAAGTCAAGTTGACTCAAGTCTATGGTCTATCATTCAGAGGTAGTGCGAGAGGTGGATGTGCGACGTATCGCCCTGGTGTACCCCCTTTCCCTCGAACAACTTTGTCTTCTGATCAATGTGCGTATTGTAAGGAGATTGGGCATTGGCGTTCTGAGTGCCCCCTTTTGCGAGGTCAGCAGTGTCAGCGGGGTAGAGGTAGTATGAGAGGCAGCCCAAGGAACACGGGAAATAGGGGAGGCATGGATAATTGTACCAGATTTGGGGCAGTTGAAACCAACCCAACTTCTTTTACTACCATTGACAGACTAAACCAATACCAAATGTCTGATTGCTTGGCTGATGGCCCTAAGGATTCTGATCATGCATAGGAATGCCTAGGATGGGGTAAGGAACCGGTTGAGGTCCCAGTAGATCAGAGGGGTCCCTATTTGATGCAAATGTCTTGGGTTCTACTGATCGCTTTCTGGTTACTACAGGAGCTACTCGTAGTGCTCTGTCTAAACAATTGGTTCCTAGGGCTCCCCTGTCTGGCTCAATGATAACGTCGATAGGATTCGATGGGACACCTTCCCTTGGCCCACTGTCACAGCAACTTGCATTTAGTCTTGATAAATTCAACGCAGCATGCCCATTTCTGCTTTCTCCTAACACACCGGATAATATTGTGGGTACGATAAGCTCAAACATTTTTGTGCTACAATACGTTGTTTTCCCGAATGTGTGTGTGTTATTTTAAATGACAACTATCCAATGGATGAGAGGTCTTGTCTCATTAAAGAGGATGTTGCTCTAGCATTGTTACCTAGCACTTTGTGGGCTATATCAGATACTGATGTGGGACAAATGGCTATCCCACCATTACATATTCAAGTGAAGGAAAGTGATTCATTGCCTCGATTGCCCCAATATAAAATCTCTGGAGAAGGTGAAGAAGCATTGATACACATTGTGCAGGATTTGATTGGAATGGGCGTTGTGGAAGAAGTCCCCTACAATACCTGTAATGGCCCTATTCTTCCCATTTTGAAAAAGGACACTGATACTAAGGTTTATAGATTTCTCATTGACCTGCGAGAGGTAAACAAGATAGTAGTACCTCAATATCCGGTAGTCTATGATCAGAACACTTCTTACTATGGTTCCTTCTATTGCATCTACATTCAGTGTGATCACTTTGAAGAATGATTTCTTCTCGATACCTATTGATCCTGACAGCTGTTACTTGTTTGGCTTTACTTTCAATAAACGATCCTTCAGATTCTGTAGAGCTCCACAAGGGTATACCGAGAGTCCTAGCATTTATAGCCAGGCATTGAAAAGACAGCTTGATTCTTCCCCTGTACCAAAAGGAGTGGCTCTTATTCAATATGTCGGTGACATCGTGTTGGCAGATGATACCCCTGAACAGTGTGAAGAAGGAACACTGTTGTTGTTATCATTTCTTGCCTCTCATCATCACAAAGTCTCTCGGAAGAAATTGCAGTCTTGTAGACAGCAGGTTACCTACTTAGGTCACCTCCTGTCTAAGGAGGGATGTGCACTCACAACAGATCGCATTCAAACTATTTTGGACATGCCTGTGTTCTGTTCTCAGAAGGATGTTCGTGCACTGGTTGGCCTTACTTCTTTCTGTAGACAGTGGATCCCTGGCTTTTCCTACATTGTTAAGCCCTTGTTATCGCTTTTGACTAAAGACACTCTGATGCCTCTCCCATGGACTACTGAATGCCAGAATGCTTTTCAGCAGTTACATCGAGCTCTTTGCTCAGTACCAGTGTTAGGAACTCCAGACTACACTTAGGCCTTCACACTCTATGTACCCGAGAGGGACGGTTGTGCTCTCTCGGTTTTGACCCAGACACACGGTGATAAGCAACATCCTTGTGCGTATTTCTCAGCTGACCTTGATCCAGTTACTCATGCATTGCCTGGGTGTTTTCGAGCAGTAGAGGCAACAGCTGTGTCCATACGTCAGAGTGAGTGAATAGTCTTGTCACACAGATTGCTTGTGTTAGTGTCCCATTCAGCTGACGCCCTTTTGAACCAAACGAAAACACAACATTTGACCAGTGATCGCTTGACAGGCTATGAATTGACACTTTTGGCCCCTCATATCACATTGAAAAGATGTTCAACCCTAAATCTTGCTACACTATTGCCAATTCCAGAAACTCAGCCACAGTCACAAGAGTCCCATGACTGCATGTCCCTTACTGAAGAACAAACAAAGGGTTTTGTTGACCTACAAGATACGCCCCTTTCTAGTGTTGACGGGGAACTGTGGGTTGACAGGTCCTGCTTGAAATTGCCTGTTGGAACGACATCTGCTGCTTATCCAATAACAACACTTCAGACAGTAGTTGAGACAGCTAGCATTCCACAGAAGTCGGCTCAAGCAGCTGAGTTGATAGCGCTAACAAGAGCATGTGAACTTAGTACTGATCTGTTTGTTAACATCTACACTGACAGCCGATATGCTTTTGGAGTGGCTCACGATTTTGGGCAGCTTTGGAAGGAAAGAGGCTTCCTCGCATCACATGGAAGACAAATAGTGCATGGGGAATTAGTACATAATCACCTTACTGCCTTGACATATCCTAAGAAAGTAGCGATTGTCAAGTGTAGCGCACACAAGAAAGTGACTGATAAAATAGGGCAGGTCAATGTCTTTGCGGATCATACAGCTCGTGAAACTGCAATGCAACAAAGCACTACATCTATGTACATGGTTAAGTCACAAGCTGAACATTGGCATGATGCCAGGCAAGAGGTACTGGACATGCAATGATATGCCTCTGCTGATGAATTAGATCAATGGTCTAAGGACGGAACATTGGATGATGAGGGCTGTTGGAGGAATAAAGACATGACCAAGTGGAGATTGCCCACAGCCTACTTACATCCCTTGATTCACATGGCACATGGGTCGGCACATGTTGGAGCATCCTCAATAGCAAAGCTACTTCTGCAAGTTTGGGACCATCCAGATATTGCCGGCAAAGCTAAAAAGCTAGTCCAGTCTTGTCTGATTTGTCTCCAGTATAATCCTTGGAAGGGAACACGAACTCCAACAGGAGGGTTTGCCATACCAACTACACCTTTTGAGGTTCTGCAAATGGATTTCTTCTAGCTAGAACGCTGTAATAATCTGAGGTATGCCTTAGTGGTGGTCTGAGTCTTTAGTAAGTGGACAGAGGCATACGCTATGAAAGATAATACAGCTCTTACTACAGCAAAGGTGCTCCTACAGGAGTTTTTCCCCGGATTCGTCGTTTGTTAAATTTTGTGGAGTGACAACTGACCCCATTTCATTGGGCAAGTTGTTGAGTATGTCTTGAAAGGATTGGGTATTAAGCAGAAATTTCATGCAGCTTTTCACCCGCAGTCAGCAGGCTTGGTGGAGCGTTATAACTCCACGTTGAAATTGAAACTTGCCAAAATCCTAGCTTCCACATCTCTGAAATGGCCTGATGCACTTCCCCTAGCTCTGCTCTCCATTAGATCAATACCACATACACGATCTGGCCTTACACCATATGAGGTGGGTTTCGGGAGGCCAATGAACATTTGGGGGATCCCTAAGCCACGCCCTACACATGATGTACCTTATGTGTTCATGAGAGACTACTTGTCTCAGTTGACTGACAGCTTGCTTTCTGTTCATCAACTGGTTCGAGAAGCTCTTCCTGATAGATCGCAATGTGATGGTCATGATCTGCTGCCCGGTGACCAGGTGATGGTGAAGATATTCCAGGGGTCGAGCAGCCAGGAACCGAGGTGGCGGGGACCTGAGCAAGTACTTCTGGCCACTAGAACTGCAGTCCAAGTGACCAATCGGAAGAACTGGGTCCACTCCACCCACTGCAAGAGGGTGCCGTCCACCTTGGTGGAACCTGCTGCGCAGAAAGATTACAGCAAAATCCTGGACACAGGGAGAGGCCAAGCTGTGTCACCTGAAGAACCTGAGGAGGTCTTCCTGGACCATACGATCCCTGGTACATCTCGATATCAGCTGTGACGCCGGAAGAGAGACACTTCATCGTTGAAAAAGACTGTTTGAGCCACTGTCCTTGGTTAGTGAAAGCCTGAGTTACAAAGGGGGGGACTCTACTAGTGATACTCGTCTCAATCTCATTGAAGAAACCAACGCTGCCCAGGACCTTAGGGTACCATCTGTTTTGTTTTTCAACATCGAGATGAACATACCTGCAGGGAAGAGATCAATTTCTACAAGAGTCTGTGATCGAAAGACTATGTTTGTTATTGGACTTACTTCCATTGTTATCATCATTGCTAGGATAACATGGGTTATAGAGGGAGTAATCCTACTCAAAATCAACTGACTGCTACTACTCCAGTCCCCATTGAGCACCATTACTACACTTTTTATTTTTATTTTTTATTTTCAAAAGTTTTATATAGCGCTGGCTGGACCCGGAGGTATCAGAGCGCTTTACATGTGTATCAGATCATAGTTACAGGTTACATCATAACAAAGGTTACATAGTTCTTGGAGCATGGCCACATAGTTACTAGTAAGGTTAAGATAAACAATAAGCACAAATACGTAAGGGGAAAAGCAGGCAAGGCAAGAGATTCTGGGGAGGGGGGTTTGGAGAAGGGGAAGTAGACAGATAATGAAGGCGGGAAAGAGATACACAAACCGGTAGACGAGTCAAGGCAAACGTCCAAAGTCCAGTAAGCTGTGATCCCAGGGGAAGTGGTATCACTTCCCTAACTCTGTTGCGAGAGGCTCCCTTTGCGCAGTGGACTCTCTCAGAGAGGTCTCTGAGACTCCAAGGCCTACACACTGGATCCTTCCCTAGAAAGGGGAGAGGGAGTGCTTTGGCAAGGGGTGCCATACCATACCTCAAGTGTGAGTGGTTCC
Source organism: Lissotriton vulgaris (assembly GCF_964263255.1). Lineage (NCBI taxonomy): Eukaryota > Metazoa > Chordata > Amphibia > Caudata > Salamandridae > Lissotriton > Lissotriton vulgaris. The sequence continues at coordinate 1,368,206,318 of NC_141689.1, read as the reverse complement.
CTTGGTGCAGTGGACTCACTCAGCGGGTTCGCTGAGACTCCAGAGTATAAATATTGGATATTTCCCCAACAAGGGGAGAAGGAGTGCTTAGTCAAAGGGCACAAAGGACAGGGGGTAGGCAGAGTAGCAGGCAAGGGGAGAGAATTTGGGGGAGAGGGGATAGGAGCTAGGGACGAGACAATGAGGAGAGACGAGAAGAAGTCTGTCTAAAGACCTACTGGGTAGGTGAAGACCAAGGAGGGAATCCACAGACCATCTCCCCTATAGCTAAACTAAGTAGCTCTATCGGGCATCAGACAAAATAGTTCAGTCTCAATACATTGAGAGAGGAGGTAAGGAGAGACATAAATAGAGGGCGGATGCGGTAGGAGACGGCAGAAGAGATGAAAGGAAGTGCAACAATGTGGTTCAACAATATATCAGGAAAAGATCAAACAAGTAAACATTATATCAAACAATCAGCAAAACAGTAGAGGAGGAGAGAGAGGAGCGAGAAAGTAGTGGGTGGTAGGGGAGGAGGGAAAGTGAGGATAAGGGACTGTGGTGTGCTGTGTTGCTCTTGGTTTCATTGAGGTGGTTGAGGAAGTTACGCATGTTGATATGCACGTCGTGGATGATCTGATGCCGAGTTGTGTAGTCCCTCTGGAAACATTGTGCCCACCTGGCGAAGAAGGGAGCTTTCATCAGGTCGGTGGACATCTGGAAGTATGGGGGACCTGCGCTCTGGTTATTTCAGTGTTCAGCTCACCTCCTTGCCATTGTGGGAGAAGAGAAGGTGCTGTAGGGAAAGGTGTGGCGTGATTTGTGAGTTGTAACGGAGCAAACGTCCTTGCGGGGGCCCCCGGTGGTCTAATTGCTGGGGGCCCCCGACAGTCTTATTTCAACAATACGCTCATTCACATGTTGCATCACACCCACAACACTATGAACATTACCAACTGTTGGGTGTGCAGAATGATGCCGGCTCATCAGAAAAAAGAAGGAATACCATCATTCCTCTGTTGTTTTCACACAATGGTTCTTGTAGGGCCTGGTTTGCGCTACCATGGGCTTCTAAAGTTGCTAACATTACTGAAGCTGATGTAGGTGGACTGAATGCCCAATTAAACAAAGTGTGTTACCCTGATGAGGAAGGAGATCTACAAGCTAAAGAAACTGTATGGGAAATGGAGGAGTATTGTCGAGGAAATTACACTGCATGCTATGTTTTCTCTAATACTCGAAAAACCAAAGGAAATAGCCCTTCTGTTATAGCTGTTGCTAAAGCTCGAGCAGACCTTTGTGTGAGCAGTATTGGCAGTATTCCTGTGGGAAAAGTGACTGTACTATAGTGTTAAATGTCACTGGAACGAACAATAGTAGTTTTTGGTCATCACATTACACCTATTTTATCTGTGGAAGTAAAGTTTTTTTAAAATATCTTTTTAATTGCATTTCAAACATAAGAAACCCCAATAGAGCGTTGCAAGCTATTGTTTGCATCAGAACAGCCAGATAAGACATGCAATCAATCAACACCACAGATAGAAAATGGGACAAATCATATTTTGACAACCAGTGTTTCATGGGTCGGGTGAGACCCTTTACATGAGGGACAAAGCTTAGAAGGCAGACTAAAGATGTACACTGGATATCCGAACTGGATATTTCTTTTACATGTTGCACCACCCGCTCCCAATAGCAAGCCACCCTCCCACACTCCCAAGCGAGATGCATAAAGTCAGCCTCCATCTACCCACAACGTTTACATCTGCTATTGTTCCTCAGACCAAATTTACATAAACAAGGGGGTGTGTGATATGTCTGGTGTAAGAATTTAAAATGTTCGATGCAGAGGTTCCCGTTAGCTGATAGTCCGCCAGTGAGGACACACACATGTTCCCAGTCTCTCAGTGTCATAGGTATGGACAGTACAGCATTCCACCTCGCCAGGCTTCCATCTGGCTTACCGAACTTCTCTTCCCTTATTGCCCTGTACAGTTTCGTGATCAGCTTCTTACGTGTGGGGGTAGTCAAACATTTGATGGGATTGGAGTGTTGGCGGCTCAGCCGGGAATGTGGGGTAGTGCGCTAATAGCATGCCTCAGGCGATGTATGGCAATACGAAAGAGTAACGTGGGATTAGTGATATACTGTAGATCTGCAGGGGTCAAGAAAAGCCCATCAGGGTATATGTCTTGCATAGTGGTCAGTCCCGCCTCCCTGAGTAAGAGCATGGGGCCTGTTTTCTGCGCCACCGAGAGCACCGAGTGGTATTCTATTGTTCTAGCTGGGCATATAATGGCAGTTTGTTCGCAAGCTGCCCAATAGCCCTCCATGCTGCTATCGTAGTGTCAATCATGTTTTTTTCTGTTTTTGGAGTATCACGCCGCGTATGAGTGATAATACTGCGGAGAGGGACTGGCGAGGCATCCTTGTCCTCAACCGCCCTATGGGGTATGAAGACATGTGTGTTTACCCAGTAGTATGCATATTGCTCCTGCCCACTTAGGTAATATATATAGGGGTCTGGCATGCCAAAACCTCCCCTGGTATAATCTAGAGTAAGTATGTCCCAGGCCACAAGGACCTACTTGCCTCCCCAAATCAACCGAAGAATAGAGGTCCGTAACTTGGCGAAAAACCCTTGCGCTAATTTTATCGGGATGTTAGTAAATAGGTACAAAAACAGGGTAGCAGCACCATTTTGATGATTGCGATACGATTCGCTAGGGACAACGGCAGCGCTATCCATTTGTCTATGTGGCGGTCCAGCGTAGCACAGGCCCGCCAATACTTCTCCCTAATCACTATCTCAGGGTCACGGTGAACCCAGATTCCCAGATACTTAACATGGTCTACAGTCCATACTATTGGGTATTCCAGAGGCGGTGCCATTGTGATTACTGTCAGAGGAATAATGTATGATTTATTCCAATTGATGGTGAGGCCTGAGATCAATCTGAATCTAGTACACTCCCGAAGCAAATGCGCCAAAATAACGCTCAGGTGCCCTCAAAAATAAAACCATATCATTGCATGTAGCGAAATGCTGATCGGCCGGTGATTGAAGTTTAGGGTGGTCTCTCTGTGTCTCTGCCAGATCGCACATGCCAGTGGCTCAATAGCAATGGCAAAGAGCAGTGGCAATAAGGGGCATCCCTGTCGAGTGCCTCTCTCAATAGAAAACACCTCGGAAGTTAGCCTCCCAACACAAATTCTGGCCGATGGGTCTGTGTATAAGATCCTGATCCATCCCAGAAACAATGGTGGAAAGCCAATAGCTGTAGAATGCGAAAAATGTAGTCCCACTCTATAGAGTCAAATGCTTTGGCTGTGTCAAGCATGACTGCCGCAGCACGCAGGTTAGAGTCTAGAACATGCATCATAGCGAAAATGGTTTGTAGATTATGTGAGAGCTAGAGCGTTTCGGTATAAATCCAGATTGATCTGGCAGGACCAAGCACAGCATTAGTGGCTGGAGTCTCGTGGACAGAATCTTAGCTAATATTTTTGCATCAGTATTAATCAAAGAGAGGGGCCGGTAGTGCCTCAGCATACCTTTCCAATAAATATGGAGCTAGAAGGTCCACATATGCCTTATAAAATTCCACTGTCAAGCCGTCCCAGCCTGGGACCTTGGTATTCGACAGAGAACATATCGCGGCCTTAATATCCGCAAAGTCTATTGGCTGACTCAAATATTCTCTGTGACCGTCAGCCAGCCATGCGCACACAACTTTTTCCAGATATTCCTGAGATGCGGCTGCCAGTCCTGTCCCACGAGAAGTGCACATACTAGCGTAATATTCCTCGAAACTGTTCTAATATGTTCAGTGGGGTGTAGTGTTCCCTACCCTGGGAGTCAACTATTTTATTGACATGGAAGTGGTGTTCCCGCGCTTTGATTTTCCCAGCTAGTGTGCGGCCCAGTCTCCCTCCCTCACCATATCGCCTGGCCACGTGCCTACGGTTGATGTATCGTATTTCCGACTCCGCAGCTGAGTCGTATTCATGAATCGGAGTTTGGATGCGCGATAATGTATCTAGGAAAGGGTTTTTTTTGTAATCACTCTCTAGACTTTATAGGGTGACTTTAAACTTGCAATGTTGGGTTCGTAAAACCCTCAGTATACCAGTGGTAGTACTCATGCAGACCCCCCGAATCATTACCATGAACGCTTCCCATAATGTCTTGGCGCTATCAACCATGCCCTTGTTCTCCAGGAGCTATTTTTTTATTGCCTCACGAATAGTATCATTATACAATGATCGAGAAGCGCCTCCGATGGGAATGGGCGGCGGGTGAGAGTAGGGATGCACATAGCGAGCTGTACAGGGTTGTGGTCGGAGAGCGTTCGCAGATGGTTAGTGACCTCCATCACCCACTCTGCTGCAAAAGGGAGTGCTGTAAAAGAGGGCCCCAACCGACTCACCACACAAGGGACAGGCAGAGCTGGACAGCCCGCACACAGCACTAAACAGCCCCCGTGTTCACTGCAAAGGGGGGAAGTCAGACGATGCCAGTATCCCCCGCGCACCACACCAAACCCACAGCAGCAATGCAGGGAGGGAACACCTCTGCCAAAGGAAGCCAGCTAGGCCTAAAACTCCCACACAGGCCCAAGCGAACGCAGTGCCAGCCACAGGTCCCGCAGCCCAGATAGCCGCAAAAAAGTCCCGGGCCACACCGCAACTCCCAGCACAGTGCCAGCAGAACAAGGCCCCACCACTCTTACCTTGCCTGCGTCTGGCCTCTTGTACAGTAGATCCACAGCTCCGGTGGACCTCCGCGACCGCTTCCCCTTCCACTCATCAGCAGACAGCTACCTGCTCTTCCAGCCCCCCTCAGATGGCGATTAGCCCTCCTGCCACGTAGCAGGCACAGACCAATAACTGCACTCCTTCCACCTCCTGATAACAACTCCGCCCGCAGAACTCCTTACTCGCGGCTGGTGATATGACGGCTGCCTCAGGGCCTCTAGATACGGTCCACACCTGTAGTTTCAATTCAGATGGCGGCCGCCATTTGTCCAGCAGGTCCGCCAATCCACGCCCATCGACGCCGCTTCACAGCTTGGGGGTTCTAAGTCAGTTCTAGGGTCACAAATTGCAGCGCTTTGAGCAGGTGAAGTCTAGCAGTCAGGGCATAAGCTTGCCTGGATCTCAAACTGAGTTTTAAGGATAGTATCTGCCGAATGTTGCAGTCTGGCCTGCGGAGCTCTTTCAGCAGGCCGCCATCACGCAACGTGCCATAGCCACGCCCCGCAAAGTAAAGGTTATTACACCTACCTATTGGATGATCAGGTAGCTGCTACGTGTCCTTTTTGCTACCACCTGTGTTTTTGGCTCCTGCATCCAACCACAAAGACTATAAACTGTATGACATTTCTAAGAACCGATATGAGAGAGCAATAAATCAAGAGGTGGATCAAACTGATACTGCACTGCAGCAGTACGTAGACTTTAATTTGGGGCTATTCTTCATTGTTGGTGCAGCCTTAAACAGCAGAAAAATCTGGCATTTGACACGTGTTGTAGAGGCTGTAACCAATCAGACAGCCATGGCACTTGGAAACCTAATAATAATAATAATAATAATAATAATAATAATAATAACAATAATAAAATACTGATTCTTATATAGCGCGAACAGCTACCTCGCGAGGAGGTGTCCCGGCGCTGAAAAGAAACCGCAGCAGCAGAGAGGAATGTGGGGAGAGGTACTAATGAAGAACTACAAATTGCGAGAATTGTGGCGCTCCAAAACAGGATGGTCCTTAACGTAAGTAAGTAAAAATTTTATTGCACAATTAATTAAAATCATTGCAATATCCACATACAAAAATGATCATTAAAATAGAAAAGTGTATTCAGATCTGTTAAAGGAGACAATAGAATTGATGGGTAAGGTAAAGGGAAGGGAGAGCAGAAAACCCAAGGGAATGTCACTTAGTCGGGAAAAAGTTCAGGTTTGATCAGATAGTAGAGACAAGAGGTTAATTTCTGTGATGAATTTTACAAAGCGAGTCGCCAACTGTGGCAAGTCCCCCCTCATACATGGCTCGAGCGCTTTTTGACATGTCCTGATGCCTAAAAGGAGCCAAATTAGTCTCAGACAGAATATTCTTTGCGCCCGAAGGCAATGGCAGATGCACAAAATGTGGGTTAAGCTTTCCTCTCCCTGGTTACAAAAACGGCACTTAGAAGAGGCTTCTTTCTTATATCCTTGGCCAAACTTATATGCCTTCAACGGAATTAAGCCAAAACGAAATCTCATCAATTGGTGTTTGATATAAGGCTTCATTGCTGATGCGAGATAAGATGGGAGACTTTTCGGGGCATATAGTTTGGGAGCCCAAGTGCCATGAAAAAGCTGAACAACCTGTTGCGTGTCTAATTGATTTGATAGGATTTTAGCTTGATTGGTTAAAAGCTTCGGTTTTGTTTCGTTGGACAAGGAAGAGGACCATATATCCCCCGCTTCGAGGGATTTAAGGCAGAATGTCAGGTATTTATTCCATGATGTAGTTGGGTTGTTAAGCAGGAGCCATATGCAGCTCTTCAACGTATGGGGGTTAGCTTGTTTCGCTTTCAGACAGTATGAGACGTATCTTGCACCCATAATCCAGTGCATAGAGGATAAGGAAAATTCTTTCCGAATTTGGGTATGGGAAGTCGAATTTGGCAGTCGAAAGACCCGGCGATAGCATGATGATTGTGCTCTATCTAGCCAGTTGTTCATTTTGTCTTTAAAAATTATTGCACCGAAGGAGATTGTAGGAAGGAATTTTGCATTGATCAATTTTATTAATGGGACAAGGTCCTGGGAATGCAGAGCTCTCTTCGTTCTCATGAAGGCCCCCTCTAGACTACGAGCCACTGCCTGCATCTCGGTTGAGTGCACCAAGCATCTCCCTTTATGATCAATCCAGACGCCCAGATATTTATATGCAGTGACAGTCTCCAGTGGTTTCCCATCTATAAACCACATGATCTTTTTTGTATTCGCGGGAGAAATTGCCATCGCTTTGGTTTTACTAACGTTTATCTCTAGCATATTGTTGTTGCAGTACTGGGCGAGGGAATTGAACAATCTTTGGAGGCCCACCTGGGTTTGATCTAGAAGAATGGTGTCATCTGCATATTGTAGAATTTGGATTTTGCTTTGACCGATTCCTTGGGGGAAGGCTCTTGATCGGGACAACCATTCAGGCAGGTCGGCGAGGTACAGATTGAAGAGTAATGGTGCAAGTGTGCACCCTTGTTTTAAGCCTCTATTTGTATAAATTTTGTTAGAGGTAGACCATTTCTATGTTACTCTGACTTTAACTCAGGTGTCCGTGTGTAGGGCTATTAGTGCATTTAGAAGCGCCTGTGGGATACCCCATCTTGCCAGTTTTTCCCACAATTTAGGCCGACTAACGCTGTCAAAGGCTTTGCGAAAATCAATGAATCCTAGGTACATTGATTTGCCTTTTGCAGCTAGAGTTGTTTCCATTAGGTGGCCCCTCATCAGCAGACAGCTGCCTGCTCTTCCAGCCCCCCTCAGATGGCGATTAGCCCTCCTGCCACGTAGCAGGCACAGAGCAATAAATGCACTCCTCCCTCCTCCTAATAACATCTCCGCCCCGCAGAACTCCTCACTCGCGGCTGGTGATATGACGGCCGCCTCACGGCCTCTAGATACGGTCCACACCTGTAGTTGCAATTCAGATGGCGGTCGCTATTTTTCCTGCAGGTCCGCCAATCCACGCCCATCGACACCGCTTCACAGCTTGGGGGTTCTAAGCCAGTTCTAGGGTCACAAATTGCAGCGCTTTGAGCAAGTGAAGTCTAGTAGTCAGGGCATAAGCTTGCCTGGAACTCAAACTGAGTTTAAAGGATGGTATCTGCCGGATGTTGCAGTCTGGCCTGAGGAGCTCCTTCAACAGGCCGCCATCATGCAACGTGCCATAGCCACGCCCCGCAAAGTAAAGGTTATTACACCTACCTATTGAATGATCAGGTAGCTGCTACGTGTCCTTTTTGCTACCACCTGTGTTTTTGGCTCCTGCATCCAACCACAAAGACTATAAACTGTATGACATTTCTAAGAACCGATATGGGAGAACAATAAATCAAGAGGTGGATCAAACTGATATGATACTGCACTGCAGCAGTACGTTGACTATAATTTGGGGCTATTCTTCTTTGTTGGTGCAGCCTTAAACAGCAGAAAAATCTGGCATTTGACACGTGTTGTAGAGGCTGTAACCAATCAGACAGCCATGGCACTTGGAAATCTCACGAAGAACTACAAATTGTGAGAATTGTGGTGCTCCAAAACAGGATGGTCCTTGACGTCATCCTGGCTGATCGTGGTGGAGCATGCCGCATCATTGGGAGCAGTTGCAGCGTGTTTATCCCTGACCAAGCCCCTTCAATTTTTGAGGCGATTTCTAAAATGCACAAAATAGCCACTGAAATCCTTCAGGATTCAGGAACATGGACTTTGACTGGATGGCTAAGAATAAGGTTTACTGTCTGGGGCTGGAAGTTAATGTCAGCTCAATGTAGATTTGTTGTGAGCCTTTTTTCCTGCTGCCTTTGTATCCAATGTGGCCTAATGCTCTGTTCCCTATGTATTTCTACTTGTACCTCATGTATACCAGCTAAACAAAATGTTCAGAATGTAAATGCCCAACTAGTAACTGACCAAGAAATAAGAGAACTGATGTTAGTTGATATAGGTGATAACTTTCATGTTTCTTCTACTGCATAGCGAATGTCTTCAGCTAATGCTAAAAGGTCCACATGTGGAACTCGCAGAAATGTCCGTTAGCATAAGCTGAAGCCATTTTAGTTGTGGCATCCATTTCGTTATGCCATGTGATTCTGCCGTCTTCACTGTTGTCTGCCTTTCTATTCTGCGTGAGTCATCAGCTTTAGTTAACACCTTTTATTCTAAGCCAGAGCAATGTATGAGCTCAGAAAGGCCTGTAGCTGCTAGATGAGCTGCTAGAATGAACCTGTTTTAGAATGTAACTGTCAGGCTATTCCAACTGATGTAAGCAGTTCTGTCTCCCCTCCCACTTTGGTGACCAAGTGATATTTGTCTGCCCATGTTAGCCGATAGCTACTCCTGTGTATGCCTGTACCTTCTAGTTCGAGTCTCCATGCTTACACAGCAACAAGCTGGGTATAAAAGACCCTTGGTTTCTGTATTCCTTGTACTACCTCCTACAGTGCCCGATGGTGTTGTATTGATGTAGTCCCACTCATGAGTGATTATTAAACTTGTTATTTGGTATTCCAGCTGCCGTACCAATCTCTATTTTGTTGCTTTAAGGACCAGTGGAAAGATAAGGGTGAACCCCTGCACCGGTGGGCCCCTAAAAAGGCTCATTTCCACAACGGCGGTCAGAGGGTAACCTGCGGGTGGATTCTACTGTGTGTCTGACAGGTTCAAGGAGTCCACCAGACCTTCAGAAGCCAACATAGTCCCATAATGACGGAGGAGTCAGCCTCAGGTCCTCCGCTGGGATTATCATTGCACTTTCCGACAGTGTTTCAATGCCGGCCTTTCCGACATAGAAATGCTGTCGGAAAGTGACTTTGGGCCCCCCTTGCCCTCCGCTATGAGGCCTTGCCCCCATAACATTCCTGAAATGTGTGGTGCCTGCCACACGGTGCAGGGATGTTTATAAATATCCATTTTTCAATGGCAGCTTGGGCTGCAGGCCTTCACCTCCCGTCGCACAAGCTGCCATTGGAAAATGGATGTGAATTGTGGGTCGGAACCGCTGACCTGTGGTCGGCGGTTCCAATCCACAAAGGGGTCTGGTGTCTGGTGACGCAAGTCTGCCTGACATCGTAATCAGCTCCAAAGTGATATGCTAGGGTCTAGAAAATTGCTTGATCTTTTAACAATAAAAATAACTTTTGAAAAGCTCAAATATTTCCATTAAAAATACAATTTCGATTATTGCATACTTTTTGTTTGTGAATTAAAGAAAATATTTCTTTATTTGAGTCTTTGCTGGATGCATCCTTGTTTCGGTAGTGCTGTGTATTTTTAGATGATCAAATTGTAGAAATTTCTTAGCCCACAATTCCGGCTTTCAATAGTGATTCAGTAGAGGTCCGAAGGAGTCGAAAGTTTAAAATCTGCTACTCTATGGAATGCTAAAGTGTCTGAGCATGGGTGTCCAAAGTTAGACTACAGGGCTGGAATGGATCAATGCCAGATTTTCAGGATAACAACTGATCAGGTAAATGTCTTCTATTATATTAATTAGAAGATTATTTATTTTATGACCCTGGCCTAAAAGATAATTCTAAAAGGCAAGGATTGAGACACTGTGCCGTTCGAGTAAGATTTTTAAGCAGAAGTTTATATACATTTTTTTCATATCAATTTTGGATTGCCTTTTTAGTAATTTGACAATACTGATCACTTTCTGTAAATAACACTCACTGTGAAAAGGCACAACCAGGCCGTTGCTAACGTTTGTATAGTCTCCAAGCGTTCCAGGCATTTGCAGCCATTCTTTGTTAAGGTGCTGCGTTGTAATGTGCTGGTAAGGACCACATTTCTTTTTTTTACATTTCTTTTTTATTGGCATGTGATGCATAAAAACAATACAAGATGACAGTCTCAAACATTTAACAACAGGCAGGTAGAAAAGTGGGAGGAAGAGAGGAGCAGGAAGCGAAAGGCACAGCTAGCATATAGAGTCATCACAATAGTTAATCATAATATGGGCTTCACATTAACAGTAACGCTTCAAAGTTCAAACATAATGTACACAAGAAATAATTTCAGAGGGTATAATGAACAAAAGCAGTGCTGCATAGCATGTCAGTTCGGACAAGGAATAGCCAGCAATACACTGGTCATTGTCCCTCGTACAGGGCCTTTCCCAGCACTGTCCGAATTGAAAACGGACAGTAGTAAGTTTTAATTAGTCTGCATGCACTTAAGATGTGGAAGCGTATTGCAGCTGCAGGTATGTTATTAATGGCTCCCAGATGTCTGTAGGCCAGGAGGTCGGGGGCATCAATTCCCAATAGGTGGCCAATTGTTCCTGGCAATATGTTGCATCTTGCAGCAAAGATGTGACTTTGGGTACAGATTTCCTCCCCCAGTGCTTAGTGAGTTGGAGCTTAGCCAAGAGCAAGAGCATAGCAGTCAGGCATCGATGTGCAAGTGGTACATCTTTCAGCTCCAACAACATTCTTCCAATTACCCAGATGGGGTTTAGGCCAGGAACTAACACATCATGCAACCTGTTAGCGCTAAACCTCCTTGTCGACAGCGCAAAGGTCAAATCAATAAAACTCTACACCTGCTTTGTCGACTTAAAAGCGGCGTTTGACACAGTCCCAAGGGAGACCTTGTGGAAAAAGATGGATAGCTGGGGCATACCATCGAAGCTGTTACAGGCCATCATTGACTTATGCACATCAACCTGGGTCAAGATAAAAATGGGCAATGGTGACAGAACAACAGAAAAAATCCCCACCCGAAATGGCCTCAAGCAGGGATGTGTCTTGGCCCCTACCCTCTTTAATATCTTCACCGCGGATCAGGACAAGAGCATTGCGGGGATTGAAAGCAACCCCCCCAAGCTAGCTCAGCACAAAATAAGGAGTATGCAGTACGCCGATGATATCGTTCTTTGCAGCCAGACCCCCTTGGGATTACAACGCTCCATCACAAGGCTGTATGAATTTACCCTTACGCATGGGCTGCAACTCAATTACAAAAAAACAAAAATCGTCTGCTTTGCATCATGGCCGGGGCGGCAAAAATTCAAATGGCACATTGAGGGAAATATGATAGAACAAAGCCCCTCTTACAAGTACCTGGGAGTACTGGTCGACGCAAGATGGACATTAAAAGATCAACTACTGCACAGAAAAGCTCAGGCCAATAAAATACGCTTTGCTTTAAATCTACTAAAAACAAAACGGAATTGTCCTTCCAATTCACATCTGTTGAAGGTGATTGCAGCAAAATTTTTCCCACCGATCACGTACGGCTCAGAACTATTCAGAGGCAAAGACGCAAACTTCCTGAATCTCCAACAGTCAGTGCTGTTCAAACACATATTCCAAATTCCGAAGTTCGCCTCACAAGCGCAAGTACGCCTTGAATTTGGGCTATTAAATCAGCACCAAGCCAGACAAGCGGCAATACTAAAAATGTGCTGGAAATTAAGAGCAGCTCAAGAGGACACGCTGATGGGTCTCTGCTGGACTGAAATAAATAAACAAACAAAAGGAAAAGATGCATGGATAATAAAACTTGAAGAAAGTCTGTCAAAACTTAATATGCAAGAGGCCTGGAACACCGGTCACACCTTTGCGACCTTCAAAAAAGCAGCCAATTGTGGGGCAAAACTAGAAACTTGGATCACTGACAAAGCAGCACTAGCAAAGAAAAAACACGGCTGGATGGTACTTGCAACATATGAGAGGTGTGTACCGCAACCATACTTAGTTAACCATATTACACCATCTACACAACAGATGCTCCTACGAGTACGGCTGGGGACTTACATCTCAAAAGACCAGACTCCTGCATGGAAGCAAATGTGGCCAACACCACTTTGCAGACTCTGTGGTCATGCAGAAGAAACTTTGATTCATCTTCTGTGTATTTGCCCAACCCTCACAATCCTGAGATGCTACTATCTTTTGCATATATTCCGCTCATTTCAAGTTAGAACATGTCGGCCGGCAGTTATGCTAGCACTGAACAGCCAGCAGCTGCAGACAGCCTGTAGGGCCACCAGATTTCTTCAGAAGGCGAGCCTCCTAATAATGCAAACTGAAAAAATGGCGAACAATGGTATCAAATCAAAGGATTAAGGATTACAAAAGACGACGATTTCAGCAAATGTCAAATTGTTTTTTTTTCTGTCTTTTCTTTTAAAACAGAGAGTAAATGTAGGTTTTCATTCATTTTTCATTTCAATGATTTTATGTTATATTCTCTTTGCAAATTTTGTAAAGGTTTTAATTAACCATATACAATAAAATATTTACTTACTTGGTACATCTTTAACATTGCCTAATAGGTTAATTGTGGGTGTTTGGGGCACGGGGTGACCAGTGATCTGTTGGAGAGTGTAGTGTACAGTATGTCAATAGTTTGCTTTTCTAGTGTATGCCCAAGCCAAATGTAAAAATAAAGCCTGAGGTGCCAAGCACCTCTCACAGCGCGTCTCCACTTTCAAGCCCATGTGCAGTTGTGTTGGTGTGCGATATAAATGGTGGAAAACTTGAAATGTCGAAGTGGCAGTCTATAATTGGGTGAGAGAGCTGCAGTTTGTCCGCAGAGGTATGCCCACTGCTCAGTAGTTAGAGGTGGATCTGTGTCCAACGCCCATTTAGCATCGGCTTTGGAAGTGCAATTTGGCACCTTATCTTGCCTAACAGTGTAGAGCAGAGGTCTTCAATCTGTGGGCCGAAACCCAGAGGAAAGGGGGTTGCACATTCCCCAGCTTCTCTTGTCCCTGAAATCCAGAAGGTTTGCTTTCCTTATGGAAAAAAAAGATGTCCTGGGACGGCTAATTGATATCGTTATCAGCTACTTGCCTGAATGAAATGCAAATCAGTTAATCTGCAAGTGTAAAGGATGAGTAGTTCTGGCTTCAATTGATCAAATAGCACCAAGGTTTGTGATGACAAAAAAGCAAATCTTTGACAGGAAGTGCAAAGAGTTAACAATTGGGTTGGGAAATGCTTGCTTGTAATTTTAACTGCATTTACACAGCCCTTACTACCCCTAAAGAGGTGTCGAAGGGGCCGTTATGTGAAAAAAATGCATTACATACGCTCAAGTATTACTTAAATCTACATTTTGGAAGCACCATTTTATAGTGAAACTACCTGCATATTTTGCAGCATTCTATCTTACACTGTGTGCAATGCATGTATAAAATAATGACTTGCATATTTACAGTGCTTCCTGTCACAGGCTGGGACCTCGTTGCACTAAAAATACACATCACTATTATCCACCGCACCAATCCAGATTTAATTGTGTGGCTCTCTAGTTACACTCAGACCTCTGCATTAACTAATAGAAGTTTCATAATGTACTGCAGTGCATTTCCCACTGAGTAACAACGTTTTAATTTATTTTTCATTCACGCTGCCCATTATTTTATTTGTAGATAGCTGATGGTGAAAGACCTAAAAAACCAACAGAATATTTCGGTGCCTATTTATGAGAGGCTTGCATCGCCAGGGCATCACTTTTTTCGAAGCTTCGGTGGCACAAGCGTCTCAACCGTACCTATGAGACGGTGCAAAGTCACCCTGCATGGCTTTGCGTGACCTCATAGATATAGAGTAAGACATAGCAGTGCAAGTCACTGCGTTGCCTTATTCTGGATCAAGGAGGTGTTCCATTGGCTTTGTGTGGGGTTCCCACACACAACACCTGGATTTTGATGCTACCCCATATCTACAAAATCACGTAAACCTGTGGCAGCTCCAAAAACAGACGCCTCCCAAGTGGAGGTGTAACAAGGAGAAATGTTTTCTGTTCTTCTAATTTTTCCTCTTCCATGTGCGCTGCATTCTGCAGCCCACATAGAAAGAGGACAACATCTCTCTAGATTGTTTTTGGGAAGAATGGTGCCCCTTCCTGTACAGAAACAACCCTGCCTATCTGGTGCTAGGCAGCAATTGGTGCACCAGCGCAAGGGAAAAGGATAAGAATGCAGCCTTTCACGATGGCATAGGGCAGCGACGCAGGAAGACTTGCAGCACTGCCCTATGCCAATTCCTCTTAAACGAGGCCATGTGTTTTTAGCTGCACCTTTGACTACACACCACGCTCACTGACCTTTTAGGTTGCTAAACAGTGTTTAATATTATGTCCCCACCTTAAAAATTATTTGCTGTGGGGATTGGGGGCTTTAATGGTTGTTGATGAGGAGTACCAGGTTCTAGAAATATTTGTCTGATGGGGGTCCTTACGTCTAAAATAGTTTGGCATGGGGGGCCTCAGAATCAAAAAGTTTGAAGACCTCTAGTGTAGAGGCTTGTGACCAGCTTGCGATCTGAGGTATTTGTCAGCATGTGCTCCAACGCACGTAACATAGGTGGGGGCTCAGAGAAAGTGGCATGTTGTGCGCGGCATGTGGTTTGTATCTGACGATACAGGAGGTGGTTCAATGCCATGGGGCAGGGAGTATCTTTCATTGTAAACGGGGGAATAAACTGTTTTTCGGGGTACAAATCAGCATATGTAAACAGATTCCTGCCTGTGTGCTCGCGTCTTTGCTCCTTTGGCTTGTGGCGCTGGTAGCATTCGGTTGTGTGCTATGGGGATGGAAGGGCATAAATACTCGGTAAGTTAGCACAACATTGCCTTCTATCCCATGCCCATCTAACGCATTCCACAGTATCAGTCCCTGTGGGTGTACGTTTGTATGCTTGATATACTGGGGTGGAGAATGGGACTGGGGAAGCCAGGTCAACCTTTACCGGCACAAGTGGCTAGAGTTTGATGGGGTATAACCAGAAATGTAGGTATTTAGCCTGAATAGACTATGCGTATAACGCCATGTCTGGTGGGTTGAGACTGCCCTGGTGAAGGGAGAGTGTAAGGATTTCCTAAGTGATCCTGGGGTGTTTATCGGCCAATGTCAGTAAAATCTGGTTCAATCCCAGACATGGAAAATTGTGATGTCAGTGGCAGGGGTAGATTAAAAAAAAGATACTGGAGTTTAGGGAATACCACCATTTTGGCTATTGCCAGGCGCACAGATGATAATAAGGGAAGAAGATTCCACACTGGGATTATGTCTTTTTGCCAGGACATTGCCCCAATATAATAAGCGTGCCACAGTTCGTTCACATCGTGACTAAACCATATGCAAAGATATTGCACTGGCTCTGTTGTCTATTCCATCAGAAATCCAGACTCAAACCACAACGTGTTATTTGTTAGCAGGAATCTAATAGACTAGCAGCCCGTCCCGACCTTGTCCGGGTGTAATCAGGCTTCAGGGCCACGCCCGCCCCTTCCCCCGCCTGCCCCGACATTGTCCGTGGGTCCCCCGGAGTAGCAGCCATCCCGACCTTGGCTTCAGGGCCTCCACGTCCGCCCCAACACTGTCCGTGGGTCCCCCGGAGCCTTACCTCATCCGCCGCACCTCCCCGCTCTCCTGAGTTCACAGGTCCAACGCTCCTCACCGCTCCTACCCGCCTGTCCGCCGCTCCTCTCCGCTCCTCCCAGCCTGTCCGCCGCTCCTCACCGCTCCTCCCCGCCTGTCCACTGCTCCTCCCCGTGCTCAAGTCCGCCGCTCCTCCTGGCGCTCCTGGATGCCGCTCCTCCCCGCGCTCCTGATGTCGGCACACACATCGCGGCCGGCGCTACTTCCATAGGACTACTTTTTTTTTTTCTCATACATTTTTTAAATAACTCATATTTTTTACATTTATAAAGCCTATGTCCATCTGCACCCCCTGACAATTACAATGATGTATCGGGTGTGTGGATTGGCGCTGTGGTTCCCGAGTTTACCCGCCTCAAAGGTTCCAAGTTCTTCCTTTAGAATAGTAGTATAGATATAGATATAGATTTGGCACAGTTGATATTTATGCCTGTCAGCATACCATACTGAATGACTTCCCAAATAATAGGATCTAAGTTTTCTTAGGGTTTTTGAATATATAATGCAACATCAAGTGAGCACATCGAGATTATTATTTTCCTCAGTTTGAAAGTGAGCCCCTTGTGAGCATGCTGTTGGTGAAGTCAGGCTGTGAGGGGCTCCATAGCGATAGCGAATAAAATTGGGGCTAAGGGACAGCCTTGTCGGGTGCCTCGTGAGATCAGGAATGGTTCTAATATCATCCCATTTAAGCTCAGCCAGTTTAGACAAATTTGAAAAGGCTCACAAATCGAAGGCTTAAGCCATGATGACAAAGAAGGGCAAATAAAATGGTCCATCCTAAAGAATCAAACGCATTTGTGGCATCTAGGACGATGACGGCCTAGCCAGTTGGGGCTCCACGCTATATATGACAGCAAACAGTATGCAAAGGTTGTGTGCCATGGAACGGTCAGGCACGAAGCCCGACTAATCAGGTCAAAATATGTCTGGCAGGAGGTGGAGGAGGTAATTGGCAATAAGTTTGACCAGTTTATTGTTGTCTAAATTGATCATAGATAATGGTCTGTAGGAGCCACACTGGTTCGCAGGTTTGCCAGATTTAAGTATTGTGACAATAACTGCTTAATGAAGCGACAGACAGTGGTATTTCAGTTAATTCCAGTGAAGCCTGGAACATTGCATTTGTGTGGTATTACTTGTAAAACCTCCTCTTCCGTCAAGGGTGAATCTAAATATAAGTGGTCTACGTGGTCTAGCCAGATAAGTTGCATAATATCTAAGTAGGTTTTGAGTTCCTTGGCAGGCAGTGTGGATTTAGTCTGATAGAATCTGGAGAAAAAGGATGACATTGTAGTGCGTATAAAAGTAGGGGTAGATCAGTCATCCATTAGCTCCACCACGTAGTTGTGAGCCCTGGGTGTACGGAGCATATTAGCGAGTGCCTTACCAGGCCGATCACTCTTACCATACCTGCCCGCCATAGTCTCTTGGGATAGCTAGTGCAGTTCGGGTCCTGCTTCTTCATTGAACTCTGAGTTTTTCATAAGTGCCATAGTGCCAGGAGCCTTGAAGGTGTAATAGTGGAGTTTGAGTATTCGGAGTCCATTTTTGAGTTGAACTAGATGCAGCCTTATCTCATTAAGGACACTTGCGTGTTTCGCAATACATGCCCCCCTGATCATGACTTTGAATGCCTCCCCGAGGACCAGTGGGGAAGTGACCGAGACCTCATTAGTTAAAAAATATTCTATGATAGTGGTGCGGATATCGGTGTGAAATAACTGGTCCCACAGTGCACTAGGGGGCAGATGCCAGATGAATGCACGTGAGGTAGCTAATGGGAAGGAGATTTCTAGGAATAGGGGGTATGATCTGGTAATGTACGGGGAGCTGCGTCACCCAAGTGGTCCACGTGAAGACATCCCAGGACGTCAACCAGTAGTCGATGCCTGACCAGGCTTCATGAGCCAATGTGACACACGTTCCCTCCCTCCAGTTACCATTTAAGTATCTCCAAATGTCAACAAAGCGGTGATCGTTCTTCAAGGTATGGATTTGCGCGGCCATGTTGGGATGGGATCAAAGAAGGGTGCCCTCCTTGTCCAGACTCAGGTCGAAGACTGCCCTAAAGTTCCTTCACATATCACAGTGCCTGGTCTCATGTTTGCTATCTATCGCCATACTTCGGCAAAGTTTTCTGGGCTGTCTGTATTTGGCCCATGCACTGAAGCGAAGATGATTGGTTGTTGGTGAAGAACACCAGCTATAAGGACATATAGTCTTTCTATAACACTGTTAACTTTACTAAGTTGCCACAGGAGGCCCTTGCGTATTATTTTGACGGTCCCACAAGCATAATTTGAATAAAATGAGGAGTGTATTTCAGGACACCAGCCCGTGCAAAGGCGAGAGGAGGTGGAGGGGGTAAGGTGGAGTTCTTGCAAAAAGCAAATATCAATCTGGTGTCTGGTAAGATAAGTGTGTACGAGACGGGCCTTACGTGGATCCTTTAACCCTCGTATATTTCAAGTCAGACATTTAATAACGGACATCATGGCTTCTAGTCTGTGATATTGTGGGGTCAGAAGTCAAAGTAAAGGTGTTGGAGTATGGAGCAGACTGTGAGTGGAAAGTGTGCCCTTCCTAGTCGAATCATGAGGAAAGGAAAAGTGAGGTTCCCAGCCTCATATGTCAGCTATATAAATGGGGCAGAGGCAGCAAATTGTTAAGTCAGGGGACTGCCTTAAGGTGAAAAACATAACATACAGAAGAAAAATGTTAGAACGGTACATCAGTAAACCATCCCCCCTACACCAACCCCAGAATTTGGTTGAGAAACACAGTCTTTCCCCCACCACAGTCCCAACCTCAGACAGATACTGCATATGTGGGATTCATCCAGGAAGGCGAAGGAGAGTTGACGGAACTTCACAGCCAAAGGTGGACAGGGTGGTTAAAACAGTGGAAACCACCCATGTTGTTGTCCAACGGCCGAAGTTCACGGTTGTATCAACATCTAATACGATATGGGGCTCCAGAGTCCGTTTGGACCCAATTGCTTCTACTATAGGAAGAAGTGGCTATGTGGCGGACATCACAGCTATCAGTCTGACTAATCATCATCATCCAGGAGTGCTTCCTCTCAGTCTCACAGGAACCCTCAAGGCGATTTTGTTGAGATACTTTTGGCAAACTTGAGTGCAACCTTCGAGTCAGGGTGGTGTGCCTTTCCTTCATACATAACTTCTATCTTAACAGGATAGAGAAGAGCATATTTTATCTCTGGTTTTTGAAGATTTTTTTAAGCTGGCAAGAATTCTCTGCAGGCAGTCTGAACCGTAATAGCAAAGTCAGGGTAGAACGAGATCGCATTATCTTTAAAATATGTTTTTTCACGTTCTCAGGCCAAATGCAAAACACGTTATGGTCTTTGCAATTCAGGAGGCACGCAATTATGGGATGAGCTGGTGTACCCGGTGGTGGTCGAGGCAAAAGGGAGCGATGGGCACACTTAACAATGAAGAATGTGGACAGGGCTTCCCCGAATAGGTCCTGCAGCATTGTTGCATCCTAATCCTCCCTGTTGTCAATGTAAATGTAAATGTAAATGTGGGATATTTGTAAAGCGCACTGTTATTCTAACCGAGTGTCCTGGCGCTGTAGACCGCTGGGGAACCCGTCCTGGTTTTCCCTGTGAGATGGTCCCTTACTGGGTATCTCCAGGGTGAAACCAGGCATCCCTGGCGTCTGTGGGAGGCCGTTGTAGAGATGAGGCAAGCTTAATGCCCAGAGTTACTGAGTGTGTTCCCAGGTTAGAGTAGGCACTGAGGCGAGAATTATCGAGTCCGTTGACCCCTGGTCCACGACCCTGCCGCGTCGGGAATTGAACCCTGGTCCCGGGCCGTTCTCTGCTTACAGGTCTGCCGCCTCTAACCAGTGAGCCACACCTCTCCTCAATGGCTGTAGATTCCGTAACCACCATGATGCGTAAATTGTTGCACCTTAATCACACCTCTAAATCTTCTTTTTTGGCCTTACTTAATGAGTTCAAGGATTTTGTCCATTCTGAGCAGGTGTTCTCTTGTTGTGGTATGGGTTTCATCTATGTTGGAGACTCTAGCCTCGAGGCAATTTAAATGATCATCGTTCTAGTTAACTTGTGTCTATTCTGTCGCAGAGACTCCCCATAGGTATAGATTGCCATCAGTTGAGTGCAGGTTTGGCTTTACATCCACAAGGATTTCTACAAGATCATCATCCCGGCTGAAATCCTCTGTGTAAAAGGCAGAGAGTATCTCCTGTGGCTGCTCCATATCTGTCTGGCGTGAGTATTTCTTACTCTCTGTTGGGAGTCTTGATTCTTGTGTGTTGTGTTTACCCACCGGGAACAAGCATCTTGGGGCTGGATCTGTGGTTTAACCCCTCACCAGCCAGGCTAGCATGACTCCTGTGGCATGGAAATCACGGGACCCACGTCTGGGCATACTCATATCACTTGGGGTGACAAATACAAAAGGAACAATTGATGGACAGAATGTTGAACATTGTCAAATATTCACCCCAGTACGGAGATCTGGGCCTAAAGCCATCGTTATTTTGCTCCCAATGCATTCCAGGTTAAACCCATCCATAAGAAAACCAGTCTTAACACTGCTCCACATGGAAACAGTCCAGCCTGAACTGCCAGTACAGGTCCTCCCTGGACCAGAAACAGTCTAGCCTGCTGGGACAGGCCCACCTCAGGTGGCACCTCTAAGGATCACATGTTTAATATGGTATTTGCATGAGGGCAGTTTTACTTTGTGGGTTTTTTTGGCACATGAAGTGCAGATAATGTTTTTATTAGTAACACAAACAAATGTAAAGGAACAGAGCACTAACCTATCGGAAAACTAAAATTTACCACATTTATCACTTGACAAATTAAGGAACATAGTGCAATGTTTGGTTTAATTATGTTTATCTGCATTAACAACATGTACTAGCAAAACAAAAAAAGACTAGTGCTCTTTACTGAAAACAAACAAACACTAGGCATACAGCGTTTGCTGAGAGCATTGACGCCAGCTCCAACACATCTTAACCAGTATCAAATATTTTATTGCGTTTGGAGCCTTCTCCAGCAATATCACCCCCTCACAAGACCTCTGCAACAAGCTTTCAGAATTCTTCTATAACAAGATCACCTCCGTATTTTTTTCCAAACAATTGTATTGCAAAGTGTCAATGAGGGTTCACATATGAATACATGAGAAACGTTTATGTTTCACCTGTGTAACAACAAAGTGTACAGTTGTTCCGGTAGGATACATCTTAATCAGCAATGGCTTCATATCTTTAAAAGTCAACATCCTTAACACCATCATGCTCAACATTGAAAGCATCTTGCAGATGGGCAATGAACGTTAAACCATAACTAATAACATAAAACAAACATTACACAATGACAGGTCCAGCGACCATGTGTATGGAGGGTGGAAGTGGGAAAGCATGCAAAATATCCACAAGTTTGTCTACTCCCCCGATCCCTGCCCCTCCTCTTCCTCAATGTTTTGCAAATGCACCATACTGTGTGTCTGGGTCATTTTGGATATTTGTATGTTGGGGGGAGGGGGTCAGCGGTGCAGGGTGTGGCTGGTGAAGTCCGAAATGTCAGGAGTAAGGTGAAGACAGGTAAGACCGCACCCATTTTGACCTAGTCGCTCAAGGGAGTCTAGTCCCAGCTTTGGTGTATTCCTGGTAAGTGGTTATCAAGTCATTCCATAGCGTCCCAATGGGGCACTTTCTGAGTCACCTAGCCACTTCCCTGCACAGTAATCCGTCCACTGAAAGACAACCGTGCACTAAGCAGGGGACTTGGACAGAAGAAGATGATTTCCAGGTCCTAGTTATAAGAGTGTCTGGCCAACACTGCAGCAAAGTCTATAAAGATGCTAGCAACTTTGCCCAGTTGTGGATGCTCAAATAATCTCAGAAGGCAGCCCTCTAAGGTAAAGAGATGTAGCTGAGGTCTATAACATGTGGAGCAGTGTAATTTTGGCTCAACCCTTTCCTGTCTGATTAGGCCACATATATATTTCCGTATGGCCTCATGTATTCTTTTGACTTAACATTATTAATGTGATGTGGTTCCCTAACAGTACAGAAAGTGCTATCACTGTATAATCTCAACATTTATATGAGGGTGCAGATTAACGTTTCTTCACTGTAACAATGAATTGCTGTTCTCACATATATCTGTATTTGTGTAGTTTGAATTACATTTTTCATTCCTATATATATTTACGTACTCATTTGAATAGCACTTAGCATTTATTTTAATATTGGAAAATGTATCTAGTTGAATAGCACTCTACATCTAAATTGTAACCACATATATATCTGAAATCATGTATTTAGACGTGTACTGACCATAGACCTTAAACATTTGGATTTCTTAATGTTTAACCTTCAACATAAATGTTTGCTTTGCATGCAATATTTTTCTGTACTCTGCAGGTAAAGTTGTGTGATTTCATGAATAGAAAAGGGACATTGTGTGAAGAGATAGTGATGATTGGGAGGAGTAATTTTGGCAAGGATGAGAAGTTTTAATGACGGAAGGGAGGACAACTGTTTGTATGAAATTGGGAGACGGGAGGAATCCAAGGACATTCTGATGGGTGGACCAATTGAAAAATGCTACGACGCCTGATTACAGCAGAGCAGGTATGTCACTGTGTGTGCGGTGAAGGGTGGTAAGTTTGTGAGTTTAAAACGGCTTGGCGGGGGTCCCAGTACCCTGAGGGTAGAGACACTTTATTATCTGGGCCTCCGTCAGCGGTTAAAAATAAGGCTGTGGGACGTTAGAGGCGAGTTACGACCTCCCACGTCCTTTAGAGTGTCAACATGTTTCAGCCAGTGCCTTATCAATATGCTGGCTTTCTTCAGGACTGATAAAATGGTGTGTGTAATTAAAACTAGTGGGTGTGTAGTGCAGGCTATGTGTCTACACGCCCTAAAGTGTATCTAAGTGTGAGAGGGGGGATTCCCTTCTCAAGATCACCTGTACATATAACATAAAAGGACAAAGACAAAACATACAGAGGAAAAAGAGTCACTAGGAGATATTTATCATAGGTTATGACAGCCGGCTTAGTAGCGATGGGGTGCAGGCTATAAGCGGCTCAAGTGTAATGGTACTGGTGGTACCATTATGGTGAAAGATCGCACTAGAACTTCGTAAGTGAAGTGGTTTAAAAAAACGATATTTACAACAGTGGTGAGAGAGGTGAAAAAATGAGGCGTAAGGTCTATTTCTTACGCTAGTTTTAAGTTGTTTTCTCTTCAAGGTTATTGAAGTGGCAAGGGGTTGGCCCTATATGGAAGACAAAGGTAGGACCACTGGGGTTAGGAGACCTGTAGGGAGAAAAGAGTGGTGGAGCTTACCCATAGTAGAGATACCATACTCTTTGTTCTATTAGGTCCTCTTGTGCTACTTTCCTTTGAGCGTCTTTTCCCAGCCCATCTTTCTGCTGCTCTTCTTCTTTTGTCTCTAATTCTCTAGCGTACGACTCATTCCTGGTGATGTGGTATTGTCCTGCTGACGCCGTTATCATTTGTCCTTCCACTTCCGTTATCGTCAGTGGGTCTTTTGCGAAAGTGCTGTCTGACTTTCGTGGTTGTCTTTGTCGAACTAGCGCAGTGTCTCCTTCTTCCACTTTTCCATCTGTTGCATGTCCCTTCCGATCTACATACGCCTTTATTCTTGTTTTCGCTTCTTTGTCTCTTTCAGCTATGTCTTTTTGTTCCACCCGTTCTACTTCTTTCACTTGGGGCAACCTCGGTCTACTTGATCGCCCCAGAACCAGCTCCATAGATCGTTTGGCCATTCTGTTTGCTTGCGGCCACAGCGGCGCTATTTGTCGATCGTTGATCCCACGGTATTCCATGACCCTTTTGCATTCGTCACTAGAGAAAAGTGGTCCATAGTCTGTTTGTTGTGTCTGCGGTGACACCCATGCTGCCAATATGTCATCCAGAGCTGGCAAAGTTGCGTTGGCTGATGTTGATTCCACTTGTCTCCCTTTGAGGAATCTGGATAGTTCATCTATTACAAATCGCGGTAACCATACTTTTTCTCACACCATTGTTTTTGATGCCACAGTCCCTCTATGTGACTCATGCGTCCATCTTGCTGTCCTTCTTCTCAGCGTCCGTGGTATTACTATCCTGGTGCCTTTCGTCACTATTCCGTTCTCACTTCCTGATAGTTCTTCGCTAATCTTTTTGAACGCCAACAGCTCTTCCTTCAATACTTTTTTTTCCCAGCTGCTGTTGTTTTTGTGGTGACTCCACCTTTGCTGTTTGGTCACCTTCATTATGCTCTGTATGGTGATGTCTTGTTTTGTCTCTTGTTCTAGTTCTTTCATTGTTATCGTTGCCGGTGTATTACGCTTCAGTGCAAAGTTTAGATGTTCCTCCGCCATGGTTGTCGCTTGGGACACTTGTGGTAGCGTTTGCTTTGATATATCGCCTGCTTCATTGTGTTCCTTCCCCGTCTTGTGTATCCTTGTGAAGTTATGATCCATCAGCATTGTCTCCCACTTCTCTATCCTGGGTAGTCTCATTCTTTTTTGGTGTCCGCATGTTGTTACCGGTGCTTGGTGATCTGTTATGATTTTGAGCAACTTTCTGTGGATGACCATGTGGTCGCGTTCACACGCCCACACTGCCGCCAGGCTCTCTTTTTCCGACTGGCAGTATCCTCCTTCTGCGTTTGATAGAATTTTGCTCCCATATGCCACCATGTGTCTCGGGGAATCTTTTCCTTGTTTGTGTTGTGCCAATCTTGGTCCCAGTCCCACTAGGCTGGCATTTACAGTCAGTTCAATGCGCTGCTTGTGGTGTTCTTCTAGGATGCTTCTTTTCTCTGGCATGTTTTAAGTCATGGCCATGAGACCCATTGTCAGAGTTGTGATGATGCTCAGCAAACATGGCACCGGGATGTCGCCCTTCAGCACATGAATGTCCTCTTTGATCCTTTGGTCTTTGTGTGTCGGCTCTTCTGTAAATTTCCCCATGTTTGTCACTTCTTTCCGTGACCCCCAAGTGAAAACCTCAACTCGGGACAGTCTCGACGTCTGCTTTTTCTTCGTCTTTTCGTGTTCCGATAAACACATGATGTTACATGTTGCACCGCTGTCCGAAACAAACTTTGTTTTGTGTGATCCTCCTCCTATAGTCACGTACTCTGTCTTTTTCATTTTGCTTGTGCCCACCAGGCGCCTTCTTGTTCCTTTTTCACCTTCATCTGTTGACTCTGTGGTGACGTTCGTCATAAGATACAGTCCTTTAGTCCTTTCTTTTTCTTCTTCTTCCTCTTCTTCTTCTTCCTTGCCCGGTTCTAGTGATGAGCTCCTTGTTCCTTTTTCAACATGTCTACTTGTTGACGCTTGCGGTCTCCATAGTCTTCCTCTGTCGTTCCTGACCTGCACTCCTTGTCGTGCGCTGGCATAGTCATTTCTCCCGTTCCATCTCTTGCACATCTGGCCAAATGTTAGGCGTGGGCCTCGATGTGGAAAGTCAGGTCCACCCCTGTGGCATGTTCCTTCATGGTGTTTCCTCGTGGCCTGTTCATTCCTGTCTTTTTTCCAGATGCCCGCGCGATTTTGGTCCACTCGTTTGTCTTTTCCTCGCTCCATTTCCTTAGCGTGTGCTGTCGCTCTTGCCTCCACTCTTGTGCTCTTCCTGGCACTCTTTTGTTGTTTCCCGTGCTCTTTCTGGCCCTCTTCTGTTTTCTGTGCTCTTCCTGGCACTCTTTGTCTATTTCCTGTGCTATCTCTTCTTTTCTGTGCTCTTCCTGGCACTCTTTTGTTGTTTCCGGTGCTCCTCCTGGCACTCTTCTATTCTCCGTGCTCTTCCGGCACTCTTCTATTCTCTGTGCTCTTACCAGGCACCCTTTTGTTGTTTCTTGTGCTCCTCCTGGCACTCTTCTATTCTAGGTGCTCTTCCTGGCACTCTTCGATTCTCCGTGCTCTTCCGGCACTCTTCTATTCTCCGTGCTCTTACCAGGCACTCTTTTGTAGTTTCTTGTGCTCTTCCTGGCACTCTTCTATTCTAGGTGCTCTTCCTGGCACTCTTCTGTCCTTTCCTGCTTTTCCTGTTTCTTTTTTACCTTTTCACTTTGTTGTTTCTCCTTTTTCCTTTTTTTTTTTCTTTTATTGCATTTGCCTGTGCTTTATTTTTTTTATTGCTGCTTGAGTCTGCACTGTTTTTGCTTTTCTCTCCTTTCTCTGACCCTTTCTTTAGCTTCTCTTGCTCTTCTTTCACTTTTTTGACACTTTTCCTTCTTTTTCTTCTTTTTGCCTGACTCTGTTATGTCTGCTCTGTTGTTTCCAATGTCTTTTTCTTTTGATGTCCTCTTTAAAATGGCCGCCACTCTTCTCGCGAGATTTCGCGCTCGAAATCTCGCACTCACCTGACTCTAAAATGGCCGCCCACCACGTTCTCGCCTTCTATTGGTCCAGCCGCCCGGATCTAAAATGGCCACCGAGACTCAGCCTCTCGCAAGAGCTCGCAAGAGCTCGCGCGTCCAATTTCGAAGCTTCGCGCTTACCGGAGATTTTCTTTGCTTTGCGGTCGGGTGGGCTCCAATGTCGCTCCTCTCCTCTTCTCTCACCGGCTTATCCAGGGTGGGCACCTGGTTACTCCTGATGTCACGGTCAGCATGCAAACGTCGGTCCACGCGTCGATCTGCACGTCGATCTGCGCGTCGGCTCGTTCCCTTTGTCGCCAGTTGTCGTGTCTTTGTGGCCGGACCGCCGATACACCACACAAGGGACTCAGGTTAGTGTATGCAGCATTCTTTATTGTGTTTGCAGCAGCCAGCCTCAGCACGTCCGTCCCCTTGCTCAGTCCTCCTTGTGTCCGTGTCCTTCCTGTCCCCTAACAGGATGTGGTGTCCGGTGACCTGGTCACCTCCCTCATGAAACACAGGGTCCTAGTGTCCCCTCCTGTCCAGTCGCCCATCTGTCAGGTCACTACAGATGGGTAGGTCCTGAGGTAGGGAGTCAGGAAAGGTCCTAGTCACAGAGCCTATGCTTCAAATCGAAGAGTCGGTGGAGTTACAGTGGTTTGTTGCAGAGTGCTAACCATGGAGGGTTGTGCTTGTACAGCTTATGCTTAGCTTGCGGTGTTATAACAGTTGTGTGATGTTTGGCAGAGGTATTTTGAATGTTGTGTGAATGTGGTGTTTAATGTGAAGATGTTAACAGGACCTGCATGGCGTAAACTCCTGGGATGATATTGAGAAGTGTAGAAGACACTGTATTGCAATGGGCTACTAAGGTTTTGTGGTATCTGCTGTGAGATGTTGTGAACAGTCCAATTGAGATAGGGACTTTATGTATAAAAGTGAGGTATGATTAGTGCGGTGGGCCTTTTGTGCAGAAGGACACTGTACTGACCAGGGTGATTCCCCGCAGGTCGAGGTTTCATTCGAATGTGACCCAGAGTACATTGAAAAGTGTTGTTTTTTGCATGATTGATTTCTGTTGATTTCTTCAATAAAGCAATTATTATTTCTTGCCATTGCATTGTATCTGTTTGCATGCATTTTGCTGAAGAGAGTGAGTTTGTGAAAATTGTAAAGGAGGATGAACCGCTGCAAGGAGTGAGACTGACGTCACAGTGTGTCCCACTGGGATTGGTCGGATGGTGAAAAAGTTGCACTGTTATTTGGTGTCCACGTCATAGAGTGTTGCGTAGATATTGGTTGCTGATTTTAAACACTTATTGTGAAAATATTTTTTATTCTTATGTTTAAACAAACACTTCTAATTGTGATTATTGACATTTGCCTGAAAAATGAAGTCTTAAGATTATATCAGATTTAATAAGGAGAGATGTGATGATGTCTGTTAGGTAGGGAGAAGAAGCATCGCCCAAAGATACGTAGGTCATTATATGGCTGTTAATGTAGGGCTTCACACTTGTATGTGGCTTAAAAAATGGCGCAGGATCCCTGAAAAAGAAGGTGCACTGAAGTTTCTAAGCTATGATACATTTAATGTGACAATGATTTACAACTTGAGAAAGATTCTATATGAGATTAAATCACAGCATAGACCTACACAGTTTGAAGTGCTTAATGCTTGGGAGTGTGCATCTTATGCCTGAGAGAAGAAAATATAACATGGGAGAGCTAGAAACGCAGTGCGTTCATATGTTGATGGAAGGTGCGATGCAGAACAGAAGTGGAGAACAGACATGATAGAGGGAGATAAATTGTATCCGGCGTTGACCGGTGATGAATTTAAGAAGTGCAAACAATAAAAGAAAGAGAAAGAAAATGAGGCGGGGGCATCAGCTGAGAGAGGTGAAAACTGTGACATTGATACTAGTGAAGGTCTTATAGATGTGTTGTTATCGGAGCATCCGCCTCCATACAATGAGTCCCAAAGAGGGACAGGTGGAAGTGTTAATGCTAGTATAAACTCTGGAATTGCAACTGCTCCAGTGAAAGAGAGTCCTAATGCAATGTTGGTCACCCCTGTGAATGTGAATCAAAATTCAATGGGACACAGTTCGGGTATTTGTATCCCTGGTACCCTTACAGCTCTGAATGTTCCAGATGCTCAAACTGCCCAGGTCACCATTGGCCCTGTATTATCTATATATAATTCCAGCTCCACAGGGGGTGTTACTTTTAATTTGGCTGTTCCAGCTGAGGTGTGAACCTAAGAGAAAGTTCCTACAAGCTCAAATGTGAGGTTTATTACCTTGTTTCTAATGAATATAAGTCCCCCTGGTGGTGCAAGTGCAGATCCAATGGCGAATCAGACCTGATTGCAACCTTTGAGGTCATTTCAGGAGTTGCCAGATGTGGATTTGCTCACTTGGATGCCAACCCTGTATGTGCACAGCAGCGCTCCCAGAGAAGAGCTAGTACAAAAGACTTCTGAGAGGCCACATAGACTTGATGCTCTGGTGCTAGATGAATGGCTGAAGGTTCTCAATGCCACCTTGAATAAAAGTGGAGGCACAGAACTAGGCCAACAAACGATCAAGTCATTGTTGAGAGTGAATTTGTTGGATGTAGCTAAATTAAAACTTGAATAGGAGGAGATGATAAGTGTAATTCCTGAATTGACTTGAATAGACATCAACAAAACAAGCTTCTGTTTATGAGCAAGGGTGTTACTAGGAGAGCAATAAAACCTCATGAGGGATTATCGGAAATAGCTCAGAAATATGAAGTGGTTTTGGAATAGACAAATGCTTTATAGAAGAGCCGCCGCCTCTGCTTTTGCATTTAGGATTTTGAAAATATGAGACTACCAGCGTTAAAATTCAAATTTGGAAATTAATTTATAATAACGGATTTGAGAGATTTGGATAAGTGGAAACTCAAATGGTCTAAAAGAAAAAGTCCCAAAAGATAATTGGGGGAACCGCCTCCTTCTGGAGAGGGAGAGGCGGGACCTTCAAGTTTTACTTTACGAGAGGTACCCAGTGGAGTTCATGTACCTTAGAGTAGGAGTGATCTTGTGTCATTCATTAATCATTTCCCAAGGTTAAGAGAGAATCCTCTGGAATCATACAAACAAGGTGAATGGTTTGTGAAAATTGTGAAGGTTTTGTGGACTGATGTGAATATTCTATTTGATATTGTGGTTAGAAGTGATTTCTGGACAGAGAGCAAGATAGCTACAGAGTGGCCGCAGAGGAAACCAGCAAGAGACCGTTTGACTAATGGTTTGTCACCCATAGTAATGAGAAAGTACAATCAAGTAATGACGTGATTGAAGTCTAAAGTGCCGCCCCCAAGATATTGACTAGGTCAAGATTGACCGTACGCATCCGGAACCTACAGACAATTCATGCATGTAATGATAGATTGTTACAGGCATTTACATAGTACAGTAAATGGAAACATTTGAGCCTAAGGACATGGGATATTTTGTGTCTAGGTTTGTGACAGGATTGAGGCCTGAGGTTAGCATAAAGATATAACAGCATTTGATTTGTTGACAAAATAAATCGGTTGATGAGATCTTGTTAAAAGCAAAGTACTGCAATGGTGAGATTGACATGAGGCAGAAGAAATTAAAGGAGAAACTCATGGGAGCACAAATGAAGGCTGCTCAAAGGGGAGTCAAGGTCCAACCTTTGTTGCAAATGCACCCCCTGTTCCATGGAGTGTACCCAGAGGGAGCTCCTGACATTCAAGGTGGAGGTGGTTTTCTGTAACAAGGTAGGGATCAGGGCATACCTATTGATCCAACTACCGGAATTGATATAGCCACATTGAAAAATTCTAACCCGTGCCACTGTAATAGGCTGGGGAAATAAAAGCGGAAATGTTGTCTTAATCCTAAAATAAAGCTCAGAATTCAGGGTTTACACAGTCGCAGGGCAATACTTCTATACAGCCACCAATGTGCCCTGACCAAGGTCTCAAAATTGTAATGCGCCACAAGCCCCAGTGATGTAAGTTCCACAACCCCGATGCCACAGCAAGCTGTCAATGGTCCCAGATCTGTTTTGAATGAGGTTCCGAATGTGAACCAGAATTCTTTTCAGGTTAACATTTCTTACCAGCTATACCCTATGTTTGAAACCATTCACAATTTGGGCTCCAATCAGTCCTTCTGACAGTGCCTGAGAGGGGACGAAGATTGAGTGTTTGGCACAGTCTTGGAGGTAGACTAGAGTGGCCCATTTGTAGATGTTGAGGTAAATGGTCACATCATATCATTTTTGGTGATTATAGGTTATTGGAAATGGCCTTCTTAGGGGAAATTACCCTGACACTTTTTGCTTTTTGCTCCTATGTCTTTGTCGTCTCTCTCTGAATACCCTTAAGAAACTGTGCACCTTTCCCCTGTATGGCAGAGGGAAGGTGCATGCCTCTGCCTCGCCCGCATTGGGCTGAGGGGTATGAATACGATGGGGTTTAGTTGTCATACCTCAGTGCGCCCTGTAAAAGATATACCATATACTGGGGGCGGGTATGACACTGGCTAGTAGGGGATTGTAGCACTGAGTATGCCATCAACCAGATAGCCCTCAATCCTATATCGGGTCTACCAGGACAGGTTTGTAGGGTGCCACTGCCTAGGTTGGCATTGCTTATGCCTCAGCCAACCCTGAGTGGGTCATCCCATGCAATGACGGCAACCCCTAGGAAAGCCCTGGTGGGACTCAGGGGGGGTGGTAGGCTGAAGGCCGGACGGGCATTCATGGATGTGTTCTGCCCAGGTAGTGAGGAATACCCCAAATGGGGCTTTCCCTGCCTTAGAATTCAGCTCCACCCATGAATACTCCTGGGGTGTTGCTGATTCTCTGGAGTGGCCTCAGGGCCCTGCGCACGTCCTCACTGTCAATATTGTGTGGGAGTGCGTGCGCCTTCCTAAACAGATTAGGAAGATGTGCTGACACACTGTTACGGAACAGGGGATGGTCTGCCAACAAAGACCTGGGTGGGCGCACCGGCTATGAAGCTGTATAGGATACATGGTCTGCCTGCAGTAGCAGAATGAATGATGCACCATGGCACCTATGGCATTTTAGATCGGTGCCTGGCCTGTCATCGTTGGCTGAGCGTATACCTGCATCCCTGGGGTTCTAACCTCCGGGTCAGGCATGCCGTTGCAAGCCTGCTTCGATGGTGCTACGGCCTGGGTAAACCATGTGCCTGGCCTGTTCTTGCTGAGTGAAAGTGCACGTGGCCTTCTTATCCATGTTGGGAAGTGGCTCTGATTCCATGTTCTGAAACAAGGGCCGATTTCTCATTGCAAACCAGTGGGTGTGCATCGGTATCTGTCATGAGTAAACTCATAGGCTGCATGCCATTGTAGGCCGATGTGAGAATGCACCCGTACCTATGGTGCCCATGATTGTGTGTGCCACCTGCCAAAGCAGGCTTCTGCCGGCGCACAGACACACGTATTAGTTAAACCTGTGTCTGGTCTGCTGTGCAGACTCAGGCGGGTGTACGTGAACCACTGGTGCTGGGACGTATGTGTCCTTCCTGCTATCACAGGTAGGTTTGTATAATAACGCACATGCACCCAGGTAGTGAGGAATACCTAAGTGTGTTTTCACTACCCATGAGGCCTGCTCTTCTCATAGGTTAACATAGAGAAGTCATTGACATTACTATGGGCTACAATAGTGGAGTGCAGTGGAGTAGCCTAGTAATATTTATATAAATGGACTTGCAGTGACAAACCATTTCCATTGGTAAAGGGGGATTTGGCATGAGTCGCTTCTAAATGGCAAGAGGCTGAGGGACTGTGGGGGCTGGCTCCAGTAGACACCAGGGGTAGGGGGGCGGGCATATCTGTGCATTCCTAGCCATAAACTATGGCCATTCCACGGGAATGGCAGAGCTCTGCAATTAGAGGGCTGAATGGGACAGATTGAAAATAGAGGTTGTGACCTATAGCGTCTATGGACCAGATCATGGTCCACTAAAGATTAAGATCTGCATTCCATGGCCCCATGGCTGACAGGCCTACAATTTAGGGGAGACATCTGTGGTTCAAAGGAAAAACCATTAAACCACTCCAAACCTCAAAGACACACAACAATAAAATTACAACTGCACCCTTAACCAAGGGGTGAGATACACTTGTGGAGACATGGTCTAGAGTACCCAGACTGCATGGGACACATTGGTAGAGGACTCTGTTGGCACACGCAGGAAAACTGTCCTAATAAAGACTGGCTTGGGCTATGGACCTGCTAAAGTGTGGTGCCCTGCAGTGTGCACTCCAAGGGCCCAACTGCAGGTCTCCAGTTTTTTCTGAGATCTCTGGGACATCAAAGATCTTCTGCACCTTAACTTGCTTCCCGCGTAGCGGATTTATCGCTACCACGGCTTACCTACTTTCTTGTGACGACATTGACGGCGACTCCCAAGGCCACGCCCACTACGGTCGGCCACGCCCCCCTCCGACGCCTACTTAATGCGCTGACTGCTAGCGCAATGGTAAAGATACAGCTCTCCTGAGGCGGCAGCCGGGAGATAGATCGTCCGATAATAATTTTTAGCAATTGTGTAATTATTGTGTTTTTAAAACTCGCCTTGCTCCCTTGGGCATCCATAACTGTAGCTGCACCTTAACTTGCTTCCCGCGTAGCGGATTTATCGCTGCCGTGGCTTACCTACTTTCTTGTGACGACAATGACGGGGACTCCCAAGGCCACGCCCACTACGGTCGGCCACGCCCTCCCACCTACGCCTCATCCCCCCTATAAGACATGTGCATTCACCGGACGCACAGCGGACGAGCGCAGCGGGCGCGCCTGGGGCGAGCACCACTGCGCCCGTCCGTGCCGGACCCGCGCCTAGTGCCAGAAACCCTGCCCGTTTCCCTGGCCTACAATACTCTAAACCCGATCTATGTAGATTTGACCAACGCTGCTGCGACCACCCGACTAAAACTGATTTCAGGGACACCGATATTACCCCCACTTGTCCCTCCTGCGGCTTTCAAGCACCAATCATCCCATTGACTATCACACCTAACCTGGCCAATTCACTCTCAGACAAAAAAGCGCAGCCTGTCGTAACTAACCAACCACAGGCTACCGTTCCAGATAACCGTTCTTATACAGTGTCACATAGGAATAGATCTCTCAAATGCATATTACTTAATTTAAGGTCTATGCCGAAGCATAAACACGAGATTGAAGCTTTACTCATCGATCACAGCGCTGATCTCATGTTCCTCACAGAAACCTGGGCATCACACGCCTCTGGCCCTGACTGGAACACCGCCACGTCAGCAGGCTACTCTGTCGAATGCATGAACCGAACGGGATCTATAGGTGGAGGAATCGCGATAATCTATAGATCACACCTCAAAATAATTGCCTGCCCACAACCAGACTTAGAGGCTGAAGCTATGACCTTTAAGATCAAAGAAAACAACCACCTGATTTTCGAGGGACTGCTAGTGTACCGTCCCCCCGGCCCCAGAGGCCCCTTCACCAAAGCTCTACACACTTTTTTAGAAACTATGTTTGACGCAGTCACCTATACTATCCTAGGTGATTTCAACTATCACTTAGAGTTAAATAACGACTCAGACTCAGCCACTCTTCTTGACAACCTTCTCAGCTTCGATATGAAGCAACTGATTGACAAACCCACTCACTCAGCAGGGCATACCCTTGACGGGATCTTTTCCAACAGCTATTCCAATAAAATCATGTCCATCGCCCCTGTACCTTGGTCGGATCATAATGCCA
The DNA here is from genome assembly GCF_964263255.1 of Lissotriton vulgaris. Lineage (NCBI taxonomy): Eukaryota > Metazoa > Chordata > Amphibia > Caudata > Salamandridae > Lissotriton > Lissotriton vulgaris. The sequence goes on along the minus strand of NC_141689.1, from coordinate 1,368,171,972 downwards.
TCTTTTTTAACTTACAAATAAAAAATCCTGTAACTCAGCGCAGAAGTTACCTACCTCCTGAAAAATCCCGTCCCTGGAAAAAACTTGAATCCAACCTACTTGCTGAGACACTGGATAGAAATCCCCCCGACTTTGAATGTGGTAACAGCGAGGATTGGGCTTCTAACTTCAACAAATGGATCACTGAGGCAGTCAATGAATAGGCCCCAATTGAATCAAAGAAACCCAGAAAACGGTTTGTCACCGCTCAATGGTACACGGCCGAGGTGAAAGCAGTCAAGATTAAGTGCCGACGCACAGAGCGGACTTGGCGCTCTGACTACAGCCACGAAAAAAAACTGGAATATTTAAAAACTCTACAGGAGTATAAAACCACAATAGTCCAAGCAAAATCCGCCTATTTCACAGAAAAAATCCCAAACTCCGCAAACTCCTCCAGGGAACTTTTCAAAACTGTTGCCCACTTAACAAAAACTCCTCGAGACACAGTCTTTAGTCCTGATCAGTGTTTTGTGGATGGAATGGTCACCTTCTTTCAAAAGAAAGTACAAACAGTATATGATGACCTTAGCACCATGGTATCCGTCACACCCACTAACGAAGTTGGACATACCATTATAACCCCCCCATTTCCAGCTTCTCCGCACTCGAGAAGCAGCAAGTGTATGACCTAATCACCCAGATGAAATCTGGCTCTCCACTAGACCCCTGCCCCCCCTATGTACTGCATCTAATCCCTGAGACCATCGCAAATACCCTGACTCCCCTGCTTAATAAAATTATCTCTCAAGGAGAGTTTCCAAAAAACTGGAAAATGGCCTGCATCAGACCTATTCTTAAAAAGGACACCCATGACCCCTCTGAGCCCAAACACTACCGTCCCATTTCCTGTCTGCCCCTACCCGCAAAAATCTTAGAAAAAGCCATGAACCAGAAAATAATGCGGCATGCGGAGGAAAAGAAGCTACTCGATTCATCACAACACGGCTTCAGACCCCTACACTCCACAGAATCAGCCTTTATCATGGCCACCGAAAAAATTCGCAAAACCATGGACGAAGGCGGGAGGTCAGCCCTGATACTATTAGACCTTACAGCGGCCTTCAACACCGTAAATCACTCCGTCCTGTTAAAAAGACTTACCTCCCTAGGCTTTACCGGCCCTTCCCTGGCCCTCATCGCCTCCTTTCTAACTACCCGCACTAACCAAGTGATCTGGAATGGACTACAGTCTGATGAATTCTCTCTTCCGGGTGGGGTCCCACAAGGCTCGGCACTGTCACCAACACTGTTCAATCTATACGTCACTCCCCTAGCTGCCCTGATTAGATCCCATGGCCTACAATTGGTGTCTTACGCCGACGACACACAAATTATTGTGTCCATCTCACAATCCATCAATGCCACGGCGGAGTGTTTTAGGAACTGCCTTACTCAGGTTAAGAACTGGATGAGCAATAACTTTCTTAGACTGAACACAGACAAAACTGAAGTCATCGAGTTCGGTCATAAACCTTCCATCTGGAACGACCTATGGTGGCCCCCCGAAGCAGGAGTTTGTCCTCTCCCCGTAGACATGGTCAGAAATCTTGGCTTCTTATTAGACAAAGAACTCTCATGCAAAGCCCAGGTGAATCAGGTGACTTCCGCCTGTTTCCCCAGCATCAAGGTGCTCAGGAAAGTCCTACCCTACATCCCGGACATGTTAAGAAAAATGGTGATGGGAGCCCTTGTAATGTCCTGGATAGACTATTGTAACTCCCTCTATCTGGGAGCAGGAGGAAAACAACTGTCCAAACTACAGGCAATTCAAAATGCGGCGGCCAGAGCCTTACTGAACCTCCCCAGACGCCACCCCACGTCCAAAGCTATTCGGGAGCTGCATTGGCTCCCGGTTAGACGTCGCATTCAATTCAAAGCTCTTTGCCTGGTACATAGATCTCTACATGGCAAGGGACCTGACAACTTCAATAACCTACTGCCCCGATATGTACCCTCGCGTACACTGAGGTCAGCCACCCACGACCTAGTCTACCAAGTTCCAACCTAGAATAAACAGAGCCCAATGGGGGGGGAAATTCATTATCCTACCAGGCGGCCAAAATATGGAACTCGCTACCCCCAGCACTTCGTGCCCAAAAATCTAAAACGAGCTTCAGGAAAGATCTAAAGACCTGGCTTTTTACTTAAACTGATCTGCCCCACCGCCTTCCCCTCCTCTCTGTATCTTTCAGCGCCAAGACGCCGCAGCATTCGTGCGCTCTACAAATTCTTCAGTCAGTCAGTCAGTCAGTTCTGCAAGGGACCTACACCGTTTACTTGTGACATCTGGAAAGTAGAGCCCTCTCAAGTGCCCACCTCGACTACTGAATCTCAACTGGTAGTGTGGTGTGAGCGGGGAACTAAAACTTGTGTATGGAGACCTGATTGTCTATTGCGGAGCCCAGAGAAATCATGACTGCATCGAAGATGGGTGGTTCCTGTACTGCAGGGACGCCAACACTCACAAGCGTCTTGTTGGTGGTGGGCAGATTCACTGTTTGCAGGACCCCACGTGGCCCATTTTGTCATTCGTGCAACATCTGTCTGGTGCGACATGTTGGATGCATGCTCTCTTTGTGTGCGGTGTCCGATTCACCAGGAAACCTCTGCGGTGTGCCACATTCTAACTCATGTAATTGCAGTTATATAGTGCTTACTACCTCTGTTGAGGCGTTGAATAGCATTTTAGGGCAGTAGCACACTACTCCATAACTCAAAACGGATTAGTGGTGAATTAGTATAGGGAAATATGAAATTAATTTGAGGGGTGGACATGTGAGTTTCTTATTTGAATTGAAAAAGGATAGTGGAGGAATAGAAGAGGAAAATGGTTGGCAATTATCTGCTGCTTCCTACCCCTTATGAGGTGTTGAATTGCTGTTCAGTGGGTAGCAGGCTACCCTGGAACCCAAACAGAATTGATGGAGAATTAGTATAGGCAAATATGAAATTACTCTGAGCAGTGAACATGCTAGTCTTTTAGGTGGATTGAAATGAGAGTGGAGGGATAGAAGAGGGAAGGGACAAGAGTGTTTTTGTGTTGGAGCTCATAGCAGTAGGAGGAGGTTTGGGATAAGTAAAGGGGAGGTGGAGGAGGGAAAAGTCAGAGGGAAAGGGTTGGTTGGGAGATCTGATATGTAAAAGAGGTATGAGATGATGAAAGTAGGAATAGAGGAGGGAAGAGTTTAAAAAGGGTCACTCTGTGGATCGTATTAGTAGAATGGGGTTTGGGATGAGTCAGAGAGTGGAGGTAGAGGATATATTGAGAGGTATATGGTGAGAAATGGGTAGTGCATTAGAAAGAGTAGTAGAATGAGTTTGAGACGAGTCAGAGAGTGGAAGTAGAGGATATATTGAGAGTGGTATTAAGTGAGATATAGGGTAGTGCATTTAAGATGCTGAAGTAAAGTGATAAATATAAGGATACATAAGTACATGGAAGGTATATATGTACAAGGGAGGTAATTTATATAGATTTAAGTTGTATTTAATAAACTCAGACTTTCAGGTGTTGCTGTACTTTAATCTAATGTGTAAGAATATATATATATATATTGTTGTATATGAATTTAGGACACTAGTGTAATTTTACCGATTCAAGCCCATATATAGGCATAAATCACCCTATCCTTATATAGGCATAGAAATCATAACCATATTTAGACTTAGCTTATGCAGTCCAAATACGGCATGGCTATTTCCACAACGATTTCTTGGAAAAACCCGCCTTCAGCAGTCAGGGACTTCCCCTTGCTTGAATATTGATTTAACCAAGAACTCATGGAGTTTTCAAAGAACTGAGTCTTTGATGACGTTAGTATGGCCAACCTTACGTCAAACTCGGCACCTTCAAGGTATAAATATGTCCACACTTGCCCAGGCAAACACACAGTGGTTTGGAGCAGTTCGACTATCTACCTACACGACACAGCTCGCCACAGCAAGTGCTGAGGGAAGCCGACCCTCCAGCAGACGCACTGAGAAAGACGCTGTCTTTTCTCTTGCCGAGAAATCCAGCTCCAGTGTTTCCAAGCTACCCTTGCGGGTTGTTGGGAAATCGAGTCCTGAGAGAGAGATACCAGACCTCCTTCATTCTAAAACCAAGGTACGGAGCTGATTAGACCCGTAGAGAATTCTTGGATAGGTTCTTGGCAAAAGAATACTGAAACTAAGCTACACCTCACTTACTTCTTCCCTTGTACTAGACCTAGGTTAGGTACACCGGGGTAGGCGTATTTTAGAAGCACCAGCTGAGTACTTTTTAGTCTTTATTTATTAATGTATGTATTCTATGTATTTTATGGCTTGGAACCCATATCATGCTTTTACAGTATTATTTTATAATACTCTTCATACTATACGTATTGTACTTTGCAACCAGTATTACGATGTAGCAGGTGATTTCCTCTGCATGAGAAAGAAGACTGTTCAATAAATACGTTTTATTGAAAACGCCCGTCTCTCTATTTCTCTGCACCTCTGGTAAAACAAAGCATGCACGATTGACTGAGGGAAATAACTTCTATTGCTTCCGCGACTCTAGAGATCCATTTCTTATTCTTGGGAAACAAAGTTGTCATGTTTATGCGGTTGTCAGAAACTAATCCCTTCTTGTTAATTCGAGAAAGTTTCTAGTGACCTCTGAGCTAGCTGGCACTCATAATTAAGTCTAATATATTCCATGGAGACCTAGTATACCTCAGTCCTACATCAAATTTATAGTATATATTATTACAATACGCCAAGCCTATTGGGAATATAGGAACTACACTACATGGCACCCAACGTTTGGTAAGGCGATAATTTAACGCTAGATACTAGAGTAACTCAGTCGTGCTTTTCACACAGACCCTTTTTTCCCGTAAAAACTCAAATAGACGTCAAAGTGGGTGAAAGGATAATATCCGCCATAACTGAGTAGGACGAAAATCCTATGTATTAGTTTTTGGTTTGTTCAACGTTGAAGAATACAGTGTTCCAAAAATATTGTGCACCTCATCTTTGTTTCCTTGAAACTTGCTCTGCAAACTTTCGGTCAACAAAATGTCAGAGAGTGTCGACGAAAGGGAGAGAGCTTCAGCAGCAGCTCAGGCAGTTTTAGACGACACAAGTCTCCAACAAAATGACCCGGATGCTATACTCATCCCGGTAAATATAAGGAAAACAATCAATATAAAGCTTATAAATAATGGAGTATTATCGAGAGGTGGTAAAGTAATATTTGTTATAGAGGCACATGAATATCGGCAGAAGGAGGTATTCTATTCATGGATTCTGTTTCCTGCAGCAAATCCAGTAACACACGAGTTCCACTACTACAAAGTAGTGGAACCTCCAGTGGAATACTAACTTACCAAGAGCATCAGCTCTGGTTTAAAGGCGCCCTACAACATCAAAATCACATTACCAGGCTCGGTCCACTAGGTAGACCAGGAGCAACATGGCTGGTATTAGCCAGCTATACACCACATCCTGCCATTGAACAAATGACAGGTCCAGAACTATTAGCTCAGCTAAAACAATGAATTTAAATACATAGACAATTGGTTCAATATGTCATGCAGACTTTAACTGTCCAACCAGCTATAAAGATTCCACAGCACACCCCTCATCAGTGGAACACAAACAAAATTACACCACAGACTATATAATCAGTCAATGGTAAATTGCCCGCAAAAAGGGAACAAATTCCGTTCTGGTTAGCTCCAAAAATTACTCAAATAGAGGCAGTATTTCCCAATAGTACACCTCATGAGAAACACAGAATTCTGACAATCTGTTTACCAATGGGGATCGCACCAGACATGGAGGACTGTGACACTTGGGGTACAGTCTTTGCTGCAATCTACACAAAAACACATGGTGTTCCGTCTATGACGGTAATACCAGAAGTCCTAAGACAGATTCAAAATGAATACGGACCATAACCTGCCTTAAATCTTGGTAAAAAGTTACTAAAAGATTTCAAACAGGTCTCGGATATACTATTAGCTAACATCAAAGGTGAAGCAGCATCCGTGGCAATCTGCCAAAAACTAAAAGAAACTGATATAATAGAGAAACCATATGAACTTGCAAGAATTATTGAAAAATCCTATGAAGAAATAGGAAGAGATAGTTTGGGGGGAAACCAGTAAAACCCGAACTAACAGAAAATTCTGAAAAAGTTTTTATTAAAAATAATCTCACTACTCCTAAAAAGAAGTGGGAAACCACTAAACAGACGCTTCCTAAAGAGGAACACTCTCAGTCCAGAGGAAGGTCTCCTCAAAAGGAGCCCTCTGAAAAAAGGTATAACCTCAGAAATAAGGGTAATTTGAGAAAACCTGATAGATATCAAGATATTGATACACGTTCCTCTCATACCTTTCAGACTTCCTCACAGAAATTCGCAAGAAGAGGAGGATCAGAACAAAAAGAAGAATGCGTGAAGTCCAAAGACGAATAGCACGTTCTGAAAAATAAGAAGACCCAATTCACCAACAAGAATGTAGCAAGTCTAAAGATCAGACATGCCGAGGATCTTGTGGACACAACTCAAGAACGGGGAGTGGGCCCAGACAATGCTAGACAGTGCAGCAGAAGTCACCATAGCTCGCAAGATCTTGAAGGATCATCTGGAGACAGAGGACTTGAATGAATGCATTCAAGTTGAAACTGCCGACACCAGGGTTAGTGTACTCCGTAAGTTATATGAAGTAACACTCCTGATGGAAGGGGACATAACTAGGAAAATAAAAGCACTATTTTGGGAGAAGCTATCTAAGGATTATGACATTCTTCTAGCTGAACAAGACTGGCCGCCTGAATTTGTCAAGGATTGCCCACATGGAGAAGAGATAATTTTGCCAGCCTTCTCTAATCACATTCCAATTCATAAAAAATGCACCTATGACAGAATATGGGCTGTAGCCCAGGCTCCAGCACTATACAAAAATCCCGTAGGATGGGATGAGGACTCTCCTCACCATAAAATCCAGTTAAAAAATCAACCTACTGCACAGAGGCAGTATCCAGTGAAGCAAGAAGCTAAATAACAGGTCAGGGAGATCTTAGATCAACTTGAATACGAAGGGGTGATTGAAACATGCACCTCATCTATGAATAATCCTTTGTTTCCTGTCTCCAAATCAGACTATACATATCATCTAGTTTTGGACTACAGACACTTAAACTCCTGTTGCAAAATTTTTGCAGTTCAAAATGCACACAGTGCAGCACTAATGAATAACATTGTTCGCAAAAAATATAAAACTACATTAGATATCTCTAATGGTTTCTTCTGTCAAACCATTGCACCAGAAAGCAGGTATTTGACCGCTTTCTCAATAATTTTGCCGTCTCCCCAGGGATTCAAGAATAGTCCAGGTTTATTTTCAGCCAGAGTAACAGAGTTACTACAAACGTACGATGATAAGGCATTATCTTATGTCAACGACATCTATCTTACAGATGATGATTTGGACGTACACTTGAAAAGAGTGAACACCATAATACTTGGGTTTGCTTCTGAAAGATATAAATTCAATTTTAAGAAATCACGAATTGCCCACCTCAACGTCCTATTCTTAGGCTACGAGTTATCAAGTGAAAGCAAAAACCTGGCAGCCAACTTTCTAGAGAAATGTGCGCTGCTCCAACCTCCAAAAACACTGAAAAACTTACAGTCCATTCTAGGTTTCCTGAATTTTGGAAGAACTTATGTTCTAAATTACGCAGAAAGGGTTAAACCTCTCTTCGAACTAATAAAACCTGATTTCAAATCAACTAATTGGACTCAAAAACACACAGAAATTTTGCCTTCAGTGCAAACAGACATGTTAGCAAAAACGCAATTACAGACACGTGACAACGTTCCCAACCTCGTGATTTGGATCATCCCAGGGAGATACGGATTCACATACATAACCTATAATGAAGGTGAAAAGGTACCAGTAGCTTACAAATCACACTTGTACACACAGGCTGAAATGAAATTCACTTCAACAGAAAAGATTCTGTCAGCGGTTCAAACTGCAGTAGCAAAAGAGAGAGCGCTCGCGCAGGGTAAACGCATAATGATCATTACACCTGTACCTGCCTTAGAGGCAGTATGGAAAGGGGAGACCACTCGGTCCCCCCGAACGTTTGGATGGGTGCCCCGATCCCCCGGGAAACCATTGTGGGCGGGGGGCGTGACCCGGCTGGTATGCCCGAAGCGTCGTAGCCGGAGCACGCCCCTCCCGCCCAAAAGAGGTTGTCCTAGACACCCGCCCGGAAGTCCGTGCACGGATGGGCGTGCTTGAGGCGGGTCCCCGCCCTCTTGCAGCTGGATAAATAGGCGGGAATCCAACGAAGCTTCCTCTTGTTCCTGTGCTCTGAAGGCTGCACCACTCGTCGCTCGTGAGCCCTCAAGGGAACAAGCTGCACTCTTTTTGAGAACTTGTAATCCTTGTCTTTCTCTTTCAGTTACCAAGGCATGTTGGGAGATCAAGTCACCTTTGCAAGTCAAGTCGGACGTATTGATCGAAGACATGCCTGGCAGGAAATCCGGAAAGAGCTCCGAGATGAAAAGGATGCTGCGCACGTTGGTGAACCAAGTGGCGGTGATGGACCGAAAGTTAGGTAAGGTAGACCGCCTGGATCGTGGCCTAGCGGCCATCAGGAAACAGGTGGAGGCCCAGGATGTCCACTCGGGCCGGCCTAAAAAGGTCATAGGACCGGCATTGCCGAACGTCACCCCAGGGGATAAGGGTAAGAAAAAGAGGGGGAGGGCAGGTCCCAGCGAGGCCCCAGTCCCAGTAGTAACTCCTCCGAGCCCCGTCGCGCCGGCGGCCAGACCGGTACCAGGACCGGATGGGGGATTGCCAATTCCCGTGGTTATCATGCCACTGGGGGATGACCAGATGCCCCCGGAATTGGCACTTCAGTTAGCAGCGGTATTACCCTGGCTAAAGAAGGGAGCAGGGGGATCAGCGGCTGCGGGAGACCGGGCCGAAGAAGCCAGATTAATTATTGAGCAGTTGCGGCAGGCAAGGGATGCCGGGACAGTGAATGTGCCTTCTATTCCCCCGCAGATGGCGAAGGTGGTCACGACTGACGATCGGGAGAAGACAACGGACACAGCTGGAAGTTCGGCTGAAACCGGTAAGAGAGCGTTGCCATTGGTGGGGGAGGGCCTGGTGCCCTCAAGGCGGGAAAGTTTATCTCAACATATTCCCATGGTTACGAAAGAGATGGTGTGGGGAGACAAGTACAAAAACATGTTTTCACTTTTGACTGACCATCGTGAGTTAGAATATGCAAAGACCCAGAAAGATCTCTGGCATCCCAGTGTATGGCGGGCCAAGATAGCCGAATTTAGGGTCGAAGAGACCATGGTGAACTGGGTCAGGGCCTTTTCTATCTTCGCGGCAATTATCGGAGAACGTAAACCAGAAGTGTTGACTGACCTGGCATGTTATCAGAACAGGATCATGAATTTCCATGCGATGTATGGGGGAAATGAATGGAAGGGTTATGATGTTGCCTTTAGAAAAGCAAAGGAGTTTAACCAGGCCTTGACATGGGATTGTTTGGATACAGTGTCTTGGCACGCCCAGCTCTTGCCAGGGCCGGCGGGTGCTTCGGCGCCAAGCACGAGTAGCTCTGGGGGATTCCATCAGAGGCCGTCACAGCCCTTTCGGGCGAGCGCTGTGGGGGAAGCCCAGCCCAGGTCTAGCGGGAATGGAGGCAAGCGAGGGGTTTGTTGGGGATTTAACAAAGGAACTTGTAACAGGCCTCAGGGAGCGTGCTCGGTCTGTGGGAATTCCTCACACCCGGAAACCAGCTGCCGATCTAAAACCAATGGGGGGGGAAAGGGGGGATCCAAGCAGGATTGATGCGGTGCCTCGGAAGCAAACATCTTCGCCTGTAGATATCTTGGCTTTGACCCCCTGGCTGAACCGATACCCTGATCATTCGTCCGCCGGGACTCCGAGGGATGGCTTTTCATATGGCTTCAGGATCCCGGCGGGCAATTTTCGGGGGAGCCCTTCCTGTAAAAACCAGCTGTCTATTCAACATAACCCAGCGGTGGCCACCAAAAAGATAGTGAAGGAAGTTAGCTTGGGGCGAGTGGCAGGACCGTTTGGCGGCCCACCAGTACCCGATTTTGTGTGTTCACCCTTAGGAGTGGTTCCGAAAAAAGACCCGGGGGAGTATAGACTCATCCACAATCTGTCGGCCCCGAGGGGGGCCTCAGTAAATGAAGCTATTGACCCCGAGGTATGCTCAGTGAAGTATGCATCGTTTGATGACGCAGTCGTACTATTGAATCGCCTGGGCCCGGTGCATTGTTGGCTAAATCAGACATTGAATCTGCATTCAGGTTACTCCCAGTACACCCCCAAGACCAGCGGCTGCTGGGATTCATGTTCCAGGGGAAATTCTACATGGATAAATGCATGCCCATGGGTTGTTCGATTTCATGTGCTTATTTTGAAATGTTTGGCTACTTTTTGGAATGGGTGTTCACAGAGGCCACGGACCATAGACAGGTGATGCACTATTTGGATGATTTCCTCTTTCTGGGCCCAGCGGGCACTCAGGACTGTGCGCAGGCGTTGCAGGACTTCTGCGTGCTCATGCGGGGTTTTGGGGTCCCATTGGCACCAGGTAAGACGGTGGGGCCGTCTACCTCCCTCGAGTTTCTGGGTATAGAACTGGACTCAGAGGAGGGGTGTTTCCGCCTGCCGGCTGAGAAGGTGGCCAAGTTTAGGGCCTCCCTGGTACAATGTCTCCGAACAGAGAAGGTGACCCTACACCAGTTACAACAGACAGTGGGTCAGCTTAACTTTGCATTGAGAGTGATACTGATGGCTCGCCCTTTCTCGCGTTCCATAGCGCAGGCTATGGTGGGCCTTAAGGAGGGACACCACCGCACTAGACTGTCGGCAGAGGTTCGCCAGGACATGCTCATTTGGCTGGCATTTCTGGAGGGCTTCAACGGTCGAGTGGTGTGGAACAAACCCCCAGCCTCGTCGAGCGAGCTCGGCTTATGGACCGACTCGGCGGGGAGCGTGGGGTTTAGCGCAATTTTCGGTAACCAGTGGTCGGCACAAACATGGCCGGCGTGGTGGCACTCAAGCGGCCTAACAGGTAACATTGGTTTCTTGGAGTTAGTCTGATGGCATGGCCAGAAGCCTTTAGGGACCGCTCAGTGGTATTTTGGTCAGATAACATGACAGTGGTCGAGTGCATTAATCACCAGGCAGCACGCTGCAAATGGATCCTACGACTGTTGAAGGAAATTGTATTACGATGCATGAGGTTGAACGTACAGTTCAGGGCGAAACATATACCGGGTGCACTGAATAATGCAGCTGATGCACTCTCTTGTTCAAAAATGCAGGCATTCAGGGGTTATCTACCCACAGCGGAGCTAGTGGCGGCACCTTTCCCCGAAGCACTATGACACATCGGTGCCCCGTACTACAAGACCTCGTGGCAGCCAGTCTAGCGCCAAGGACGAGGAAAGCTTATGAAGGGGCGTTCCGTTCATACTGCGCCTTTCTGGGGCCAGCAGGGGAGCATAGATGGGGGCGGGAGGAGTCCTTGCTCCAATTTTTGGTGGCACTTCATAGAGAAGGCCGGTCAGCGGCAACCTCCAACAGGTATAGGGCCGCCATATCATTCATGGCGCAGCTCCACGGGGTAAGGGACCCGACGAATTCCTTCATGGTCAGGAAGGCTCTCCGCGGCTGGCGGCGCCTGGAGGGTGGCAGACAGGATAACAGGCACCCGATTGGGTTGGATAAATTGACCACCTTACTGGCGAAACTGGATGAGACATGCTCCTCACCCGGCGAGGTAACACTGTTCCGAGCAGCATTCGCATTGGCGTTCTATGGAGCCCTGCGGGTGAGCGAACTAGTGGCAAGAAATAAAAAAGATGTGGAAGGAGGTCTACGCAGGGATCACGTCCAAGTAAGGGGCGATTCTCTACTGATCTCGATAGCCAGGTCGAAAACAGACCAGGAGGCCCTGGGGAATAGTGTGGTGTTGCAGCGCGCACGGGGGAATCCCGGTTGTCCAGTGGGGCATTTGGAGGCCTACCTGAAACAGAGGTTGACAACATGGGGGGGCCCTGCTTAGACACATGGACGGCACCCCATTGATGAGAATTCAATTTCAGAGGGTGCTGGCAATTACGATTGCAGCGGCGGGCTTGAACCTGGGGTATTTTGGGACCCACTCATTTAGAATAGGGGCCGCTACTGAAGCTACGGCTCGGGGTCTGCAGGTGGACAAGGTGAAACAATTAGGCCGTTGGTCCTCGAATTGTTTCAAGAGGTATGTGCGACTGCACATGTTGTAAAAGACTCATGAACTGCACTCACGCTTGTTGTCTTTTGTTTGGATTACAGTTTCGCAAGCCTGTCACACGGGGCGGAAATTGGGATCGGCCCAGCATCAGCTGACCAGCGGGAAGGGATCACCGAATGGAGATCAAGTGGTCTGGGTCATGGGCCACTCATACGTGAGGCGTGCCAGGGACATATTCAAAGCAGGTGATGCGCTCCACACATCTGAGGAACATGGTTTCAGAGTGACCTTCCATGGGAAGGGAGGCCTCTGTATTGACCAATTTCAAAATTTTGTGGAGGAACTCTTAGGGCGGCACAGGTCACCGCCATCTATAGTCATAGTGCACGTGGGGGGCAATGACTTGGTGAGACTGGGAAGACGGGTGTTAGTTGAGCACATATTGTCTGCAGTTAGCTGGTTGGCCAAGAGGCTCCCTGGATGTACGATTGCCTGGTCTCACATGATTCCCAGGAGAATATGGCGGGGGGGTTTGTCTACGTCAGCATTGAACCACTCGGTAAAGAGGGTCAACAACAAGATTGAGAAACTGTTTCGCTCCGCTCATCTACAAAGCATTTCCCATGGGTGTATTAGGGGGGATCATTATTATTTGAATGATGGGGTACATCTGTCCAGGGCTGGGAATGAATTACTCATAGGAGACTTCATAGCTTGGCTAGTGGGTTTGAAGAGGCATGACCTATAGGAGGTGTGGGGGGGCCAGATAGTCGGTCAACTATCTGGCCTGTGGCGGTAAGGTCATGATCGGTGAGCAGTGATTTCAAGGTCCCTAGGGGGGGGGGCACCCATAATGGATGGGAGCGCCCGGGGGAGGTGGCCATTGGCCCCTCCCACGGGGGGCGGCACCCACTATGGATGGGTCGCCCAGGGGGAGACGGCCATAGGCCCCTCCCAGGGGGAGACGGCTATATGCCCCTCCCACGAATTTCCCGGGGGCCGGATATCCGCTCCGGTGGAAGAGAGTGTGGGAAAGGGGGGGAGTCCACGCTGTCCTTCTTACGGATACCTCGCACGGGAACTCGGACGACCTTAAGATGGCGTCGAGTGAAAGGGGGCCCCCACGATAAGGGAAGTTACAGTTGGCTGCAAGGGTAAAGTCCTCTGCGCATGCGCCACTCACACCGTGAGGGCGGGAAGTTGGTGATAGGGATCTGACACCGGTTAAGACCTTGCCGTTGGCCCTTAATGCTAGGTTGTACAAATTCAAAAATGTAATGCATTTATCAGGATGCTAGACTCGGCTAGGAAACCTTTGTATTAGAGATTTGTTAAGGTTAGCCTGAAAAACCTGTCTTCATCAAAATGTAACTGAAGTTGAATTTGTACATGATTCATGAAACGTTTTTAATTTAAAGTTTTTAATTTTGTTTCATATTTTAATAAATACGGCCGGGGGGTCGTGAGGCCCCCCCGCCTTCCAAAAGTTTAAATCTGTGTCTGTCTCCTCCCATGGGGAATGGTGTTGGGAGGGGTGGCGGGCATCCCGGCCCATAACAAAAGCGAGCATTCCAAATGCCAAGGCTTTACATCCGAGATGGATACAATGGGTTAATTCTCTTTCTGCAACAGATATTGAGTAACTTTTTGACCCCTACTTAAAGACACAAGAATTTCTACAATACGAACACGAATTCCCTCTGCCAACCGAGATTCTGCCTCTAGAACATTACGGTTGTGTAATTTATACAAACGGATCAGCACAGCCCGCAATTGGGGATAAACAAGTTTATAGTGCTGCGTGCGCGATTGTTAAAGGTCGCTGGGGCAAAGGTAAATTTAGACCAATGGTCCCTAAAACTCAATCACACGCAGACTCTACAGCTCAGCGAGCTAAACTACAAGCATTCAAGATGGCGCTTGAAAATACCAATCGCGAATTCCCCACACTCATAGTGTGCGATTCGTATTACTGCGTCCAGTCTTACAATGAAAATCTGCAGAACTGGGTTCAAAACGATTTAAAAGATGCAAGAGGTGGTACAATCAAGCATAAAATACTTTGGGAACAGGTAGTTCTATTACAGAAAGAACTACAAAAGACTCATGTGATCCATACACTGAGCCATCAGTGTGATGGCATTCACGTTGCAGAGAATTCATTGGCTGATGAAGCCGCAATGGCAGCTGTGCAAACGGCTTCCGTAGTTGCAATCACTCGTTCAAAAACAAAAATAGACAGCAACATAATGCAAGCTGTCACTGCCTCAGTAAAAGACAGTGGTAAAACACTCCCAAAAGGCTTTCCAGTAAAGTACTCATATATAACTGATACAAATAATGTTCCTTTTGCTCGAATCCCTGGAGTGGGGGATAGGGCAATCCCAAACATGGAACATAGCTAGGACTAATCTTAGCATCACATGAAGGACTCGCCTCTGCACACGAAGGAGTGTCTGCCACAGTATCATTATTAAAACAGAGATATTGGCGCTGCGCATGAGGAAACAAATTAGAAACTATGTTCTAGAATGTGAAATCTGCCAAAAAATGAAATTTTCTACAGTGAAATGACCTGCGCAGACGCCCCTGATAATTTTAGATAAACCATTAGCGTGTGCTTACCTGGACCACTGTGGTCCCTTACAAATGGATGGCAACTATAAATATATCATGGTCGCAGTGGATTCCTGCATAAGATTTATTTGGATGTGGCCTCAGCGCTCAGCTGACGCCCAAACTGTTATAAAAGATTTGCGAGTCTTTATTGGCAAATACGCAATCGGCACGCTCCATTCTGACCAGGGTCCTGCGCTTAGCTCTAGAGCTTACAAAGAGGCCATGGCTAGTTTGGGCGTTGCATTGCAGTACTCAAGTCCATTCCATCCTGAGGGAAATGCGGTCCTGGAAAAAAAAGACCGTGAAATAAAGCAATCTATAATAGCTAGGGTATTAGGATGAGGTGACGGGTGGGTCAAACATCTAATAAGTGTCCAACGTAGTCTTAATAATCTGCCAAGATTTTTTGTGTCCTCATACATGCCACCAGCTGATAAATACTCTAGATGGGAACTCTTGAAGCCTTTAACACTGTCGATCTTAGTTACTGCCCTGGAATCAGCGTGCGGCAAACAGGAATCTCCCAGAGGTAGGCTGTTTCCTTTTCCAACTCCCGTTCCTTCTGATGGAGCGCCTCGTAAAACTGGGAGGACAGGACCCACACACTTCTGGCATAATCATTGGACCGCCATTTAGATCTTGGACAAGGCCATCAGTGCCGACCCTACCCTTTCTGCGCTCGCCTCTTGACATTCCATGTCTAGCTTACTGACTGACATTATGTTTCTTAAACAGTCAGCAAACCTAGGAGGGGCATCCGACTTCCATTCTCTACAGATCTCTCTCCGTGCTATAGCCATAACATAAAAGATAAATTGTGAGGCAAAACTATTAACATTATATCCAGATGGCAATCCAAAAAAGACTAATCTTGGAGAGCAGGTAATATGAGCTGATAGAACTTCTTCCAAAAAACCAGTGACAGCTTTCCAATAATCGGTAATCTCTGGACCCTCTAAAAATATATGTAGGTCATCTGCTGCCGGGAGTTTATATCCGGGGCAACAATAATTCTTTAGCGTAACCTTAGATAGTTTAGCCGGGGTCCAATATACCCTGTAGGCAGTAAACAATTGGTTTCTTCTAAGGTTAGCTGGTTTTATTAGACTCTGAGACATGAAGAATGAATCTGCCCAAATCTTTTGAGTTTCCTCAGGGCTATCTGCTATCACATTACCCCAAAGATTCACCAGCTCTGAATGTAACGTTTCTTTTACCCCCGTTAGCAACCTATACCAACAAGAGAGCTCTCATTTCCAAAGTCCTTTCCTACAGAGAGAATCAAGAATCCCAGTCTCATCATCAAACTATTGCGCCTCCCTAGACCACCAGGCAGAAAGTTGGTAGAATTTGAATCTTGTTAAAGACCCGTTGGTCAGGGACGCAAGAGAATCCCAGTCCATAAGGACTGAGTTGACACAGAGATCTCCCCATCTAATTAAGCCAGCTGTTTTTAATGGCCGAGACAATTGATTCTGCAGGCATTCAAGAGTGCCCGGGGAGTCCCAAATTGGGGCATGGGTGTTATAATATGGAATCCCCAGGACTCTCCGGACATGTACCCAATTCCTAAGTGCTGACTGTAGGATCTTAAGTCGGACTTTTTTATAGAATTTCTCGTCTCCAAATTTAAAAAGGAAGAACTCCTGGCCCTGTGGTTGATCATGCAACAATGCCTGAAAAAGGCGGCCCTGTGAAGAAGAGTCCAATTTATTAGCCAATAATCTAAAGTTTTTGAAATGAAAGGCGTGAAATTATAGAAGTAGGTCTGGTAGGGCTAGACCACCTATCCTCAACCCCCTCCTTTAATTTCTTTCAGGCTATCCTTGGAGATTTTAAAGCCCATATAAAGGAACCAATCTTCCCTTGGAGGCTTGTGATATCTTTCGGGCAAAGGATAATGGGATGCTATTAAAAAGAAAGGTTAATTTGGGGAGTATTGTCATTTTAATGAGGTTAACTCGTCCATAAATATTCAGTGGCAGATTACCCCCTCTTGTTAGCATTTTGGTAATCTCTCTCATAACTATCTGCCAACTGAGTTTAGGAATATCATCCCATTTTTTGGTCAAATGGATTCCTTAGTACCTCATTTTATGTTTAGCCCCCTGAATGACCGTACGGTTATTCCACCCCATTATTTCTGTTTTCTCCTTGTTAATTTGGTACCCCGAAAACATTCCAAACTCCTCAGCAAGATGAAATAGCCTAGGGATTACTTCCTAATGGTTGGAAGTATATAAGAGGAGGTCATCTGCATTCAAAGCTGCTTTAAGCTCCAGGTCTGCTATTTTAAAGGGTCGAATAACCTGATCAACTCTGATCGCACAAACAAAAGGCTCAATATAAATGTCAAACAAAAGAGGGGACAGGGGGCAACCCTGCCTGGTTCCACGGGAGATTTTAAACCAGTTCGATAGGCCTCCGTTAACCAGGAATTTGGCTTGTGGGTTCTGGTAAAATGATTTAATTTCCTCAATGAAGACAGAAGGGAACCCAAAGCCGGCCAAAGTGGCCCAGAGATATGACCAGTTTATCTGATCGAAGGCTTTGGCTGCATCAATCGCTATTATGGCTAGTGGCAACACTCTCTCCTCTGCAAAATCAACTGCTCCTATTGCCTGGAATGTTAACTCATTCAACTGCCTCCCAGGAATAAACCCTCTTTGGTCTGGATGAATGATTGATTTTATAATTTTGGCTAGTTGAGTAGACAGTATCCCAGAATAGAGCTTCAGATCAGAATTTAAGAGGGAGATAGGCCTGTAGGATTCTGTCATTTTGGGGTCTTTATTAGGCTTAGCTATAAGCGTAATCGTGGCTTCAGACCAGGACGGGAGAATACCATGACCAGAAATCAAAAGGCTTATAAAGAGTGTGGTAAGTACAGGAATCAAGGCCTCTGCACAGACTGTATATATCTCAATTGGTAGCCCGTCTGGCCCAGGCGCTTTACCGCCGCTCATTTTCTTAAGTTGATCTCTCGCTTCCCCCTCTGTGATCTCACTCGCCAGATAATTCTTATTTGTTTCTTAAATTTGGGGTAAATTCCTCTGGATCAACCAGGCCTGAGCCTCATCTGAGCCAAAGCCCATATCTTTCATAAATCCCCTGGCTTCCTCCCTAATCGCCCCGTCCTCCATAATTGATAGGCCTGACTCTATCTGAGTTAACACTTTAATGTTATTCCTGGATATCTCTGCTCTAGACTTCCAAGCCAAAAGGGCCCCACATTTCTCTCCGTACTCAAAATTTTTCAATTTGCTGACTTCCCACCTCTCCTTAATGATCTTTTCATCAGCAACTTTAAGTGAAGTTTGTAGATCCAGGAGCTCTCTCTCAAGCTCCGGGATCCTCCCCCTATCTGAGATAGTAGCCGTCTGTAGCTCAGCATCCTTTTCTATTAATGCTCTCAGATCGTCTGACTTCTTCTTCTTGCTAACATTCCTTTTATGAGCTATTAATGAGCTCAACAGTCCGCGAAGGAAAGCCTTAAAAGACTCCCAGACCATCTGGTCAGTAGAGGAGCCAATAATAAAGTAGAATAATTCGGAAACCTTTTCCTTCACCTCTGCTTTTACTCTATCGTCTAGAAGCAGCATCCTGTCTAGTGTCCATCTGATATCAGTGGGTCTAGAGCTTAATTCAAAAACTAATTCAACTGCCGCGTGGTCAGAAATCCCAACTGGAGTGTAGGAGATGGAGGTGATATCTGTAAGCAGATGCTGATCCGTTAAAAAATAATCAATTCTGGTATACTGTCTATACATTTTCTGTAAAATGAATAGCCTCTAGTAGCACCATATTTAGATCTCCAGACATCCAGCAAGTTAAAGTCTTTCATAATGGTTCTCAGAGCCGAGATAGATTTTTGGGAGCATGATATTTTGCCTTGGGGGTCCGGTCTAGATTATGACCAAAAACCAAATTTAAATCCCCCCCAAAATCACAGGGCCAATGTCTCAAGTAGCTCAGCCCCCAATTTCAAAAGGGGACCAGGATTATCCTCATTAGGGCCATAGTAAACGGCACAGGTGTGATAAATTCCACAGATGGAAAAGGCCGCCACTAGCCACCTACCTGTCTGATCAGTATCCCACTTTCGCAACCTAATCCCCCTATTTGTCCTAGTGATTATCGCAACCCCCCTAGGTACCCCTTCTGTCTGGAACACAATGTTTCCTGCACCCATCCCAGTCGCCCAAAAACGGTTTTACAGGTATTCGCCTCTAGATGGGTCTTTTTGTAGTAAGATAATATGAGCATCTAAGTTTCTTAAAAATTTGATTTGCACACTCTGGCTTGTTTTCTCCCCTCTCCTATTCCGTTCACATTCCAGGAGAGGATTTTTATGCGTGTTGACCTGCTCATGTCCAGGCACCGACTTCCCACCCATCTGAAGTTTTAAGTGAATAAGATATTTTCTTTACATATGAGGACATTTTATCTCTTTTCCCTTCCACCCATTGACTCCTCCCTACCCCCCCCCGAGGAACTCTCCCTTCATACCTGATGATGAGACCGCCTTTAGGGCCCCAGGAGAGCTGCCCTGGCTAAGATGTCTTGGGTATTATATCTTTAACTACACCTACCGCGGCATGAAGTTACAACCCATAGTATTCGAGGGGAGGGTGCTAAAATAAAAACATGTTTTTTTATGTTTTTTGTTTTAATTTTTCCACTTTAATTCCCTCGCTATTATAAACTTTTTTTTAAATGTATATTGTCACCTAATTATAACTCTCCACCTTGCACTAACCCCAGTGTTTCACTCTTCCTACTTCATACTTCATCTCCCCAATACTCTTTACCCCTTTCTGATTTCTCATTGTGCTATTATTTCTGCCTCATCAGCAAAACGAGATTGTCCACATCCTCAGGCTGACTGTGGTTATACATTTTGTTCCGCCACATGATTTTTAATATGGCCGGAAATTTCATTTGAACATGGGCTCCATGTGATCTTAATTTGGGCATTCTAGAACTCAGTTCCCACTGCCTCTGGGCTGTTCTCCCACCTATGTCAGATCTAATTAAATATGGATGTGCCTGATAATGCAAGACAGCCTGAGATAAACACCTGCCCAGGATTAACTCCTTGACAATGTAGGACTGAAAGTTCAGTAAAATCTTCCTAGGAGCTTTCCTGTCCGCATGTAATTTAAAGGGATCTCTATGCACCCTTTGAATTTCCATTTCCAAGTTGATGTCGGCCGATCTTTTAGGACCCCTTCCCTTAAAAGCTTACAAACAAACCCCTTAATATCCTCCTGTTCTTCCCCTTCGGGTACCTTCAGAATTCTAAGATTGTTCCTTCAGGCTTGTGTTTTTAGTCTCTCCAGATACATAGCAAGGGCTCTGTTCTGCAGTTTCAGGATGACGATATCTTTGGAGTTTCCTTGGACAGATTCAGATAAGGTAGTAACTTCGGCTTCCAAATTCCCAGACCAAAGATTGGGGCTCTAGTCAGAGAAAAGAGCATGGATAAGAAGGAATTTGGGCCTTCTTACAGAAAATCAGTACCTGTACTAGCAATCCACGGATCAAGAACAGTGTTACTGCCGCCCCTTGCTGGAAGAAAGGAGAACAGGTCTCTATCCATGGACCTGGTAAAACCACATCATGTGGCCGATAATAAGTAGTAGGCCCAGTGGACTCTCGAGATGTAGCAGACAACCAAATCTTGCTAAAATACAAGAGGTTCAAACTGAAAGACTCATCACCTTTGATAAGCCTGCAGTACATACCTGGTTTCACCATGGGTTGAATTTTGGATTGTGTTAGGTGTACTTTTAGTCCTCCTTTGCCTCATTTTTGTTTTAAGTTTGGGAAAGATGATAGATGGAAAATACAGTACAATGGACACAGCAAGTAAGAACATCATCTTGCTCCTGAAACCTCACAAATCATCTCATCATGAGCGAAGAGGCCTGTCATCAGTGAAAATCACAGCCATTCCTATACCTGGTGGTATAGCATGGGACACAACTGATTATGACATTTATGGCCCGGTGGAACTGTTGAAGATTCCACACCAGTTTAAGGTTTCTTTGAGTGACTTTGTTTCACCCAGGACATTTTCTGATGATTGGGACTTTGAGACCGTTAATAACATGATGACAGATTTAGAAATGTCAGCTAAATTCACTAAACATGAATACTTAGAAGGTTCATCAGATTATGAACAAATGTATTGTTTTAATCATTATGGACACCATTATTTGCACAAATCGGCACATCCTAGAAATGTTTTTACTTACAATCAATGGGAACATTGTCCGTTTGAAACCCGTCGTTGTGCAGGCGGGCAAGATGGCCGCTGGCAGTCTGTAGGGGGAAGACGCGTTCTCCCGTGCTCCCTCTGCTCCTGAACCTGCTATCGGGAAAAGGAAGAAAAATGACGGCTTAAGGACGGCGGAATGCTGACGGCGCATACCGGTATCTGTTCTCGTGCCGGGGTTTCAGTTCGGGAAAGACCTTGGTATCTCAATTCAAAGAGAGATATAGTCCGCAACGGATTCAGCAGTAATTTTGCTTAACACAAGAGTCTATGTTTTTTACGAAGGCTCTAACCTCTTCGACTTTGGGAGCAGCGCTGGCGTGGGCATTGGCTAACACGCGTCAGCTGATGGTGAAGGTTAGTGGTTGGAGACAACAGCAACGGCAGCGGCGTCATCGGCATCAGAGTTCAGCGGCTGCTCCGTCTACAGCTTGGCGCTCAATGGCGCCGAAGATTTCAAGAGCCCTGAGGGAGGAGAAAGCCGCCTGGAGCGAGTCAGATGCTACGGCGGCCAATCTACGAACAAAGAAATTGACGCGGACCCAGGAGGAGCGCGAGGACTCGCGCGTTGCTGAGCAAGGAAGGATTACAGTACGAAGTAAGGAGGCTGGCAGCGTGGGGGAGAAACCCAGGAAAAAAGAAAAGAGCAAGGCGGCTTCGTTAAGTAAAGGAAAAGCGGTAGAACAGGGAAATCTGAGGCAGCCATTAGTCTCAGAGGCTTTTTTCCCTGTTCCTGCAGTTAACTCTCGAATGTCTGCTATCGCTGCATCCCCGGCAGACTCTGCGGAGATTGTAGACCCAGACCCCGACCTTGATTCCCATGTGAGGGTAATAGACGGTACTCTATCGGCACCTCGCTCTTTGGCAGAGCATTTGGCAGAAACTAACATATTGGGAACTCTCAGCGAGAAGGCGCATATGGGTGCTGAACCACCACAAGGGGGGATGACACAGGGGGAAGGGAAGAACTTCTCTGGGCAGGATAAACAGAGTCATGGCAAGGAGAGTGGAAGGACAATTGACACTGGCAACGTTAATAATGCTAACAATGCTTCAAGTAATATCGATGTTGTTAATGTTGATAACGAAAACATTTTACAGCAGACTGAGGAAGTCACCTCACCTTTAAACCTGGTTTCAGATAATATTTTGGTTTTGACAGAAGCATTAACAGAGGCGTTAAGGGAAGAGCAAATTAACGCTAATAGGCACGAAGCCACCCTTTCTAATCTGATCAATGTTACAGGGGGTGATAGTATCGGGCCTAATATGAGTAAACAGGCCGAGCTGGGAGATAATGGAAATGACAATAATCGTAATAATAACAATGGTCTAACTGCTTTAATAACTCTACCTGGTTCCCCGACTGATGAATGTTTTTTCTCTGTAAATGAGGGTGAGGAGGAGGGTGAAGTTGTGGGGGCGGCCGGGGGAGGGGGGAGCGAGTCGGAGGACTCCTCTATTGCTGAGGAATTGGAGAGTGATCAGACGTTGTCAGGTTTGGCAACAGAAACAGCAGCTACATCAGGTTCTGGAGAGGTTTCTGACCAAGAGCTATCCACAAAACGTAAATCTAAAGTTTTGACAAAAAAAAGGAGAAAACCAAAAGGATCCATAAGCCCTGCAACTATTAATGTTGCAAAGAGACTTGACTGGGATTACGCAGCTACGTCGCAGATGTACAAAGAGGGTGTCGGTGGTTTAGACGAAACCCTGGGTTCTTTGCGGATTACTGAGCAGAGATCTAGGCAAGGCCAATCTGAAAATCAGACTCATAGTCAGGGCCAATCACAAGGACATAGTTCACCAATGGGGTTTGAAATGATGTTTTCAATGCTTAAAAAATACAAACTGAGGCAAGGGTGGAGAGTCGCAGAGCTAGACAGGAAAGTAAAAAAATAAAGGTTCCCTTCGAAAAGTAAATAAAGTATGTACAGATTTGGTAGGGAGAGTTACAGAGATCGAAGAAAGAACTGGGGTCCTGGAGGACGAAACGAAGGGCTGGAAAGAATTTAGACAGGACCAAGAAAAGACCAATAGTGATGTGTTATGGAAGCTGGAAGATTTTGAGAACAGGCAGCGGAGAAATAACATCAGGCTTTTAGGTATTCCGGAAGGAAGAGAAGGACAGGATGTCAGGGCTTACGTATAGAACTTCTTAAAGGCGCACTCACTGATCTAAAAGGCTGGGACTGGGAGACAGAGATTCAGCGCGCTCACAGATTCCCATTTACACAGAAGAGGGGGGATGTCTCAAACAAGCCTAGAGCAATACTAATCTACGTGGGTAACTATTTATTGAGAGAGGAGATCATGGCTAAAGCAAAGCCACAGGCAAAGTGCAGATACAAGGACGTGGAATTCTTTGCTAGACCAGACTTCTGCCACACAACGGTAGAGCGTAGGTGGAGACTGCGGGAACTAATAGCACCGTTTCAAAGAATTGGTTGTGAGGCATACTTAATGTTCCCCAGTAGATTGAAAGTGGTAAAGGATGGCCAGTTCAAAATCTTCCATTCTGAAATTAAAGCGGCTGAATTCTTGGCATGGCTAAAAGAAAGGAATCCACAGAACCATTCACATTCTCAGACACAGGCCGATAGGGAACAAGCGGTAGCTTTGGTGGCTAAAGGAAGTAAGATATAAAGTATGTATGTGGATGCAGGAATTAGAGAAGAAGCACAAGAACAGAGAACTGTATTGTACCGCAGTGTAAATTTGTATGTATGTATAATTAATTGCGCATATTCTTTGTTTAGTAGGTAGGTAGGTAAAAGGAGCGGGGGGACGCGGGGGCCCAGAGCAGACACCGCTGTCACACATAGGTCCCATGGACCTATTTGCCTGTAGGGGGGGTGGGCTAGTCGGGGTGGGGGCTCAGGGTGGGGGACACGGGGGTGAGGAACACGGAAAAAACTGGAATTATAGTAGACAGGAAGTAATTTGGAATAAGCGGATTAATAAAATGGAAGAAATATATGAGCTGTATATGGCTGTGTACCAAATATGTAGTATGTCTTTTTCTGAAATGAGTAAAACTAAGGGCACATTTCTTAAAAATCCAGGATGAGCATTCGAATAATGACGTGGAATGTGTGTGGTCTTAACGATAAATTAAAAAGACAGAAAGTGGCAGTCTTGATTAAAAATTTAAGACTAGACTTCTTAATACTCCAAGAGACTCATATACAGGCGTCTGAAATTAGGCTGCTAGACCAGTTAGGTCTCACTGTCATAGCATACTCTAGGCAGGGAGCTAGGAATAGGGGGGTGGCTGTAATGGCAAGACAAAGAGACGTCACTACTAGAAAAAAATGGGAGGACGCCTGGGGTAGATGGGCTTTAATAGAGTGCTTGGTTGGAGAAACATGGGTAACCCTTGGCTCTATTTATGGATCCACAGGAGATGACCCAGAAATCTTCGAAGAGATTGACATTGAGTTGGCGACCTGGGCCCCATTTATATTAATAGGAGGAGATTTTAATATCAATGGAGCAGGGGGATTGGGTTTGGGGCTAGGACCCCCAATCAAATATAAGGGAAGGAAGAAAAGAGTTTTTAAAGCAGTTTATAATTTAGCAAGAAATAATGGGCTACTTGATGTATGGGATACCCTTAAGCCAGGTCAAGATGGCTTTACATATTACTCAGCACCCCACAGAATAAGTGTAAGGCTAGACTACTTCTTAATTAGTAGTCAAGGCATCGATGGAGCAGATATTGAGAGATTACCAAGGATCTTAGCGGACCATAACCCCCTTATTGTTACCTTAAAGGGAATAGCAGCTGCAAGGAAGGTCTCGGAGTGGACATTTGAAAAGGCATTGTTAGTGGAAGAGGCATATATCCAACACATGAAGAGGTGGATAACTGAATTTCTGACGATAAATAGGCATACAGCACCTGTAGGGATAGTGTGGGACTGTTTTAAGGCTGGTGTGAGGGGAGAGACTATTAGTTTTGGGGCCAGGAAAAGGAAACAGGAGAAAGAGAGAAGTGATGGGGTAAGGAGGGAAATACTGTTAGCAGAGGAAGAATTAAATAATAGAGCAGACCGGACTAGTAATGGAGCTGTAATGGATTCGGCACATATCAAACTTGCAAAATTACGAATGGAAGCAGAAGAATATATAGCAGAGAGGGCAGCTAAACAATATACGGTCAATAGAGAGAATTGTTACGAGATGAGTGAAAGAGTTGGCAAAATGTTAGCAGCCAGGACACGACAAAAGGCATCACTCGGAGAGATAAAAGCAATAAAAGATAGTTCAGGAGGGATCGTAACTAATGTACAACAAATCAGGGAAGTCTTCAGGAGTTTTTATACGAACCTATATCTTGAAAGTGATATAAAAGATCCTGAAGCTATAATGGAATATTTGAACCATTATGAAGGGAGTCAGTTAGATGAAATAGAGAAACAGAGGATCGACAACCCTTTAGATATAGAGGAAATAAAAGTAGCTTTGAAGAGCCTACCTTCGGGAAAAGCGGCCGGTCCTGATCAGATCCCGTTAGAGTTCTACAAGGTGTTCTGGGAGGAGCTAGGAGGAGATATGCTTTATATTATGAAACAGGCACAGAAGGGATGCTCAATACCAAACACCTGGTCTGAGGCTGAAATTGTTGTTATCCTTAAGAAAGGAAAGGTACCAACAGATCCTGGGTCATATAGACCAATCACTCTTATGAATACAGATACAAAGGTATACTCAAAGGCACTGGCAACAAGATTCGCCAGTGTAATAACACCTCTAGTTACTACCACCCAACATGGTTTTATACCGGGACGGGGGACCACCCATCACGTAAGGAAGCTAATTACTCTTATGGACAAAACTGAGGCTAGCGGGGATCCATTTGCGGTATTACTATTGGACGCTGAAAAAGCATTTGATCGTGTATCATGGTTATATTTGTGGAGTGTTCTGAGAAAAATGGGGTTTGGAAATGGCTTTCTGACAGCGATAAAGACATTGTATAGAGGTCCAGTTGCCACAATTAGAATTAATGCAGGATCAACGGAAAAAGTAAAAATAAATAGGGGTACCAGGCAGGGTTGTCCATGCTCCCCGCTATTGTTTGCAGTATATTTAGATCCGTTAATTCGGAGATTGGAGGCAAACATGAATATTCCCCCAATCCCCACACTTAGGGGGGACTGTAAGATCTTGGCTTATGCTGATGACGTGGCGGTTATAACACCATTACCCACAGAGGCTATAAGATATGTGGAACAGGAGGCAAAAGAATTCGGGAGGGTGTCTGGGTATTCTTTGAATACTGGAAAAACACAAATTATAAAAAATAATAAAGCTATATGTCAGGATTCACGGGTGGTGCAGACAGGAACCTATCTGGGCATAACTATAACCTCAGACTTAGAAAAGATAGTAGAATTAAATATCGACCCAATCGTACGAAAAGTGGGGGGAGAATTAGACAGATTGAACAATCTTCATCTTACACTGGTTGGTAGAGTGAATATCGTAAAAATGTTAATAATGCCGAAATTTTTTATACCTTTTCCGGACAATTCCCCTATGGTTTGATAACTTGTGGTTTAAAAGGATTGAACGTATGATTAATACATTTATTTGGTCCAAAGGCAAAACTAGGAGAGCAGCAAGATTCATGGCACTTCCACGGGAAAGAGGAGGATGGGCATTACCGGACCTAAAGCTCTATTACTGGGCCGCAGCCCTGCAATATATGGTAGGATTAATAGGTGGAGCAGAAGTGGAAGGAGAAGACCATTTGGGATCACTAGCGATATATGGCATACTGATGGGAGAAGAAGTTAAAAATATTTTTTTGAAAAATTTTGATACAGCTTACTTTAAAAGAACACGTTTCAAGACTATTTTGGGTGCACATAATTTATGGAAGGCTTTCACGAAGAAATTTGGACTGGGGAAGTTTAATAGATATACGAGGATATATGAGAACACGCTATTTCCGGGAGATATATTCTCCGATTCAGTATATACAGAGTGGCATCGAAAAGGGATAATAAAATTGGGTGATTTTATGGTGCCACAAGGGGTGAAACAATTTGTAAGTTTACAGACAGAATTTAATTTGTCAACAAGACACTTCTTCAAATATTTACAAGTAAAATGCTTCCTACAAAATAAAAGGGGGGGATTAAGAGGATTTGAGAAAAACAACATACTAGAGATAATACATACTGGAGTAGATTGCACAATTAAAAGGTTTTATGCTGAGCTAAATGATTCAAGACCAGATGATATGGTTAAGTGGGGGGAAACTTGGTCGGTGAAGCTGGGCATAGAACAGGAATGTTTTAATATATCATTAGAATTAGGGAAGAATATTTTATGCTCTGCGTCTTTACAGGCCCAACACTATAAGACCATGTATTGGCTATACTACACCCCGGCGAAGCTAGCACAATGGGGGGCGACTACCGGAATAAACTGCCCTAGGTGTACGAGTTTAGACGCAGATGCTATCCATATATTTGCAACATGTCCATGCTTAGAGACAATACTGAAGGAAATAGAAATGTTCTTACAAAGGGCACTAAAACTATCTACTAATTTAACACCTGCAACTATTCTGCTAGGGGTAGACGGGAGCAATGAAAGTGAGATAGGAAACTACTTTATTTTTGTTGCCATGGCAGTTTATAGACTATGTATCGCTTCAGCATGGTTAGATCAATTGGCACCATCATTCCAGCAATGGTTAGCTAGGCTGTTGAGTATATATAATTTAGAAAGAGCGATCTACTCAAGGAGAGGGAAAAATGCAAGGAAATTAGGATTGGAAATATGGGAGCCAATAACGAAATGGAAGGAAGAAGTGTGAATTGTATATATAATGTATATAATTTGTATATAATGTATATATTGTGTATAATTGGTATCAATATGTAAGTATAAGGAAAGTGACTTCATTCCCTCAAGACTGGTTGTTGTAAATATTTAGATATGAAGAAGGATTTTTATTTTTTATTTTTTTTTATTTCTTTTTTTAGGTTATAACGTGTCATATGTTGGACATCCTTTATGATTATGTATCATTGTCTTTTTGTTTATATATACTTTTATTCGTTCTTCGCCCCCTCTGGGTTCCAGAGGGCGGAAATATATCTAAAAATCTGTCAATAAAAAGATTAAAAAAAAAAAAAAAAGGGAACATTGTCCAACGCCGCCAAAGGGCAGCTCTAAAACATTTTATGAAAAGTTTACATACTTCTCAGGTTTTAAAGTCACAAATCCAGAAACTTTTTATTACAAAAATGTGAATAAGACAGGAATGAAAAACATGTTGACCAATACTAAGGAAATGTATTCTGCAAACTTTAATGCTCAACTGTCTACATTAGGGTTTAACTTTTGGAAAGACAACATTGAGACAAAAACTGTCTGGGGCACAAAAGACTGGCAGGTACAAGGTTTAGAAGCCTTATTCAGAGCCTGCATTATCCCAGAACAAATAATGTTTTTAAATGATACTATTCAACAAACATCTTGTCTTGGCTTAGCTAAGATAAAAGAGTTAAACAAACCATCTATACCTAAGCCCACAACTGACAGTCATAGCACTGCAGATGAGGAGGTAGACATAACACAGATTACGTTCTATAATGCTGCTAGGTTGGACATTACAAAATCTCAGATCAGGCTACGTGCCATGGCGTCTAATCAACACCACGTCATTGTTTACTGTCTTTAACCTTACAGATAAACAAATCTCTTTGGCACAAAGAGGAGCAGACTATACCTTGCTGAGCATAGAAAAACTGGAAAGATTACCATTAACTGTTTCTGAGAAACCAGTCGTGGAATGGATAATACATGGCACCATCACAATACCAGTGACGATTTTCCAGTTTCAGTATTTGTTAAAACACATACCAGCGGCCCTGAATGAATGGTTGGGTAAAGGATGCATCAAATCATTTACACGGAGCCTGCGAGGGTTCTTCAAATAACCTTTCTTGCCACCTTCACAGTTCTCCAGCAGCAGTGATAGACCCAGTTTTTAGGCAGCTATCCAATGGTAGCTACATAATGTTGAGTAATCACAGCTGTTGTGGAATGATGCCATGGTATATCCTATCTCATTAGTGTGTCAACCAGGGTCACTTGTTGTATGCAAGACTGACGGGGAGTCGCTGTTATGGCCTTCACTGAATATCTCTTCTATACAAATGGATACTTTAAGCAGAATGAAAGCCATTTTTTACAAAAAACTGTGCCACTGACCTCGTCCAGAGAAACGGATGATCTGCAAGTCGCAAGGACTTCGGCAGAGATAAATGCCCTATTATCAACGAACTGCCCAATACATTTTGCATAAATGTTAGGTCGTATCTTAAACATGTCTGATACCAGTGGTATTGTACATGTATTTAAGGTAGTTTTTCCGGGACTGTTAGCACCCTTTCAAGCAGTCCTAGGCATTTTTCCAAATTTCGCGCACTCTGTGTTTGGCGGCATGCCTCTCATTTTAGGACTCATATCAGGAATTCTATTTTTGTTTCTTCTGCTCCGATATGGCAAGTCCAGTCGCCAATGATACCCAGACTACCATGGAGAATGCTCTCCTAGCCATGTGGTATCGTGACAGAATTACAAAGATTCTTGGTTTGGCTCGTTTAAGAGATCTGAATACCACGTGGTTTCTCTCGTTCAGACCAATCTGGCAAGATTGCATCTTACCTGTTCTACGATGCCTGCTTTGTGGAGAAGAATGCATGTTGGACGTTTGTCCTACACTTCCATCAGCACTGCCAACGGATGTTGACGCTTTGCTAGGTCCAGTAACGGCTCATACATCGTGTTTCCCTCAACGGCTGCCAATCCTGATTACGGCATTCGTAGAGATCTCTCCAGAAACTACAGCTAATGGCGAGGTACGTGAACAACAGGCACACAGGTACCATCTGCTGCGAACGTTGCTAATGCGAATGACGCTTCTCGTCTATGCACAATTGATCTACTTAATGAAGTAGTTCCACTTTGACCTACTGTGCGAGACAATTTCTTTGCCAGCCTAGACGATTTGATGTTTTCTCCTGACACCGCAAATACCTTTTGAAATCTGCACACAGCGTTCCATGAACTCTGAATTCGGCCTTCGTTTTTCAAAAACAAAGCTTCTAACTTTGGAACTCAAATTTTTCTACTATTTTGATTCGACTTTTTTCAAAATTGCATTTATTTTTTTGGGCACAAAGTAATCTGCTTGAAGTAGAACTATTCTTAGAGAACAGGAAATTATTTTCGAACACTTCCTAGAGACAATATTTTACCTTGTCCTCAAACACAATAACAATCTATATATTCTGCTATGGAATGGCCTTTTTCTTCTATAAACCTAGAGCCATTTCATAAATATGTAAACTCATGATTCATTCAGTTAGCATTGCCAATATCATATTATATGCTTAGGATGAATTCATTCCTTTTATATGCGTACTGTACAAATGCTCATTTTTTCGTGTGCAACCATGTTGAAATGCATTTTTGTGTATTTTGAGTGGGATTGTAAACACATGCTTTAGATATGTTTTAGTGCTTATAATTTAGTAATGTTAAACATAATAAAGTGGAGTGGGTGTTGTATATGAATTTAGGACACTAGTGTAATATTCCAGATTCATGCCCATATATAGTTATAAATCACCCTATCCTTATATAGGCATAGAAATCATAACCATATTTAGACTTAGCCTATTCAGTCCAAATATGGCATGGCTACTTCCACTAGTTCTGAAAATCCACAACAATTTCTTGGAAAAACCTGCCTTCAGCAGTAAGGGACTTTTCCTTGCTTGAATATTGATTTAACCAAGAACTCATGGAGTTTTCAAAGAACTGAGTCTTTGATGACGTTATTATGTCCAACCTTACGTCAAACTCTGCACCTTCAAGGTATAAATATGCCCACACTTGCCCAGGCAAACACACAGTGGTTTGGATCGGTTCGACTATCTAACTACACGATACAGCTCGCTGCAGCAAGTGCTGAAGGAAGCCGACCGTCCAGCAGACGCACTGAGAGAGACGCTCTCTTTTCTCTTGCCGAGAAATCCAGCTCCAGTGTTTCCAAGCTACCCTTGCGGGTTGTTGGGAAATCGAGTCCTGAGAGAGAGATACCGACCTCCTTCATTCTAAAACCAAGGTACGGAGCTGATTAGACCCTTAGAGAATTCTTGGATAGGTTCTTGGCAAAAGAATACTGAAACTAAGCTACACCTTACTTACTTCTTCCCTTGTACTAGACCTAGGTTAGGGACACCGAGTAGGCGTATTTTAGAAGCACCAGTTGAGTACTTTTTAGTCTTTATTTATTAATGTATGTATTCTATGTATTTTATGGCCTAGAAACCATATCATGCTTTTACAGTATTAACTTATAATACTCTTCATACTATACACATTGTACTTTGCAACCAGTATAACGATTGTAGCAGGTCATTTCCTCTGCATGAGATAAAAGACTGTTCAATAAATACTTTTTATTGAAAATGCCTGTCTCTCTATTTCTCTGCACCTCTGGTGAAACGAAGCATGCACGATTGACTGAGTGAAATAACTATCTATTGTTTCCGCGATTCTAGAGATCCATTTCTTATTCTTGGGAAACAAAGTTGTCATGTTTATGTGGTTGTCAGAAACGAATCCATTCTTGTTCATTCGAGAAAGTTTCTAGTGACCTCTGAGCTAGCTGTTAAAGGGTAGGAGATGCCTCCAAGGGAATTTGTTCAGAGAATATATCTTTATAAATTAATTAGAAAAGATTTAGGAGGACAAATCAATGGTCCTATAATGGAATGACTCAATGATCATATGTTCTAGTAAGTGATACACATCAATGTTCAACATAAAACACACATAAAACAAAAACAGAAAACAAGTGTATATGAAAATCCTGATTTTATCAAAAGATTAAGAGGCAAATAGAACTATAGTACAAATATATAAACAGGTCTACAGGGAAAAAATAATAATACATAGATGTTATACTCTGTAGAACCTGATGACACCTTTCCTATTTCATAAATGTATCAATTGGGTAGGAAAAAGCGAAGGTCGACATTTCGGTCTACTATGTGTGAATCTGTGAGACCATCTTCAGGACTGTTAGATTAATATTTGTAGTGCCCTATTGTAAAATGAAACACAACTATTTACCATTACAATTAGATCCATCATTGTGATCTGATTTCTAAATAATACACCAGTATTTTACATTTTTGATAAAGGAGGAGGCATAGTACTCTGGGAAAGATCTAAATATGATGAGGAAATGTTGAAACAACTTGCAGTTCAATCTCATTATAAGAAATCGTCTTGCAACCCCTCGATAACACTAGTAAAAGAGATTGAAGTCTGGAAGGAGGCTGGCTTAAAGAAAAAGAAGCGGCTTTCTTAATTAATAAAATACCAACAGTCCCTGTGATATATATGCTACCTAAGGAGCATAAGGACCCCATTAATCCACCAGGTCGTCCTATCGTTTCAGGGTGCAACTCCATACTTAAGCCCCTAGCCCAATACGCTGATCATTTCATCGGACCATTTGCTGTTGATTAAACATCTTAATTAAGAGATACTATGTCGGTTATCAATGCTGTAGAAAATTTTGATTTTGACCCTTTCAGTGATATATTGGTTTCTATGGATATAGAAAGCTTATACACGAATATCCCACAATCAGAAGTGTTAAGCATTCTTAGCAACCTTCTAGAAATGCGACCCAGACCGCATGCAGTACCAACCTCCTTCATCCTGGAATGCGTGAGAATATCTCTCTGTGAAAACTTTTTTCTTTTTCAAAATACTTTCTTCCAACAATTGAAAGGAGTCGCAATGGGGCAGTTTTTGCCCCAGATATTGCGAATATTTATGTCTCATGTTTTGAGAACGAATATATATGGCATGCATCTAATCCATTTGCAAGTAACATCTGCAAATGGCTTCGTTATATAGACGATGTCTTTATGGTTTGGCATGGTACCACTCAAGAACTCAATGACTTTCATACATGGTTAAATTCCAGAAACATCAACCTGCAATTCACTTTGGAACAAAGTACACAAGAGATGCCCTTTCTCGATATAACAATCAAAATAGACGACAACAATCAGCTTTACACTACTCTTTTTACAAAAAAGACAGCAAGAAACACTCTATTGAGCTATAAAAGCCACCACCCACAAGCTTTGAAAGACGGATTACCGTTTTGGTCAATTCCTGCGATTACGCAGGAATTGTACCTTTAAAGACGATTACTTCTGTGAAGCTAAAAAACTTAAAGACAAGTTACAATCTCGAGGTTAACCGTCGAGATTACTCAGAAAATCAATGAAAAGGGCATAGTACTACAATCGTGAGGCTCTATTGACAGTTAAAGAACGCCAAAGTAAAACAAATATAGTGTATGTTTCAACTTTTGATACTCACTCAAATGCAATAAAGAAAATTGTGGTAAAACATTGGAATCTCCTTAATTCCATCAATGAAATTATGCAAAAACCAATGTTTGACTTTAAAAGGGGCACAAATCTACAGGATAGACTTATTCATGCTTATGAGGATCTGTCACCTAAAAACACAGTTGAAAATATGAGACAGATAGTACCCCTTATTGGTCATCACAAATTAAATAATTGTATAGCTTGTACAACAACAACAACTGTCAAGGCTTGTAAAATCAATGACGTTAAATTCACAGCAAGATCATTTTCGAACTGTAACACCACGAACGTCACATATTGTAAACAATGTCCATGCCTATTGCATTATATCGGAAAAACTATCCAACCGATCAAAAAACGGATTCTCCAACACCAGTCTCGCAATCGATGTAAAAAGGAGAATGCACCCTTGGTAGAACACTATCTCCGTCTCGGTCACAAAGAGACAGATATGTTGTGGTATGTCCTTGAAGTAATTAAACCCAAGAAGAGACAAAACAGTGTAGATAAAATTCTATCTTTGAGGCAAACTAATCTGCTTGACTGATACAGTCACCCGTGGTTTGAACTCAGCTACTGAATGGCATGCATTAGCAAGCCTAGTTTGATCCCTATATATATACATCAAGGTACATTTAGGCTCTTGAATGAACAGTAATATCAATTCTGCAATGACTTGATACCATAGTCAACATATGCTGACAAATGCTAAATTGCCCTTGTTTGAACAGGTAACATTGTATATGAAATTATGTATTATTGTGTATTTCTCTGCTCAGATTGAGTCAATCATGACAACTAAGCAGGTCTTACTATCTATCATTTGTATATTGGCCATCATTATGCTATCTATTGTTTGTATATTGGTCATCATTATGTTAATGATTAACTGTGACTTGTGCTTTGACATTGTGACACCCTTTGGTGTTGTAATTTTAGTCAGAACACAGCGCAAGATTTAATGAAGTAACGACATTGAAGAAAGTAACTAGATATGTGCATGTGTAATATTGACAATGCAGAGTCACGTACTTCTTGTGTTCCCAGATTGAAGATATACTGGTTGAATTAGATACCCACTGTGTATCCATATATCTATTGATGATTGATTGTTCCATCACCGAAATTACATCATCTTCTGTGTTCTAAAGTTTTGTAATGTTTGATTTGCTTCATGTCACTCTCTTATTATACCAGCGGACTATAACATAATTAGAATTAAAATATAATACTGAATCCATGGTGAGATTGTCCTACATCACTTTCCGAAATAAAATATTCCTCTAACATGAAATACCAACAAAAACGAAATAATTACCAAAAACATAGAATTATCAGTGAATCTTAAATCATGATCTATGGGGCAGTTCTTTAGTCACGTTTATGTGACATTTGAAGATTTCGGCTTGCTGTAAGTAATAAGGGCACCACTCTAAGATGGCGCCGATCGAGCAACCACAGTCCTCTCTCGCGCTCCAAACGGAGCCTAAAATCAAGCCGGCAGCATGTTCATGGCTGTTTCCTGATTTAGAACGTGTCCGGCGTTGTAGATGACAGATGCTGTTTCCCAGATATTAGGTAAAGCTTGGCTGCTAGATCGTGACTTGTTCTCTAATATAACTTGATCTAAACTTACATTTAATAGAGCCTATTTATATTTTAGACTGCAATTAAAGACTGGCGGTCTACTAAATCCGGACTGGTGATTAATGTAGCAAGATCGAGGTAAATATTGCTTCATACTAATGATGCCTACTAGTGACAGACATCTTTAATAAAGCGATATTCTGACACAAGGTGTATATATATATATATTTTTTTAGCTTGTTGCGCCCCAGATCATACGTCAGGCAAGTGGCACAGCTCAGCAGCAGTAGTCCTGGTTTCAAAAATCCTCGTAAGGCTCACACAAACGATTTTTACAACAGCAGAAGGTAATTTTAGATACCCATGATTTTAAACAGTAGACAGACTTACTCCTATAAAATCATAAGCCCTTAACAAATATGTATGTATTTGCAGATTGCCTCATATCGATTTCCAACTAATGTGGTCACGCTCTCTTTGCCTGAGAAGGTAAATGTGAATTTACATATTTATGCACGTAGCCTTATTTAAATTAACTATTGATTCTAAATGTGGCCATTTCTTATAAGCAGGCTTCCGGCCACAGCTTAGACTCTTTATCCAGCTCTGCGGTTGTTGTTGCTAATAAACCTCTAAGAAACTAATCCCTACATCTATTTGACGCATAAAGGACTTTCGGGTATTTTTTTGAAGCCGTATTCTCTGTGTCTGGCAATTTAAATCTCAATAAAACGATAGTTCAAAAGAATAAAGCCATCACCTTGACATTTCTTTCAGTTCTGTCAATAGCTGAATTTGTAATCAACACTTTTGCATCAGTGTGTTACCTAAATCGAATCTCGCTAACCATAGAGGTTTGTAAATAGATCTCTGGATTGTCAATACCATATATCATTAGGCGGTATTGAATTAAATGAAGTTAAGTCACTGAACTTGTGTACTGTACAAAGGGGTTTTTAGAAAATTCGGACTCTGGGGGCGCACTGCCTAGGTTAGAACGTTACAGTGTGTGAAAGATACACGGAATATCGTTGTGTAGTGCGTGAAGAGCAGACGGCAAACACCCTTAACCGTCCAAACAGGTCAACAGACAAAGCAAATTAACAAAGCTGAGCTCTCGCAACTACATGTGTGGTGACAAAACAGGGTACAATGACCAAATTTGAAAAAGAAGCGCAGAAGCAGGTTCTTTGGTGTATATCTTCTTGTCACAGCAAGATGTTGTTTTTATTTTCTCCAGACTTGAGAAATGTAACATTCGCCGACACGTGTTTCGTCGTGTACGGTTGAGTCAACACAACTCTTCAGGGCTGGTGATATAAAATAACGTAAGCATGTCATTCTGCGTTCATGTACATCTATGAAAACTGCATATGGTGACAAGAGGTGCATCCAACATGCAGTGGTGACGTGCGTGTTCATTCGCACACGGTGGGTGAGATTGGTGATGATGCTGACATAATGGGGCGAGTGATTGGTCTATAGTGCTAGTGTGCACGTCGTGAGTGAGATGTAAATTAAAAGACCTGTGTGTGGTCGTTATTCACTCGTACACAGTGGTCCTAAATTTAGAGGGTTTCTGGGGTGGTAGGGCGTTTACAGTGAGGTGTAAAGAACATTGATAAATTGTATGTGAGAGAACAAGGTAACTATGCGGCGTAATAGCGTGGTAGAGTTAACGGTGCCTATTGAAGGAAAAGATCCAGACAGCACTGTCCATGCATTTAGCTACTATTCTATGAATAAGTGGTATTACCTTCAACTCCAATTCCAATTGTAAGGTTGGAGTAAGTCTGGGTCTTGTAATCTCTGTTCTGGCTAAGTAGCGTAAGGGAAAAAAAAGGGGGAAAAGAAACTCATAAGGAGGCTTCCAAAACAAGGGAAATGTATATAGTACCTTAGGTTAACCAAGGTCGGGATCCTGGAATGCGTGAGAATATCTCTCTGTGAAAACTTTTTTCTTTTTCAAAATACTTTCTTCCAACAATTGAAAGGAGTCGCAATGGGGCAGTTTTTGCCCCAGATATTGCGAATATTTATGTCTCATGTTTTGAGAACGAATATATATGGCATGCATCTAATCCATTTGCAAGTAACATCTGCAAATGGCTTCGTTATATAGACGATGTCTTTATGGTTTGGCATGGTACCACTCAAGAACTCAATGACTTTCATACATGGTTAAATTCCAGAAACATCAACCTGCAATTCACTTTGGAACAAAGTACACAAGAGATGCCCTTTCTCGATATAACAATCAAAATAGACGACAACAATCAGCTTTACACTACTCTTTTTACAAAAAAGACAGCAAGAAACACTCTATTGAGCTATAAAAGCCACCACCCACAAGCTTTGAAAGACGGATTACCGTTTTGGTCAATTCCTGCGATTACGCAGGAATTGTACCTTTAAAGACGATTACTTCTGTGAAGCTAAAAAACTTAAAGACAAGTTACAATCTCGAGGTTAACCGTCGAGATTACTCAGAAAATCAATGAAAAGGGCATAGTACTACAATCGTGAGGCTCTATTGACAGTTAAAGAACGCCAAAGTAAAACAAATATAGTGTATGTTTCAACTTTTGATACTCACTCAAATGCAATAAAGAAAATTGTGGTAAAACATTGGAATCTCCTTAATTCCATCAATGAAATTATGCAAAAACCAATGTTTGACTTTAAAAGGGGCACAAATCTACAGGATAGACTTATTCATGCTTATGAGGATCTGTCACCTAAAAACACAGTTGAAAATATGAGACAGATAGTACCCCTTATTGGTCATCACAAATTAAATAATTGTATAGCTTGTACAACAACAACAACTGTCAAGGCTTGTAAAATCAATGACGTTAAATTCACAGCAAGATCATTTTCGAACTGTAACACCACGAACGTCACATATTGTAAACAATGTCCATGCCTATTGCATTATATCGGAAAAACTATCCAACCGATCAAAAAACGGATTCTCCAACACCAGTCTCGCAATCGATGTAAAAAGGAGAATGCACCCTTGGTAGAACACTATCTCCGTCTCGGTCACAAAGAGACAGATATGTTGTGGTATGTCCTTGAAGTAATTAAACCCAAGAAGAGACAAAACAGTGTAGATAAAATTCTATCTTTGAGGCAAACTAATCTGCTTGACTGATACAGTCACCCGTGGTTTGAACTCAGCTACTGAATGGCATGCATTAGCAAGCCTAGTTTGATCCCTATATATATACATCAAGGTACATTTAGGCTCTTGAATGAACAGTAATATCAATTCTGCAATGACTTGATACCATAGTCAACATATGCTGACAAATGCTAAATTGCCCTTGTTTGAACAGGTAACATTGTATATGAAATTATGTATTATTGTGTATTTCTCTGCTCAGATTGAGTCAATCATGACAACTAAGCAGGTCTTACTATCTATCATTTGTATATTGGCCATCATTATGCTATCTATTGTTTGTATATTGGTCATCATTATGTTAATGATTAACTGTGACTTGTGCTTTGACATTGTGACACCCTTTGGTGTTGTAATTTTAGTCAGAACACAGCGCAAGATTTAATGAAGTAACGACATTGAAGAAAGTAACTAGATATGTGCATGTGTAATATTGACAATGCAGAGTCACGTACTTCTTGTGTTCCCAGATTGAAGATATACTGGTTGAATTAGATACCCACTGTGTATCCATATATCTATTGATGATTGATTGTTCCATCACCGAAATTACATCATCTTCTGTGTTCTAAAGTTTTGTAATGTTTGATTTGCTTCATGTCACTCTCTTATTATACCAGCGGACTATAACATAATTAGAATTAAAATATAATACTGAATCCATGGTGAGATTGTCCTACATCACTTTCCGAAATAAAATATTCCTCTAACATGAAATACCAACAAAAACGAAATAATTACCAAAAACATAGAATTATCAGTGAATCTTAAATCATGATCTATGGGGCAGTTCTTTAGTCACGTTTATGTGACATTTGAAGATTTCGGCTTGCTGTAAGTAATAAGGGCACCACTCTAAGATGGCGCCGATCGAGCAACCACAGTCCTCTCTCGCGCTCCAAACGGAGCCTAAAATCAAGCCGGCAGCATGTTCATGGCTGTTTCCTGATTTAGAACGTGTCCGGCGTTGTAGATGACAGATGCTGTTTCCCAGATATTAGGTAAAGCTTGGCTGCTAGATCGTGACTTGTTCTCTAATATAACTTGATCTAAACTTACATTTAATAGAGCCTATTTATATTTTAGACTGCAATTAAAGACTGGCGGTCTACTAAATCCGGACTGGTGATTAATGTAGCAAGATCGAGGTAAATATTGCTTCATACTAATGATGCCTACTAGTGACAGACATCTTTAATAAAGCGATATTCTGACACAAGGTGTATATATATATATATTTTTTTAGCTTGTTGCGCCCCAGATCATACGTCAGGCAAGTGGCACAGCTCAGCAGCAGTAGTCCTGGTTTCAAAAATCCTCGTAAGGCTCACACAAACGATTTTTACAACAGCAGAAGGTAATTTTAGATACCCATGATTTTAAACAGTAGACAGACTTACTCCTATAAAATCATAAGCCCTTAACAAATATGTATGTATTTGCAGATTGCCTCATATCGATTTCCAACTAATGTGGTCACGCTCTCTTTGCCTGAGAAGGTAAATGTGAATTTACATATTTATGCACGTAGCCTTATTTAAATTAACTATTGATTCTAAATGTGGCCATTTCTTATAAGCAGGCTTCCGGCCACAGCTTAGACTCTTTATCCAGCTCTGCGGTTGTTGTTGCTAATAAACCTCTAAGAAACTAATCCCTACATCTATTTGACGCATAAAGGACTTTCGGGTATTTTTTTGAAGCCGTATTCTCTGTGTCTGGCAATTTAAATCTCAATAAAACGATAGTTCAAAAGAATAAAGCCATCACCTTGACATTTCTTTCAGTTCTGTCAATAGCTGAATTTGTAATCAACACTTTTGCATCAGTGTGTTACCTAAATCGAATCTCGCTAACCATAGAGGTTTGTAAATAGATCTCTGGATTGTCAATACCATATATCATTAGGCGGTATTGAATTAAATGAAGTTAAGTCACTGAACTTGTGTACTGTACAAAGGGGTTTTTAGAAAATTCGGACTCTGGGGGCGCACTGCCTAGGTTAGAACGTTACAGTGTGTGAAAGATACACGGAATATCGTTGTGTAGTGCGTGAAGAGCAGACGGCAAACACCCTTAACCGTCCAAACAGGTCAACAGACAAAGCAAATTAACAAAGCTGAGCTCTCGCAACTACATGTGTGGTGACAAAACAGGGTACAATGACCAAATTTGAAAAAGAAGCGCAGAAGCAGGTTCTTTGGTGTATATCTTCTTGTCACAGCAAGATGTTGTTTTTATTTTCTCCAGACTTGAGAAATGTAACATTCGCCGACACGTGTTTCGTCGTGTACGGTTGAGTCAACACAACTCTTCAGGGCTGGTGATATAAAATAACGTAAGCATGTCATTCTGCGTTCATGTACATCTATGAAAACTGCATATGGTGACAAGAGGTGCATCCAACATGCAGTGGTGACGTGCGTGTTCATTCGCACACGGTGGGTGAGATTGGTGATGATGCTGACATAATGGGGCGAGTGATTGGTCTATAGTGCTAGTGTGCACGTCGTGAGTGAGATGTAAATTAAAAGACCTGTGTGTGGTCGTTATTCACTCGTACACAGTGGTCCTAAATTTAGAGGGTTTCTGGGGTGGTAGGGCGTTTACAGTGAGGTGTAAAGAACATTGATAAATTGTATGTGAGAGAACAAGGTAACTATGCGGCGTAATAGCGTGGTAGAGTTAACGGTGCCTATTGAAGGAAAAGATCCAGACAGCACTGTCCATGCATTTAGCTACTATTCTATGAATAAGTGGTATTACCTTCAACTCCAATTCCAATTGTAAGGTTGGAGTAAGTCTGGGTCTTGTAATCTCTGTTCTGGCTAAGTAGCGTAAGGGAAAAAAAAGGGGGAAAAGAAACTCATAAGGAGGCTTCCAAAACAAGGGAAATGTATATAGTACCTTAGGTTAACCAAGGTCGGGATACTGGGCAGAAAATCAATATTTCTATTACCACTCGGTATTCAGTATGACTAAGTTATAGTCGATACAATTGAGAGATTGAACCAGTAGGGATATAAGGGTGGTGATTCTCTCGTTTATATGTGGTCACTTCCCACTGGTGGTGATGGATCTCGAGTTAGGCGCTACATAGAGATAAAAGAATAGTAAGTTTGTGCGTCGATGCGCTATATTCTGTTTCTACAAAAAGTATTACAGTTGCTGTGGTGCGTTAGATCTGGTTGCCCAGTCACGGGTTAAAAAGTAAAAACGCAAGGATTTACCTGGGTAACGCTTGGGTATCAAGCGGAAAGCCGGGAGGGGATTCTACTGTTGTGCCACACGAAGGAAACGGGTGCGTCTCCTCTACGGCGGTATGCTGATGAGCAAAAAAGATTCCAATTAGAATGGTGTCCATCAGGACACGCACCCAGAGCCCTGGGCACCCGACGTTTTATCTAGAAAACGTGGGCATGCAGTCCAAGAAAAGGCGGTGGGAAAAGTAACACTCACCCGATAAAGGCAATCCCTCCTCTGTTAGTTCCCGGCGGTCGTCTCTCATGTACGAACACGTGACCCCGGGCGAGGAGGGATTATAACAGATTTGGTAGACATCGATGACGTCCTTCTATTAGCTATGTTAACATGTGCGCCATTTCTAAGAGGGGAAAATACAGATGAAAGGGGCACGTTTGTGTCTCTCTTTCCCGCTATGTCTGTAGTTCACCTTATTATAGTTCGCTGTCTTAGTTAGGTAAAGGAGCAAATGTAATTCAATATGGTGTGAATAGGTAGAATAATTGGATGCTGCTCGGAAATGGAAATTTGTTTCACCATTCCTGCGTATGGTGGGAGTGTTGAGGAACCACAAGGGAGTCAGTTATCTATCTCATCATAAATTTGTTAGAAATTTCCATAGAAGGACGTCATCGATGTCTACCAAATCTGTTATAATCCCTCCTCGCCCGGGGTCACGTGTTCGTACACGAGAGACGACCGCCGGGAACTAACAGAGGAGGGATTGCCTTTATCGGGTGAGTGTTACTTTTCCCACCGCCTTTTCTTGGACTGCATGCCCACGTTTTCTAGATAAAACGTCGGGTGCCCAGGGCTCTGGGTGCGTGTCCTGATGGACACCATTCTAATTGGAATCTTTTTTGCTCATCAGCATACCGCCGTAGAGGAGACGCACCCGTTTCCTTCGTGTGGCACAACAGTAGAATCCCCTCCCGGCTTTCCGCTTGATACCCAAGCGTTACCCAGGTAAATCCTTGCGTTTTTACTTTTTAACCCGTGACTGGGCAACCAGATCTAACGCACCACAGCAACTGTAATACTTTTTGTAGAAACAGAATATAGCGCATCGACGCACAAACTTACTATTCTTTTATCTCTATGTAGCGCCTAACTCGAGATCCATCACCACCAGTGGGAAGTGACCACATATAAACGAGAGAATCACCACCCTTATATCCCTACTGGTTCAATCTCTCAATTGTATCGACTATAACTTAGTCATACTGAATACCGAGTGGTAAGAGAAATATTGATTTTCTGCCCAGTATCCCGACCTTGGTTAACCTAAGGTACTATATACATTTCCCTTGTTTTGGAAGCCTCCTTATGAGTTTCTTTTCCCCCTTTTCTTTCCTTACGCTACTTAGCCAGAACAGAGATTACAAGACCCAGACTTACTCCAACCTTACAATTGGAATTGGAGTTGAAGGTAATACCACTTATTCATAGAATAGTAGCTAAATGCATGGACAGTGCTGTCTGGATCTTTTCCTTCAATAGGCACCGTTAACTCTACCACGCTATTACGCCGCATAGTTACCTTGTTCTCTCACATACAATTTATCAATGTTCTTTACACCTCACTGTAAACGCCCTACCACCCCAGAAACCCTCTAAATTTAGGACCACTGTGTACGAGTGAATAACGACCACACACAGGTCTTTTAATTTACATCTCACTCACGACGTGCACACTAGCACTATAGACCAATCACTCGCCCCATTATGTCAGCATCATCACCAATCTCACCCACCGTGTGCGAATGAACACGCACGTCACCACTGCATGTTGGATGCACCTCTTGTCACCATATGCAGTTTTCATAGATGTACATGAACGCAGAATGACATGCTTACGTTATTTTATATCACCAGCCCTGAAGAGTTGTGTTGACTCAACCGTACACGACGAAACACGTGTCGGCGAATGTTACATTTCTCAAGTCTGGAGAAAATAAAAACAACATCTTGCTGTGACAAGAAGATATACACCAAAGAACCTGCTTCTGCGCTTCTTTTTCAAATTTGGTCATTGTACCCTGTTTTGTCACCACACATGTAGTTGCGAGAGCTCAGCTTTGTTAAGTCACTGAACTTGACAAACATAAACCAATGTAACCAATTCACTATACTAGATACTGTGATAGTTTGCATCATTGTCTGTAAGCTACATAAGGTCAATTCAGGTTAGCCACGATAATGT
Source organism: Lissotriton vulgaris (assembly GCF_964263255.1). NCBI lineage: Eukaryota > Metazoa > Chordata > Amphibia > Caudata > Salamandridae > Lissotriton > Lissotriton vulgaris. The sequence continues at coordinate 1,368,128,068 of NC_141689.1, read as the reverse complement.
GAAGATTGTGTTCTTTTCCAGGTCTAATGAATAATCATTTACCTTATGAGTCTTAAATAAATATTTGATGCTAAGTCTACCAGACATTTCAGAAGGTTTATTACCATGATAGTGGTATCAGAAGATTGCCTAATTTGAAGTCAAAATAGGTATATCATTCATTTCTGAGATCAGCTACTGTCAGCATGTAAGAGCCAAACAAATTAATGAATGTGTATGTTTTGATGTTGTTTTTCTTTATGTCAGTGTATGTTTTGTGAAATACAGGTGTATTATTTAGAAATCAGATGACAATGATGGATCTAATTGTAATTGTAAATATTTGTGTTTCATTTTAGAATAGGGCACTACAAATATTAATCTAACAGTCCTGAAGATGTTCTCACAGATACACACGTAGGAGACCGAAACGTCGACCTTCGCTTTTTCCTACCCAATTGATAAATTTATGAAATAGGAAAGATGTCATCAGGTCCTACAGAGTATAACATCTATGTACTATTGTTTCTTTTCCCTGTAGACCTGTTTATATATTTGTACAATAATTCTATTTGCCTCTTAATCTTTTGATAAAATCAGGATTTTCATATGCACCTGTTTTCTGTTTTTGTTTTACGTGTGTTTTATGTTGAACATTGATGTGTATCACTTACTAGAACATATGATCATTGAGTCATTCCATTATAGGACCATTGATTTGTCCTCCTAAATTTTTTCTAATTAATTCAAAAAGATATATTCTCTGAACAAATTCCCTTGGAGGCATCTCCTACCCTTTCACATATTTGTCCCCAAGCCCTCAAGGGTATATCGGGTTGCTCACTGTTATATACTCTGAGCTAGCTGGCACTCAAAATTAAGTCTAATATATTCGATAGAGACCTAGTAGACCTCAGTCCTACGTCAAATCTATAGTATATATTATTCCAATGCGCCGAGCCTATTGGGAATATAGGAACTACACTAATATATATTCTTATAATTAAATAGTGAAGCAATTGTAAATAAATATTTATGATAAAAATGTACTTATTTATGCAGTGACCTGAATACATTTTAAACACAGAATAATATAATCATAATTAATATGCACATTTGTTGAGCAGACCTAATGAATATCTATATATTTATAAATATAATTATTATACACGTTTATACAAATCAATTTACATATGTAGGTAACATCTATAGTCCAAGTAGATGCTTATATACAGAAGGATATGCTGTATATTTATGTTTGATTTTGGTGGTTATGTGAGCAAGAGACAACATTTGAGTAGGCTTCAGAAGACAAGGTAGTTATCTCTGGATCTTATGTTTGGAGGTAAAGAGTTCCATAGTTTGGTAGTTTGAACAGAGAGGGCTTTTTAGGTCTCGCTAGACCTATTGCTGCCAATATCCTTGTCAAGCGACCTAGATGTGGCCACGAGCGCCGATTACACCTCGTGGACGCGCCCCCTGGCCCCGCCCCCCCAGCCGTGCACATCTCTTGCTCCAACTGTGCAAGGCAGCCTCTCGCCTCTCAATCACACACACACACACACAGGAGTGCACAGAACCCCCACCCCACACAACTAAGCGGCACACTCAGACACATACACACATTCCCCCACCAATACCACACACCCCCACTCACCTGGCTCTTTCAATCTCGGCATCGGCATCAGGCTCCATGTCTTCTCCGGCGATCCTCCCCTGCTTACGTGCACGCTCACGGCGGCGTATCGAGCTCTCCAACCTCGTGCACTACTCACGCCTGAACCTGGTGCGCGTGCAGCAGTTCGTTTCAATCTTGTTTTGTACTACATATTCTTTTAGCCTTAAAAAACGGGCTAACTTTTGTTCGCTAGAGAAATAGTTCGAGTTATTCACGAGTATCTGTTTCTCCTCATGTATCAGTTCTGTCCCTACTGTGAAGCTCTCTGACACCTTCGGGTAAAGTCCGCGCTATATAAAAACGCTTAAAATAAATAATTAAACTATGTGTCGCAGCTGATGTGCTCATCAACAGAGCACACTGCATTCGTTACCGTGGGAGCAATGGGCAGGTGCTGGTAAGGCTGCGGCAGGTGCCACGCATTCTGTGTCATGCCGCGGCGCGTGCCCCGTGACGCATTCTGTGTCATGCCGCGGCGCGTGCCCCGTGACGCGCCGAGATCCTGCTGCTCCCAGCCTCCACCAGGAAGTGTCCCAGCGACGGAGCGCAGGCAGCAGCAGCGGCTGGGGCTCCTGTGGGGACCAGGGGCTCTCCATCCCACCGGCAACGTCTGGGCCCGGTAAGTCTCCCTCCCCAACCCCCGGGTGTGTCTGACTGACAGCGTGTTCGAGCCCCTCGCCTGCTGTCCATGTCCAAGGAGGAACGCCCCCTCCGACCTGACAGGTGTCCGGTCCTGGAGAGGTGTGCGGGGGCCTCGCGGTGCAGCAACAGCCCCAGCAAGGCGCTACTGTCCCCTAAGCCCCCCCCCCCCCCTCCGTCGCCCCCCGCCCGGCCCCTGGATAACAGCACATTGTGTCTGGTACTGTGCCAGTATTTTGAAAGTGAAAGTGAAGTGTTCTGAGCCTCTTCTCACAGGGGCGGAGAATATACCTTGTAAAGGCATAGCTGCAGCCTGTCGGCCTTGTAACGAGTGTCTCACACCCCTGGCTCAACTTTACTTGGACCTCCATGGGGCTGGATAAGTGAGCACTCCCCCCCCCCCCCCCCCCCCCCCCCCCCCCACCATGTGGCTCTTTTATCCCTGATTCAAGTCGTGTTTTCCCCCATCTAAACATAGCAGTGCCTTCTGGGGACTGTAGTCTTGTATTTGTTAACCTAAAACCTATCCGCATATTTGAGGAACGTGAGCCCCTCTTTGGGAAGAGCATTTGTCTTATAAGAACGGGAGCACTAAATATGGTTTGTGCAAAATGCATTCATCTGGTGAGTTTGGGACTTATGTTGCTTTTGGACCAGAAATGTCACCCGTTTTCCATTTTCTAATATTGACGGTTCTGAGAAAAGATCTTTGTTTTAGTTTAATTAAGCTTAGCTACTTTTAGGAGTTTCCGTGTTTTCGTGCCAGGGTTGTAATTTTTTTGTTTTTTACAATGAATGCACATTTTCAGAGGATGTGCTGATGGATATTTTGGAACAAAATGATCATACTTTGCCAGCGTTCAGAGCATGAGCGCCAATTCACCAAAATGCCTGGGGTAGGGGAAGTGACAATACATGGCAATTTAACTTTACTTTGACTCATATCACATGTTTACGCATACACACACATTCACATAAACACTCTCACCCGCAAGCACACATACAACATACATTTAAAAGCATTTTTACTTACCTTAGATGCCAGATAGGGTCATATTCCAGCTAAGTGTAGTTCATTTTTTTTATCACTCGAATATTGAATAACATTATTCACTATTAGTGTAACTGAAATTATGCTGCACCAGTGGATCAAATTATTAATCAGGGTTGGCAAACGTGTGCAGCAAGAATATGCAGTCTGTAAACATTAGTATTTTTTTGATATTCTAACAACTAATAATGCGGTATACTTTTCTCTGCCCCCCCCCCCCCCACCATCCCCCTAACACACACACTTCGTAGCTGTTTGGCACTCGAATACACTAAAATTAAAGTAAGAGCGAACGGTGGTAAATTAATCTTTGCCAAAGGTCTCGCCTTTAACTACGCAGGACTACGGAGAACTGAACATCCACTATTAGCAATGGGAAGGAATGTTTCACAAACTGGTTGTAGCATGCTGCATGCTTTGACTTTTTCACACATGTATTTACAGTCCTCATTGCTTACATGCTGTGTACTTGCGCACTTTTTGGAATATCCGCCACCCCATGTGTTAAGGTGATGTCATGTGCAGCCTTTGAGTACTGTTCTCGCGGTATTCAGGGTTCTGGTGTGTGCATCAACTTGTGGTTCCGTTTGTAGAATATTGGGTTTGTGTGTATTTTCTAAGGTCACATATTCGCAGTATTTTGTGGTCTGCGTGCAAGCTTTGGGGCTAGTGTGTTAAGTGTACTCTGTATGGGGTGGGGACTATTAAGGCCTCTGGAAATTCCAGGGGTTTTATGGCCACGGTATTTGGGGCTGCTTTGCAAAACATTCAGGGCTCCATGTACATAACATTTAGGGTGTCTATGTAGGAGGTTTTTCGGGTTTAATATGTGTGTAATATTTAAAGTTCTGTGAAATAGTGTTTCCTTTGTGCCGCATGTGTCGAATTGTGTATGCACTCTTTTAGCTTCAGTGTAGTCCGTTCTTTAGGCCTTCTGTGTGTAGCACGCGAATGGTTCTTCATGCGCAATATGTGGTTGGACGGATAAGTGAGTAGACGTGTGGGAGGGAAAGGATGGATGGATGGGTCGCAGTGCTTAATTTGTGCCGGATGATGCGTGTGGTAGGCATCAGCACTCGTCCGTGTGTTCCAAATTGCATTTAGTCTTTGGGGTTTCGCCTGTGGCATCCTATTTTTTGCATATGTAGGTTTATGTAGTGCAAACTTGACCCAAAGGTATCCGAGCGTTTTAAATGAGCACTAGATGCATTACAGATGGACACATTCATTTTTCTCTAACTTGGTCCCCCTGCTTCAGTCGTCCTCCGTAGCCGTTAAGCCACAGCGCACCTTTGGGTGCCAACTGCAGCTTTAAAGATAACCGAGAGGAAGGAAGAAAAAAACGAGTAACGGTTAGCACAGAAGTCTCTGAAAAGGGAGCAGAAATATTTTAAGATCATGGATTCACAAGTACCTTCAGCAAACAGTTGTTTTACTTGATGCCAAACGGATATCCTGACATTTCACTTGTGCACCCCATAACTGTGTAATAACAGCTGTTCTCTTCTGTGCTTTGAAAGGTCGAAATATCCAGAAAATGAATCTGTCTCCAATGATGTAAAATACCGTGCAGTAGTGTTTTGTGTGCACAGGGTTCTGGAGCTTACAATCAATAGTGCTTGTTTTGCTCTGAAGGAGCACGAAGGAGCCTTGCACCTCCCGCAATAATTTCTGCCCCGTAGCATCATTCATCCATCATCTGTAACTTCATTTAGTGTAACCCAATGTCAGAGCTGGGTCCTTCCTGGAAAATGCATTCTTAAACAAACCACGTAGCAAACCACGTAGCGAGTGCAAATTCCGTACTACAAATTTAAGTAAATAACACAGATTACCTATTTGGATGTACTTTACCCATAATAAAGTTCTTGCTTTCTGACATGGCATAAATTGCATGTGTAAAACATCCAGGTGCAACTTTTTAACCAAATTTTAAAGTTGCCACTGCTAACAAGGACTATAAATTATAAGATACACAGTGCTTCATATATTAGTATTAGAATTGATGTTACCTCTGCTTACTGTTGTTATGATTAGAACTTATAAATATTACATCAACTTTAAAGCAAAAACGTTTGACACTGTGCTATCGATAGACCTACATAACCATGCTGAGATTTTCAATGCAAAAAAATTAATACTGTTTTACCTGTGATAATAAAATGAGCCATCTTATGCCTGTGCAGTGTCTTCTTTGTATGTAAATTAAAACAAGCATTTACAATGCAATAGGTCTCGCATTTGCGAGAGTTTGAGCTATTGGCTTTGCAAATAACTGCATTTAATTTGTGTGTTTTGAAAATATGCGAGAGCGCACTTTGTACATATAGTTCTTGCTTACGAGATTCAAGTCTGGGAATAACTGCGCCTCTTTTCTGCCAGCCTTGCTTCTCGTAAGCAGGACTAGAAATACAAAGTGCGTGTTTACGAACCGCTTGCAGCTTTTCAAAACACATAAATAAAAGGCATTGGCATTTACAATGCCAATAGCTCAAACTCTCACAAATGCGAGACCTATTGCATTGTAAATGCTTGTTCTTGTATGGTGGGATTTTAAGGCGAGGTGCCAATCTGGGACAAAGGTTCCTTTGTTGAATGTATTTGGTGATTTTATTCCTGATGAAGTTTAGTCCTCTCACATGAATCACTTTGTGTGTGATACATAGCAGCTTGAATGTGGATCTTCCGGCAACCGGCAGCCAATGTTGGGCCTTCAAGGCAGGGAAGAACAGTCTGTAAAAGCTGAGTTCTGAATCCGTTGTGGTCTTTTCATAGTTATTAAAGATGATCTGTGGTAGAGGCTCTGCTGAACTTCCACCTGTGTATGTGACCAGACTAGTTTGGTGTAGCTGTATCATCATGCAATGGACGTGGTGCCTCCTTTCCTGAGAGGTACAGAATTACATATTTTTGCTGTCTCTAACTGGAATAGCCAGTTGCAAACCATCTCAACGTGCACCGGTGATTGTGCCTCCTTTCCCGGGAGGCATGGAATTTGAAACTGATTGTGTGTGAAATCTGAAGAGCTTAGTGCGTCTCATACCAACACGGGCCAAGTATTGTGCCCGGATTGCCTGGGCAGGACCCGGATCATCGTGTACTGATCGGGGCGCTTCATTCTATTGAGAGGCTCCCCGCTGTTACTCCCCATTCATTGGTTGTTCCCTTGTTAACCTTCATACCATCGGACCAACTGTTCTCTCTACACCTCGCCCCTCCTGAAGACGTCTTGGCACCAGGTAGTAGCAAAGGAGATTGACTACAATAAAGAAACAGTTCTGAGGCAGTTTGGATGTGGAACAAGAGACTGTGTGACTCCTTTGTGTTTTGAGACCTGTGGGTGAACTTCCTGAGTGGCTGCTGATGTCTCCCTTATTTATGTCTACCTCCTAATTAAAACTGTTACATATTGCCATCTGCTTACGGAGGACCTAAACAGTGCAACTTAAGGCGCCTACTGCCCCATGTCCAGGAGGAAGGGTTGGTTATCTTCCATCAGGGAGGATAGGACAATTGCGTTGATCTAAAGGGTGGAGGGAGGCTTGGGTCATCGATTCTGCAGAGGATGAACTATTGACCTTCTGGGTACCAGTGGCACCTCATTAGAGTGCTGAGTACATATGTGTGTATAAGAGCGTGCTGTTTGAAATGGCTGATACATGATGCACCAGGAAGTGGTGCGGAGTGAGTATGTGTGAGTGAGAGTGATTGTGTGTGGAATGCCTTCTGATTTACCACACTGGCTGGCGGGGCAGCATTATACGTTGTTTGCACCCAAAAGCACAATACCTTTTGCCAATGTGTTTTCCCTCATGGCTCCTGCTAAAAAGTGCTCTATTTTCATGTATGTGTACAATTCTGATATTGTGCACTCTCAGTTGGGGGGGCTAGATTAGGAACTGTCCACAGTGTGCATATTAGTGATAATATAACAATACAAGTGGGCCTAGTACTGCAAGTAATATTTCCGAATGTGTTTTATGCCCAAATGTATATGATGGTTATGTTATAATGATTGAATCTGTGTGTAAATATAAATGTTTTTACAAACATCCTGTGTGAAGTCTTGTTTGTGAATATTGCCTCTGTAGTGAGCCTGATTGCTCACAGCCAAGCTACCCAAGGGTGAGCACGGGTTATAAAGCAAGAGTAATCACCTGCCCTTGACTGGAGAGGTAGTTCTGCATGGCTGGGGGTATCCCTTAAGCCAACCTGGTACTCCCAGTTCCAACACAAGTGCTACCTGTTCAACTGTGAGAACAGTGGCAGTTCCATACCTGCCTGTCTCGGAAAGAAGTATCCAAGTTGTTGAAGTTGCTAATCAACAAATGAGGAGTCCCATTACTGAGGATGTCCCTGTAAGAATAGGACATTTTGAGGAGAATCATCCATTCATGGTCTGTGATTCAAGTCCTGTGAGTTTGTTAGGACGTGACTTGATGTGCAAGCTGAATTGCACCATTTATTGGACACTCAGAGGCAAGGGATTCCAGACCCACAATGAGGATTCTGCCTTTAAAATGGTTAATCAAATTCCAGTTGTTGCACTGTACCCTATGATGACAAGCAAAGAATTATCTTTGGATCTTAGAGATACTTTGAAGACTGACGTTTGGAATTTTTATGGAAAAAACATTGGACTTATTAAAGGAGTTGAGCCAAATGCAGAATATCCCAGACCACCACAGTTTAATTTGACACGATTTCTGGATTAACTCCAGTAATTCAGACAATGATCCAACAAGGTATTTTGAAAGAGATAATGGGGATACCATGTACCTCACCTATTATGGGCCTGCAAAAGCATAGCGGTAAGTACTGCATAGTGCAGGACCTTTGCAAAAATAACGATATTGTTATTCCTTGTTTGTGCCGTGGTACTTGATCCTACTGTGATATTCTTTCAGATTCCATGTGAGGTTGAGTGGTTTCCTGTTGTGTCAAGCTTTTCTTTCCATATACTTGCATGAGGACAGTCGGTTCCTTTTCAGGGTGCAACACTATGCAATAGACACTTGGCTTTGCTCAGGCTGCCTGATCTTCGATCTGGAGAAGGCCTTTGACTCTCTGGAGTGGGCATATCTTTTTGAGGTGTTGCTGGGATACGGGTTAGGTGACACATTCCTCTATATGGTCCAACTGCTATATATGCAGCCCTCTGTTAGAGTCCGGACGAGCCAATTGATATCGGGCAACATACAGATAGGCCGAGGTTATAGGCAGGGCTGCCAAGTGTCACCGCTCCTCTTCCCGCTTGCCGTGGAACCATTGGCGGCATGGCTTCGCAGGGAGGGAGAGGATTTGGGCATTTGGCTGTTGGACGGTCTACATGCTGTCTCTCTCTAGGCAGACGACTTGCTACTATACCTAAGGGGCCTGCATGATATTCCCACTACCCTAGCAGAAATCTCCAGGACTTGGAGAGGGTATCGGGTCTTTGGATAAATTGGGCAAAGTCTGCCTATATCTCTTTCGGGGCGAGACCACTGATCCGAATCTACGCATGAATAACTCTCCCCTCCGCTGGCAGTAATCCATGTTCCAATACCTAGGGATCCTCTTGTATCGGTATCCCATTAATATACTGGAGGGAAACCTAATTAGGGCTGTATCTGCCATAAGGGCGCAGATTAAGTTCTAGAAGACTCTCCCTCTGAAGGGGATGGGCAGGATTGGGCTGACCAAAATAGTGGTATTACCCAAATTTGCAATATTACTTCTACAATCTCCCGGTCTGTGTCCCAGCCAGAGCATTTCATGAACTTGAACAAATGATTCACGATCTTATTTGGAACAGAGACCGCCCCAGAATCGCGTTATGGAAACTCCGTGCACCCACCAGTAAGGGAGGGCTGGCAGTCCCCAGCATGGAATTGTACTACCTGGCGGCACAATTACAATGGGTGACAAAATGGCTTGCTGGCCTTTGCTTAGACGACACAGCCACCATGCCCGCTGTGGTCCCTATCACAGATATATCATCTGTTTCACCCTGTTGCCTAACCCCCTTGCCCGTCACAGACCTACCTTGCCCTAGCCCACCGGGATACGGGTTAGGTGACACATTCCTCTATATGGTCCAACTGCTATATATGCAGCCCTCTGTTAGAGTCCGGACGAGCCAATTGATATCGGGCAACATACAGATAGGCCGAGGTTATAGGCAGGGCTGCCAAGTGTCACCGCTCCTCTTCCCGCTTGCCGTGGAACCATTGGCGGCATGGCTTCGCAGGGAGGGAGAGGATTTGGGCATTTGGCTGTTGGACGGTCTACATGCTGTCTCTCTCTAGGCAGACGACTTGCTACTATACCTAAGGGGCCTGCATGATATTCCCACTACCCTAGCAGAAATCTCCAGGACTTGGAGAGGGTATCGGGTCTTTGGATAAATTGGGCAAAGTCTGCCTATATCTCTTTCGGGGCGAGACCACTGATCCGAATCTACGCATGAATAACTCTCCCCTCCGCTGGCAGTAATCCATGTTCCAATACCTAGGGATCCTCTTGTATCGGTATCCCATTAATATACTGGAGGGAAACCTAATTAGGGCTGTATCTGCCATAAGGGCGCAGATTAAGTTCTAGAAGACTCTCCCTCTGAAGGGGATGGGCAGGATTGGGCTGACCAAAATAGTGGTATTACCCAAATTTGCAATATTACTTCTACAATCTCCCGGTCTGTGTCCCAGCCAGAGCATTTCATGAACTTGAACAAATGATTCACGATCTTATTTGGAACAGAGACCGCCCCAGAATCGCGTTATGGAAACTCCGTGCACCCACCAGTAAGGGAGGGCTGGCAGTCCCCAGCATGGAATTGTACTACCTGGCGGCACAATTACAATGGGTGACAAAATGGCTTGCTGGCCTTTGCTTAGACGACACAGCCACCATGCCCGCTGTGGTCCCTATCACAGATATATCATCTGTTTCACCCTGTTGCCTAACCCCCTTGCCCGTCACAGACCTACCTTGCCCTAGCCCACCGGTGCTACAGGAGGAGCCTATACCTTACCAAGAACACAATCCCTTATGCCCCTTCGCTGCCACTTTTGGGGCCTCCCAGGGGTAGGTCGGGCACCTGTAGTGGAGTGCTTCCACATTAGCATGCAGCGGAATTACACACACTGGGTGACCTATATATATTGAGGGCACTCTGATACCTTTTGAGACCCTGGCAGAGGATCATGACTTGCCTTCATGCCAGTTCCTACTGCATAACTCAATTGCGAGATCGCTTTCTGCGGTATGGGGAGATATCTCCTCTGAATCGGAGATGCATCTCCTGATACAATACTTACATGTCATGGGTAATGGATCTCACTTTGTGCATTGGTTGGCTGAGGCACTTCTCACCCACACAATACAACCCATTGTGGCCCTTGGATTAAAGTGGGAGGCAGACAGGGGAAGTCCATAGACGGCTCGCGAATGGGACACAATTTTAGCTAATCCCACGTGTATACCACGAAATTCCAAATGCAGGCTTATACAGACATAGGGCATATCTTTCCCCGGAGAAGTTAAAGAAATATTTTCACACGACCACCTCGGCATGCCCCTGCTGTCTGCAGACAGACGCAGACCTCCTCCGCATGCTATTATCCTGTGCATCCCTACACACATACTGGCAGGGAATAATTGTAACACTTGCAACATGCACCGGAGGGCCACCATTACAGACATGGAAAGCATGTATACTGGGTTTTTACCTCAGATCAAATAAATACAGGGTCACATCCAGATTTATTGTCTTAAGCCTCATAGTAGCAAAGAGACTGATAACCAAAAAGTGAAAACCTACTGACCCCCCTGCCTTTAACAGCTGGAAAAATTAGCTCCTCGTGTGGGCACGGGCCGAAAGTACATCATTGCATTGGGGAGGGACTAACTGGACTACGCAAATATCCCATTGCGCAATACTGGGATACAACACTTGTGGGCTTGTCATATACAGATGAAGTGAAGAGGTCGAGAATAACTTCACAAATGGATGACAGACGAGACACGGGCACTGATCCCCAGGCATGCCACACCCCAGACACATGATACAATACAAAATTAGCAGGAGAAAGGGAGACATACATAAGGCGCATGACTACCAGGGGAAGAGTGGCTCAAACGCTCATTTCAGTGCGTGGTACGAGGTAGGGGAGGAGAGTCTAGCTCAGTTTAGATGTTATGGTACACTATATATTTCTATAATGCAAGTAACAAGGACCCCCTGAAAAAAGTCTGATAGTTCGTGGTTCAGGGAAACAACAAATGTGTACATAGAATCATAACATCCTAATGGGGGTAGTTGCAAAAAAGGAATTCTAACAAGAAATTAAAAAAGTATATATGTCATTTTTAATAGTTATTCAAGTATAAAAACAGATCTAACAACACATTAATATTAAATGAAAAGATAGTAACATGTAAACATATAACAATATTGCATAAAATTATTACATAAAAAACATAAGCATTAATATTCAACACAATCGTTAAAAAGTTAACGAAAACGTGGCAAATTAATATTTTCGACGCGCGTTTCGGAGTGCTGAAAAAAGCCTTCTTCAGGAGACACAATCTATATCTGCAAGACCCAAATGTGGAACTTAGAGAATGCATTATATACATGTTATACAACAATGGCGATACATGTATGTCGTATACTAACAGCTAGTAAATCGTTATATTTAAAATGGTACAAAAAGGATTCCTCATGCAACAAAACCCTCCCTACATGTTTCAGTAATATATCAATTGCTAAACAAGTCACAGACCTAAATACTATATGAGCAGTTGTAATTTGATAGAACTCATGTATTTTGAGTGCTTAGGAAATGGAGAAAGTAGTACCATATCATGATAAAAGAAGGAGGTACATAAAAGTCTTTACAGTTTCTTGACTCAGTTATACAGGATAGTGTGGAAAATATAAACAAAACAACACTTACTAATAGCTGGTCGCTATGAGTCTTTCTGTAATTGGCGATGCTTCAAACAGTGGTGTAAGTGTAGCATCTAGTTTGGAACTATGGGTAAATAAAAAATTCCTATGTGGGGGGCAAGTGAAAAAGGATAAATATAAGATGGACGATTATCGCTAACCAGACCCAACCCATAGACAGGCATAGGAAGGCATATCGAAACACATCAAGTTTACGTGACGATTATACATTTTTATAAACTATATATTTCTTACATACAATAACTCAGGCGTGGTGAATTGACAATGGTTTCCCTTTTCATTTTCTTGTTATAAATTGTATCATATTTTGCTTCAAACTTTATTCTTGAAATGTACAATGAGGTGCAGAAATCCATGTAAAATGCTGAAGGGGTATACAGGCAAACATCTGCAACAAGGTAGGGTAAGGCAAATACATTGCTACCTTAATGGACTTGAGAGTGCGATTCCTCTGACGTGTGCATCCAACACTATGTACAGAAATTACATTTACGTGTACATTTGCTAGTTATACAGGACTGATATTGGTTATAATTTATCATATTTCAACAATGTACATGACAATCTTTATCGCACCTGCTGAGGTCACTAGATCCGTACCTCACTTGTAATCATTGTTACCTTTATGTTGGAAAAATGCAAATGAGGACAGTCAGTCCCTCTTTGCATTTAGACTTGATAGTTGTGTTCTGGCATGGATCCCGAGTCCCACAAGGGTATACGGAGAGGCCCTCCATTTTTAACCATATTCTTAAAATGAATTTGGAATTTGGAGTCTTTGGTTATGCCTTGTAACTCTGTCTTAGTACAGTATACTGACGACCTGCTGGTTGCATCAAGTACTCATGAAGCTACCAAAACTGACACTATTGCAATGTTGAACCACTTGGCTTAGAATGGACTTAAAGTGTCCCCCAGCAAGCTGCAGTACTGTTTGAAAGAAGTCTTGTATCTTGGTCATCATACTGAGAAAGGAATCAGAAAGGTGTCGCAGGAGAGAATCTCTCCGATTTTACAAATGAAACCGTCAACAACCCAGAAAGAGGTCAGGATGTTCTTGGAAATGGTGGTCTGCTGTCACCAGTGGATACCCAACTTTTCCCTAGTGGCTAAGCCTTTACAGAGGCTGACACAGAAGGATGTGTCGAATCCGGGACACTGGAACAATGATTGTGTGGTTGCCATTCTAGAGTTGAGAGAAAGTCCTGGCAATGGGAACGCCTGATAACAACAAAGAGTTTTCATTATTTTGCAGTGAGAAGAAGGGCTGCACTTTCAAAGTGCTTACACAAGAACATGGCAGTGCTATTAGACCTGTGGTTTATTTTGCAGCTACCTTGGATCCAGTAGCAGAGACTTTACCCGGATGGCTTAAATCTGTGGCTGGCGTGGGTGTCAGCATAGAGAGATGTGAAATTGCAGATGCCAGAACAACCTGCTGTTAAGTGTACAGCCTGTTGTAAGGGAGATGATTATGTGACAGTTGGCAATAGACATGCCGACAAAGTTGCAGGATACAGTGCTTACAATGTGTTTACCTTTATTGTGGAGTATACAAATGAGGGAACAGACAAGACCAATTACAACCTTTTGTTGACTGCAGCGGATACTCGAGAGGAAATCAAGAGGTTGAAGGAAGAAGTGTCAGAGGCAGAACAGCAGAGTTGGTTCAAAGCAGGTTGTGTCAAGAACAATGAGGATAAGATTTGAGATTCAGGAGATGGGAGACAAATATTGCCTAATAGGCTTTTACCCCAGATAGCCAGGCAATTTATGTTCCTATTCATGTGGAAAGGGACATGATGGTCACCTGTTTAGGCAGACTTGGTTCAATCGAAGGTTTAGGTTGATGGCTTAAGCACTGTGTAACAGATGTATTGTGTGTCAAAGGAACGGTGTGGGGAAAATAACTGCAGAAACACTGAGTCACATAGGGAGGTCAGGTGGTCCTTTCAACAGGATTCAGTTGGATTTAATTGAGATGCCTATATGCAATAGATTGGGTATGTGTTGGTGGTTGACTGCATCTTCTCATGATGGATTGAGGCATAACCCACAAGCAGAAATGACAGTCTTACAGTAGGAACATTTTTGCTGCAGGAGTTAATACCCAGATCTGGCTTCCCAACTTCTTTGGAATCTCAACAAGACACACATTTAAACAATGAAATCCCGAGGATGCAGTGTGCTGCTTCATAAGTTGAGCATAGACTACATTGTAGCTACAGACCTTAGGCTTTGGGTCTGGTGGAGAAGGTCAATGGGACTTTGAAATCCATTATTATTAAAGTGTGCTTCTATGTCTTTGAAATTGCCTGATGCTTTGTCACTTGTGTTGATGAATCTCCGCAGCATACCTGATTGTAGAACAGGATGTTCACCCATGAGATCATCACGGGCAAGACAATAAGATTGGCAACTGTACCTGCAAATGACTAGCTGATTTCGTGAGTTCTGGATCTCATCAGTTTGAAGCCACCCAGTCCCATCTCACCAGGAGCAGTGCCATGACCTTAGCCACGGAGACTGGGTCCTGGTGAAAAAGCATGTCCAAAAGAGTTGCTTGGAACCTCACTGGCGTGGGCTGTTCCAAGTGACCCTTGTCACCATGACTGCTGTGAAGTTCAGAGGTCTCCCCAGCTGGGTGCATGCTGCCTACACTCACCATGTTCCGTGTCCCCTTGAGGATATAATAGCACCTCTTTCAGAAGTCCTAGTAGTGCTCGAGAGACCACGGGAGCAGGTTAGTCAATCCGTAGAGGACCCGCAATAACCTGAAACATCGCTTGTTAGGCCTTGGGGGGAGGGTTCCTGGAGAGTTGGTTTTGGACGCCGAAAGCAGGGGCTAGTCCTGTGGTTGTGACAGAGCCAGACCCAGACCCGACGAAGGAACAATCCCCGCCCCCTAATATACCTTCATTAAAAGATTGTCCAGATATTTTCATTTTTGATTTGGGTTTTTGTATCATTAGAGAAGTAATTTAGCTTGGTTAGACATTGCTGATCCGGGCCAAATTTTTCTGGATGACATTTTTAAAAATGGCGTTTGTGTTCCAGTGATGATGTAATATTTCAGGAGCCATGGACCTATAGACTTGGTGTCAAAACATAGGCTTTGGGGGTCAAGTAGGCTTATTCAGACAGAAAATACCTCCTCAGTGCAACCCTTTTGCCATTTTCCAAAATGGTGGCTGTTATATTTGGGGGTCTCTAGTTGGCACAGGCAGGTACTTGTGACAAATAGGGACCCTCTCCTCTAGACAGAATATGGGGATTACACTCCTAAAATAACCCCTGCTCACCATCTAGGTAGCATGGCGCGAGCAGTCAAGGCTTATTTCAGAGGCGTTGTAAGTTAAGCAGTTGTGACCACATACAGTAACTCAGTGACAACACTACAAATGGACACCACACAGGTTTTATATAAAAAATCAGTAGACTTTATAGGGAGTTGCCCCAAGACCATAAACGACAAAAATACACACTATGATTACTTTAAGATGATAGATTTAAGCTTAGTTCAGTTCAGTTCTTAGATGCAACACTCTGCATCAATGTACCTTAGGTTGCGTTGCGCTTCCACGACAAGCAATGTCGCAGTGATGGGAAAAGTTGCAAAGTTCAGGTACAAAGAAATAAAGACATGAAGATCTTCCAGATGTGGCACGCTTCTCGGGGATGCGAGAAGTCCTCAGTTTGATGCGTGGACTGTAGCGGCGACACCCTTACGATGCGACGGCAACAGCTCCAGCGGCGACGCTCTTCTCCAAGATGCGTGAAGTTTTCGCTCAATGTGACAACTACAGCGGCGACATCCAAGATGCGACGGCAGCAGTTCAAATGGAGGCGCGCTTCTTGGGGTTGAGAGGTGCTCTTGATCGATGCAGGGCAATGCGACAGTTCCAGCTGTGACACCCTCCTTTGGAGTTGCGACGGCAGGCACAGCAACGGCGACACGCTCCGACCTCATTGCGAGATTCTTCTCCTGATGCGGTGCAGTGCGAAAACTACAGCGGCGACCCCCTCCTTTGGAGTTGCGACGGCAGCAGCAGTGACGGCAACAAGCTTCCTCTTCGTTGCGGCATGCTTCTCTCCGATGCGGTGCAGTGCGAAGTTCCAGTGGCGACACCCTCCTTCAGAGTTGCGACGGCAGGCACAGCGACAAGCTTCTTCTCGTTGATTAGCACTTCCAGCTCCTTAGGACATGCAGTTCCTCAGAAGGCCCAAAACAGCAGCAGGCACTTTCACAAGAACTATGGGGAGCTGGGGTTGAAGTCTGTTGTCCCTGGAACTTCAGAAGGAGGCAAGCTCTTTTCTAAGCCCTTGGAGATCCTTCACAAGTTGAAAGCAAAGTACACAAAGTTCCTTTCTCCATTCTTTGGCAGTAAGGCAACCACTGCAGGCCAATCCCCCAAGCAGCACTTCAGCTTGGGAATAGTCTCTCCTCAGTTTCTTCAGGTTCCTATACTCAGTAAAGGTTTCTTCTTGTTGTCCAAAGTGATCTAATTTCATGGGATCAGGGTCCCAATATTTATACCCCAAAATCCTTTGTTCTCTGAGGGGAGAGGGGCCTTTGCCCAGTCCAAACCAGTTCTGAAGCACTCTCTTTACCAGACTTCTTCTTTCCTTTCACAGTGCAGGGCAGGCACATCAGACGCCCCACAGGAGGTGGAGCCAGCATTGTGGAAGGCAAGTTCAGTCCTGGAGCACTTTGTTTACAGGCCTCCGTCTCTTCTTTCAGTGTGCAGGGCAGAGACATCAGCCGCTCCCCAGGGGGTGGAGCCAGCATTGGGGCAGGCAGGCACAACCCTATTCAAGGTTCAGGTGCAGCTCCTCCCTCCCATCTAGATGCAGATCTCTCTATTTACCACTGGGTGACTCAGCCTGTCTCTTGGAAATCCCCAGCCCTGTCACTCACAAAACCAGACATAGGAATACACAACCTAGCAGAGGCAGGTTTGAATGGTTAGACAAGCAAATACCTACTTTCTAAAAGTGGAATTTGCAAACACAGAATATTAAAATAAACTTTACTAAAATATGTATTTTATTATTCTGAGTTCAGGCATACTAAACTCAAATTTCTACCATGTTCTCTGAGACAGTTAGGATTATAAAATGTAATAACTCTAACAGCCCATTCTGGTCAACGGAGAACGGGTAGCCTTGCAATATTGAAAAACGAAAATGGCTGTAATTCACTATTAGGACATGCAACACACATCAGGGCTTGTCCTACCTTATACTTACAATGCACCCTGCCCTTGGGCCTACCATAGGGGTGACTGATATGAAGTAAAGGGAAAGTTTAGGGACTGAGAATTTGGTGCACTTGCCCAGTCAGCATGACAGTACCAGACTGCACGCAGGCTCTGCAATGGCAGACCTTAGACACATTTTACAAGGCTCCTTCTGTGAGTGGCACAACCAGTGCTACAGGCCCACCAGCAGCATTTGAATTTACTCACCCTGGGCACACTCAGTGCACTAGACTAGAGTCTGACAAGTGGACCAAATACCCAAACATGGAACCACTGATTAATACATTAATTTACAATAGGGAGCACTTGCACTGCGGCACTGAATAGCTGTGGCACAGTGCCCAAAGCATCTAACACCAGCAAAAATACATGAGGCAACAACAAAAAATGGAAGGGAGACCCACGCTAATGGTGCCAGGTCTAACAACGGCTATAATAGTGGAAAAAGAGACATATGTAGAAATGAAACAAATGTAATCCTTTTATGCATACACCAAAAAATGTCTATGATCTGAATATCAAAAAAATATTAATGTTTTTCACTCCTATTTTAGACACATTTTCATAGTTCACTTCATTTATTTGTTTTGGCAATCGTTTGCAGAATGTTGAACATTTGAGAAGAACATATTAACAGGGATACCTTTCTGTAGTACAGGTTTTGCAAGTACGTGTAAGTTCTGTGGGTTGAGGCTTTAAAAATTTCTGAGGTTTTAGCACCCCATTAATATGTTCCCAACCAAATTCACACAGATCTTTTTCTATATTTGCTTGATCCAAAAATGTTTACACATCTTCTGATCAAGTAGAACACTCTTTTAATGTGTCCGTGCACAGAATATGATTTTGGTGAAGGTCACTTAGCGGGATTCTTGAACTCATTGTACTGAAGCTCGTCAAATGTGTGACAGTCGGAACTCGTTTTCCACACAAGCACAAGGTATTATTCAACATCTTAAAAGTCACATTCTTCTTCTGTATCAGCAAATCATTTTAGAAACTTCAATGGTTCAGCAGTTAAAGCTTCAAGCTGTGTGACAGTGTTGCTCATAGTGTCATCACCCATAAGAATATGTGCCTAGATAAGAACACTGGGCATCTCTGGGTCAAGTTTCTTGTACAGAATATGAAGCAGGATTAGTGTCTTTTCTTGCCGGTTCCATAACGTATCCACAACTCTGACAATCCTTGACTTATGAACATTGCAACAACTCTAAGTAGCACAATAAAAATATCTGTGTCATTTGACAGTGCAATGACTCCATTAGAACCTTTTTGAACAGCTCATCACACAAGTGACTCAACACGAAAGTCAGCTTCCTCCAATTTGCTGTTAAATTCTTGAACAATATGGCATGCACCTTTTGCTTATATTTCTGCAGGCACCAACTCCTCTTTGACGCTCATTCCACTTGCAATAATTGGAAACTCAGTGTTCACTGAAGAATCAGCAATGTTTTGGCAAATTAACATCTCCAAGTTCATCTTGTTCGATGTTGATGACCAGAATTTATCAAGTCGCACAGGTAGAGGTGTTGACTTTTTGGTGGATGCAAGGTCAATTGCTCCACTTGTAGGCATTCGTCTGATTCTCTCAAATTCTGTGACAGACAGTTTAAGTTAACTGTCAAAGACCATGTGTAGTTCTTGCAAGGTGCACACTGACTTGATATCTGTATAACAGTCTGACCGACCTCTCCGAAATGTTGTATGGATGAAATTACGACCTTTCACAATTGTTTTCAGGACACCTTTTTAAATTGAAATTCTTCTGGTGAAAGGTTTTTTTCGAGCTTTTTGTATGAGTTTGTGCTTTACTGACTAAAGACTAAAGAAATTTTTTCAATTGTCGCTGAACTTTCTCTACCCGACCGTGTAACACCTCAGCCTCAGCCATCACAAGCTTTGTGCGACTCCCTCAATTCTTTTTTTATTGATAAAATTGCCACAATCAAAAACAATATTCCCCCTACCACTACGTCCCACATCAGCGCCCTCCCTCCTTCGAATCCCCACTCCCTGAATGTTTTTCCCCCGATTTCTTTAGACACCTTCCGCTCTCTACTTTCGGCGGTGGGCTCAGGCTCTCCCAAGGATTGCTGCCCCCCCAAATCCTTAGAGATGCCTCTATGGCATGTCCTGACCCTCCTCTGGACCTCCTAAACCGTTCACTCTCCATAGGCTCTGTCCCCAATGCTTTCAAAAGCGCTGTGGTGGTACCTATCCTGAAAAAACCCGGTTCCGCTCCCGCGGTACTGGGCAACTACCGACCTATCTCCCTTCTCCCATATCTTGGGAAGGTCTTGGAAACCTATGTCACCCGTTGCCTGAGCTCTTTCATCGAGGAGACTCATTTCCTCGATGATCAACAGGCAGGTGTCAGACCCTCCCACTCTACGGAGGCAGTGGTGACAGTGGTCATGGACACGCTGAGACAGGGGGCGGATAAGAACTTGGCCCAGGCCCTGGTGCTACTTGATCTCTCGGCCGCTTTCGACACGGTCGACCACGACATTTTGGTCGACCGTGTCAGAAATGCTGGGATCTCGGGCCTGGCCCTGTCTTGGATTGTGTCCTTTCTCCAACTTCGGACCCAATCTGTACACCTATCCTCCTTTTCTGCCCCTTCCACTTCACTTTCTTGCGGTGTCCCCCAGGGTTCTGCCTTATCTCCCCTTTTGTTCAATCTTTATATGCAGCCTCTTCTGGTCTCCCTCCGTCACTCTTCTGTTACCACTTTTAATTATGCAGATGATCTGCAACTTATCTTTCCTATCGACTCTTCTCCTCTCTCCCGCTCTAATTTCCAAACCACCATGCTTTCCATCTATGAGTGGATGAACTTCAGCCAGCTGAAGCTCAATCCTAGTAAGACAGAGCTGGTCCTGATAGGTGGGCCCCCTCATCCTTGGACTTCCAACTTCTGGCCTCCTGCCCTCGGCCCCCCCCCCCTGCCCAGTTGACTCCGTGAAGAGCTTAGGTGTTGTCATCTCCAGCGATCTCTCGATGCGGCCGCACATTAATGCTGTTACCTCGGCCTGCTTTTTCCATCTCCGCAGGATCGGGAAGATCCGAAGGTACCTGTCCCCAGAGGCTCTTATTCTTGTCATCTTGGCCCTGGTCACCTCACGTTTAGACTATGCCAACTGTCTATACGTGGGGATCCCAGCCTAGTCAAGTCAAGTCAAGTCAAGTCAGAGAATTTGTATAGCGCACTACATACCCAGAGGGTCTCAAGGCGCTTGAGGGGGGGGTGGGGATTTACTTGTCGAATATCCACGTTTTAAGTTGCTTTCTGAATGCTAGGTGGTTCTGGGTAAGGCGAAGGTAAGTGGGAAGTGAGTTCCAGGTTTTAGCTGCCAGGTAGGAGAAGGATCTACCTCCCATGGTGGTTTTGTTGATGCGAGGTACAGTGGCAAGGGCTTGGTTGGATGATCGTAGCTGGCGGGAGGGGGTGTAGAAGGACAGTCGTGTGTTGAGGCATTCTGGTCCGATTTCGTAGAGTGCTTTGTGTGCGTGGGTCAGGAGCCGGAAAGTGATCCTCTTATTGACGGGAAGCCAGTGGAGGTTTTTCAGGTGACCAGAGATATGTTCTTTACGCGGGATGTCTAATATGAGCCGGGCTGAGGCATTTTGGATTCGTTGGAGTTTTTTCTGGAGTTTAGCGGTAGTACCGGCGTAGAGGGTGTTTCCATAGTCCAGTCGGCTCGTGACCAGAGCGTGGGTGACCGTTTTCCTGGTTTCGGTGGGGATCCAACGAAATGTTTTTTTGAGCATGCGAAGAATGTTGAAGCAGGATGAGGAGACGGCGTTGACTTGTCTGTTCATTGAAAGTGAGGAATCCAGGATGACGCCCAGGTTCCGTGCGTGGTCTGTCGGGATGGGTGCTTTTCCAAGGGCTTCAGGCCACCAAGAGTCGTCCCATGCGGAGGGGGAGGTACCTAAGATGAGGACTTCTGTTTTATCTGAGTTCAGTTTCAGACGGCTGTGTTTCATCCATTCGGCTACTTCTTTCATTCCTTCGTGTAGGTTAGTTTTGGCGGTGCTAGGGTCATTGGTGAGTGATAGGATCAGTTGAGTGTCATCCGTGTAGGAGATGATGTTGAGGTTGTGTTGGCGTGCGATGACCGCGAGGGGGCTCATGTACACGTTGAAGAGGGTGGGGCTGAGCGAAGATCCTTGTGGTACGCCGCAGATGACTTCAGTGGCCTCTGACTTGAATGGTGGAAGGCGGACTCTCTGGGTTCTTCCGGTGAGGAACGAGGTGATCCATTCTAGTGCTTTTCCTTGGATTCCGATGTTTCTGAGGCGCTGTAGAAGGGTGCTGTGGCAGACTGTGCCGAAGGCTGCGGAGAGGTCGAGGAGGATGAGGGCGACTGTGTCTCCATTGTCCAGTAGAGTTCGAATGTCGTCTGTTGCTGCGATGAGGGCGGTCTCAGTGCTGTGTTTCGCTCGGAAGCCGGACTGTGAGGAGTCGAGGGATTTGTTGGCTTCGAGGAAGGCGGCGAGCTGGTTGTTGACAGCTTTTTCGATGACTTTGGCCGGGAATGGAAGGAGCGAGATGGGGCGGTAATTTTTGAGTTCGGTGGGGTCCGCTGTGGGTTTTTTCAGAAGGGCGCTGAGTTCAGCGTGTTTCCAGCTTTCCGGGAAGGTGGCGGAGTTGAAGGAGCAGTTGATGACATCTCGGAGGTGCGGTGCTATGATGGAGTCTGCTTTGTTGAAGATGTGGTGAGGGCATGGGTCTGTGGGGGATCCTGAGTGGATGGAGTTCATCAGGCGGATGGTGTCCTCAGTGGAGATTGGGTTCCAGTCATTAAGGATGTTCGAGGGGGGTGAAGGTCCAGCAAATGGTTGGGTGGGTTGGTCTCCGGGTTGGTTGTCGAAGCTGTTGTGGATGTCTGCAATTTTGTTTTGGAAGAATGAAGCTAGGGAGTCGCAGAGGGCTTGAGAGGGGGTGATGTCGTTAGAGTTGGCCGAGGGATTGGTAAATTCCTTGACGATGTTGAAAAGTTCCTTGCTGTTGTGGGCGTTGTTATCTAGTCGGTCCTTGAAGGCGGTTTTCTTGGCCTTTCGGATCAGTTGGTGGTGTATGCGGGTGGCGTTTTTGAAGGCGTCCTTGGTGCTGGTGGTTGGGTCTTTTTTCCAGGCCTTCTCAAGGGAGCGGCAGAGTTTCTTAGATTTCTTAAGATCATCGTTGAACCATGAGGCCTTCTTGCTGCCAAGTTTGCTTTGTCGTTTTTTCAGTGGTGCTAGGATGTCGGCGCTGTTGGATAACCAGAGGGTGAGGTTGGTGGCGGCTTGGTCGGGGTTTGAGGAGTGGGCTGGGGGGTTTAGAAGAAGCGATGAGGAGATCTGGTCGATGGTGATTTTGTTCCAGTTTCTTTGCAGAATTGGTAGGGGGTGGTTGTTGGGTTTGGGCTTGTTGTAGGTAAAGTGAACGCAGCTGTGGTCAGTCCAGAGGAGAGCCGTAGTGTGGCTGAAGGAGACATGATTGCTGGAGGTGAAGATAGGGTCGAGGGTGTGACCTGCGATGTGGGTGGGGGTAGTGACCAGTTGTTTAAGTCCGAGGTTGGCGAGGTTGTCCAAAAGGGTGGTGGAGTTGCGGTCGTTGTTCTTTTCAAGGTGAAAATTGAGGTCTCCCAGAAGGATGTAATCTTTGGAGGGGAGCGCGTGTGGAGTGATGAAGTCCGTGATGTCCTCACTAAATTGTGCGCGGGGTCCTGGTGGCCTGTAAAGGAGGGTGCCTCTGAGTGTGGTCTTGGGGTCGATGTGGATCTGGAAGTGAAGGTGTTCAGAGATGGTGAGATTGACGTCAGAGCTGGTTGAGATGTGGATGGATTTCTTATGGACGATAGCGATTCCTCCTCCTGTGTGGCCGGTACGGTCCTTGCGTATGATCTTATAATCTTCTGGGGTGGCAATGGTGATGTCTGGGGCGGAGGAGGCGTTCATCCATGTTTCTGTAAGGAAGGCGACGTCCGGAGAGATGGTGTCTAGTAGATTCCATAGGTCAATGGCGTGCCTGTGGACCGATCGGGTGTTGAGCAAGATGCATTGTAGGTGGTTGGGGTCGGGAATCTGTGGTGTGGTTGTAGCAGAGTTGTTGTCGGTGCCGATGAATTTGCAGGAGTAGCATGAGAAAGGTCCATGGGTGTGTCCAGGAGCGGCTTGGACGCAGTTGGGGGAGCGGCCGGGGTTAAGGGCTAGGAGGGTGGGGGCATCGTAGGTAATGCGGGAGGGCTGGGCAATGCGAGGGCCAGGGGGTCTGGCGCTGGGCGCTGTCCAGGCGCGGACGGGCGTAGACGGGCTTACCTTAGGCGCACCTTCGGCGCGGGTTGGGCGCGGTCGCTGCGCGTACACGCTGCGTGTGAAATCTTCTCTCATATATAGATAGTGGAGGGGGCGGAGCGTGGGAGGGGCTGCTGGGAGGCGGGGAGCGGGGAGGAGACACGGTCCACGAGTGACCAAACCCAAAATGGATGGGCGGAAACCAAACAGGGATTGCAATCAGAGCGTCTAAAGTCAACAAAAACACAATCAAAGCAGCGCAGTATACAAGGAGATGCCTTGCGCAGTAAAAACGATACCAGGCGCTATGTTCCCCTCTAGGCGCTCAGGGAATGCAGGCTACGTCGGAGCGCGATCACCCAGGTAGGCAGAGGGTGTTAGGAGCAGCAGCTGGGGCAGACAGTCGTCAGAAGCAGCAAGCGGAGCAGGAGGAGTGCAGCAATCAGCCTGGAGATCGTGGCTGGGAGCGTGTGGGAGCGACCACAATGGAGCTAGTCCAGGTGGTCGCTACCATCTTCAACGACTTCAACTGGTGCAAAACCAGGCTACCAGATTAATCTTCCAGCAACCAAAACATCAACATGTCACCCCGCTGTTAAAAACCTTGCACTGGCTTCCGGTTGCGCAACGATGCATTTTCAAACTTGGTTGCACCGTTTTCAAATCTCTTTTTGTTTCTGCTCCTGCTTTCATTTCTCTCTGTCTACACCCTTACACTCCTCCCCGACACCTTAGATCCTCTGCCCACAATCTGCTGGTCACTCCTAGGTTTAGACGTAAGAAGCACGGTGGTGCTGGCTTCTCCTTCCTTGCCCCATTCACTTGGAACTCCCTTCCCCTCCCTATTCGGCTCACCCCTGACTATCCCACTTTTCGCAAATCTTTAAAAACTCATCTGTTCCGTCTTGCTCACGGTTAGCTGTCCACACCCCCTGCGTCCAGTCCACTGTCTCCGAGCGCCAAGAAACCAATTGGTGTATGAGCGCGGTATAAATTTTTTTTTAACATAACATACTGGTTTGATTGCAGCATCTTCATCAAATAATGCGTTTGTTGGAAGAAGATCATGCGACAGAATGTCCATCATAAAATCACCTCTTTATTTTGCTACATCCATCTCTCTACGTGCTTGCAAACGTATTCTTGTACTCTGTTTTGCAGTGGCTGGTTGGAGGAAACTCCTACTATGGCAATTAAAGCGTGGTAGTTTAGCTTTAGTGATTATGTCAAATAGTTTTTTCATTTTCAATACAAATCTTTCCCGCTTCAGTTCTACGTATAGTTTCGATAGTATCGTTTCGATCCAGCTTCCAGGACATCTATTAGACATGTCTTTAGATTGTTATCCATGTGTTGTTTGGTCATGAAGTGGTGGAGTTGCACAGGCCCAGTCATTTCAAAGGGGTTTTCTTGCTGCTGCATGAAATGCAGAAGGCTGTCAACATGTTTATTTAAATGTTACCTCTCTCAATCAATCGGGTTGGTAACTACTCACCCGTGAGGATATCAATGCCTTAGTGTAGGAGGGGGTGGCTCAGTTGAGTCCTGGGGTCATCCAAAGAGCCAGTTCTTGAGGTGCTTCCTGAACTAGGGTAATGTGAGAGATTGCCGGAGGTGAAGGGTATTCCAGAATTTGGCTGCGAGATACGAGCAGGACTTTCCTCCTGTTCTGGTTTTATTTATATGTGGGACAGTGGCTAAAGAGAGCTGGGCTGATCAAAGGTGTCTTTTGGGTGCATGGAAGGAGAGGTGGCTGTTCAGGTATGAGGATCCGGTGTTGTGAAGAGCCTGGTAAGTGTGGGTGAGGAGCTTGAGGGTTTCCTATCTTTCCCACAAATTCATAGTGAGGAACAGTTTTACGATTGTTCATTTATTTTGCATTTGTGATCTGATGTTTACTGTACTAGGTTGATTTTTTTCACCACTGCTGGGCGGCGCTAGTGAGTAGCACAAAGTGTGAGGCGGTTGAACAGTCGAGTTGAGTCGGGGAGACCGCGGAGCTGAGCTGCGGTGGAGCAGAGGAGATCGACGGCAGCAGCAGCGGCGGCGGATCTTGGCATATTTGGCCGCGGTCGAGGCCGAGGTTGTGCTGTGATTCTGTACCCCGGCCCCGGGCCCGACCCCCGGCGACCTCTCACAGACAACGGCTCTGATTCCGGTGGGCAAGAGAGAGGCAAAAGGTGGGAGAGGTGGGAGCTGAGGAAGGAAAGTCCCGACCCTCAGCCCTGGGTGGCCCCGGCTGGCCCCGGCTGGCCGCCCTCGCCCTCTCCGCCCATCTCCACCCATCCCCGCTGAAAAAAGCTTGACTTTCGGGGGACAGCGGAAGAGACCCGAGTCCTGGCAGCGGAGCAGAGCTGAGCTGAGGAGTGAGTCCTGGCAGCAATAGACCTGCCCTTCCCTGTAAAGGAGTGGAGGAGGAATTGGAGCAGTGAGGGTGAGTCCTGATTTGCGAGTGCTAGCCCCTATAGGAGCTCCACCCTGGAACAGCAATAGATCATAATGAGAAGGGAATAGAAGGGAATAGAAGGATTTGGAATATCCATAAGGAGGTGAAGAGACAACTGTACCTTACTATCTTGACTGTGTTCCTTTGCCTGGTTAACTGCAGCGCACCTAAGGCACTAAGGCCCCCCTTTATCAGACTCTGACGGCAGGTGCTTTATACCCCTGTAATAGCCATTATTGCCCCGGAGCAGACTAATTTGCCTACTTGCCTATCTGCCAACTGAATGTTACATGGCTGCTTGTTTCGTTCTGTGCTGAGCTCTCCTAGAATTGGCAAAGATTCTGGGCAGCCTGGTGACAGGGCGCTAGTGGCATTGGTATTGGACTAGGCATTGGCAAGAAATTGTGTGACGGGATCCGGGCTCACAGAGGAAATAAGCATACAGGCTGGAGCAAAAGGAGCAAGAGGAGGTAACCCATTGAGGGTGTGTTACGATGGTGCCAAGGCAGAGGGGGCCCAGGGGGAAACAGGAACCAATTGCAGAACTACACCCTTTGGATGACCCCCTCAAGGGCTCAATTTGAATAAACAGGACCTTGGTCATGAAACTAGCGTAGCTGAGAGGTTAAGGGGTTACCACAATTATAAAAACAGCTTTTTCATTGAACAATCATCTTGTGTAGACACACCAACTACTACACCAGCGCTATAAAATTCTTTGGCAAACATATTAATAAAAAGTTAACTGGGGATGCGTTCTGGAAAGGAAAGAACAGTAGGTCCCCAGACAAAGCGGGTGTGGAAAACTCAAGCATCTAAGGTACAAAAAAAGGTAAAAGCGCAGGTAAAAGGATTAAACCAAATCTTGATCTCACTAATTGCTCGGATGTTCGAAAGATCGACAAAAATACCACAGAAATTCGACTTCCTGGTAGATTCCGGCCGGAGTACTCATGTCAATGGAATCGGACACAACTAAGAACCGATTACAGAACTCAATTGAACAGATAAATATCTTAGAAGGAAAAAAAAGTGAAATATCAGAATTCGGCGACGAAAATAATATCATAAGTAAGATGAAACAAAAGGACTTATTATGTGAAACTACGGATCTAAGAAGGGAACTAACAGATCACAGTCCAGTGCAGTTAAAACCAGCAGAAGGAATGAATATGGATAAAAGTGAGATGGAAGAGATAACACAAAACTCGCAACTACAAGAAAACTACACAGGAATAGTAACTCGGGATATCCCAATACCATTAGAAGTTAAAGTTGAGGTAACGAAAAAGCGGAAGCTAGTAGATGCAATTAATACCGACACAGTAGTAGTAGAATCCACACCATAAAAAAAAGAAAATAAAAAAGAGGAGGTAGGTCAATCTCTGGAGAACAATCATGAACATCTTAATAACTCAGGAAGAAACCAATTGGAACCAGTGGAAGACAACGTATTGAAGCAAACGGAAAAAAGAATAGTCCAGAATGTGGAAATTGAACTGATAACTAAAACTATGCAAGAGACCCACGGAAAGATAATTACAGATAAGGAAAATTATCAAGTTCATAAAATATCAAAGAGACAAAGAAAAAAAATTTGTAAGGCGTGAAATAAGGTAAAAAATGAAAATATAGTAAAAGTATATCCCAATTTGGATAAATCAGTAGAAACGATTCAGGAAGGATCAATACAAGAAAAATCAGAAATAGAAAATAGTGAGGTACTGGGGATCCAATCCGAAACGGCGGAAAGTAATGAAAAATACTATGATATCTTTAATAAGTCGACAAAAGTCAAGATAGATAATAAGCTACATACAAACAATACAACTACGTTAGTAGACACTAGGGCCTAGATGCATCATTGTAGTCAGTAGGTACTTTATTTGGTTAAGATTATTAACCATAAAAGCGTACAAAATACAAAATTCATTTACATTAAAATAACAATAAAATTTAAGGTAAAAATACATCAGTTTTCCTTACAATCAAACAATACAAAGTTGGTAGGAGTGATATCCTTGTTCTATCAGAGTAACATATCTGGGCCAAGGGGTAGGTTCTAGTAATTATTAGGGGTGGGCGGCCAGCTACGCACCATGCACGGAGTGTGCGTAGTGCCGTCTACTCCGCATTTTGCGTAGCGGGCATAGCCAGGCGGCACTACGCACGCTCCGCAGACGGAGTGTAGCTGGCCGCCACCCGCCTCCCTCCCGCCCTCCCTAAATACTTTAAATTAAGAGTGTAAAATAATTAAAAGGAACTTACCTTGCCCGCCGCTGCCCGCCGCGTCCCCGGGGCTCGCTATCTTCATTCTGCCGTCTTGTATACTAATGCGCATGCGCGGGCGGCCGCGCATGCGCATTTCTCACAAAAAAATGCACATGCGCGGCCGCCCGCGCATGCGCATTAGTAAACAAGACAGCAGCAATGAAGATAGCGAGCGCTGGGGACGCGGCGGGCAGCGGCGGGCAAGGTAAGTGCCTTTTAATTATTTTACACTCTTAATTTAAAGTATTTAGGGAGGGCGGGAGGGAGGCCTGCGGTGCGTAGTGGGGCTACGCGGAGTGCGGAGGTGGGCGTAGTTTCTCGCCCACTTCACGTAGCTCCGCGAAGCCCCACTACGCCCAGGGTTAGTAATTATAGGGGGGTAACTGCTGGTAACTAGTTGGTACAGGACCCCTCCTGCCCCCCCGGTGGTATAACACACTGCAGCAACTTCAGCGCCGAGATGCCCAAGGGCCTTCGTTCGCGCTTTATAAATGTTTTATAAAATAAAATAAAATAAATATACCTCTATGCTCCACCTAGTGATTGGCGAATATGCAATTCTTGGGTAAAAATCGCACAATTCAAGTGTTGATATGGACCCATCTTCTATTTGTGGCTCCCAACTTTGTAGATAAGGTACGACCAAGTTGTCCCGGAAGTTGACAATGACCAGGTCTCCCGCTTTGTTCTTGGGACGGGAGCCTATCCACCCCACCCTTCTGACATTTAGGATTGTCCCGCTAATGTTGGATGGAAGTGGTTTATTTTTTGTCAGCCTAAACTGGACTTTGTTTTTGAGGTCCTGGTGACCTTCAATCTTCCCGGTAGCGAGCGCAGGCACTCCCGAGAGGACACATACGTAGGGTGCTGCCTCTGGTGGTAAATTTATGGATCTATTACTCTCGGCTAGCCCCTCAGAACATTTGCCTGCTTTCGACCACCCAGCTCTGGGAACAGGACTATGGGCCATTGTCAATTCATTGGCTACCTCCTTGTTTTTAATAACTGATAGTACAGGATCAGATGGGTTATTCTGGGCAATTTTGCTGTGTGCAGTCGTGTCAGACATTTTTGAAGCAGCAATTCTCTGAGATTGCTTGTTTGACTTAGTTGGCTTGGTATTGTCGTCTATTGTTGAGAGCTTTTCCCCAATTCTCTCTAACCTTTCGATAAGCGAGGATAATAGGGTTTTTACCAATTCTTCAAAGTGGGCCAACAAAATAGATGGTAAAAGGGATATAGGGGTTTCCAGTATTTGACCTGCTTTGGGTGTCTCGGGGTGGTGGTGGCAGTAACCAAAGAGGGGTTTAAGGTTGTTTTTCGGTATTTCGATGGTTTCCCCTTATATTTCATACCTTTACGTTTTATGCTCTGGGTGAGAACCTGAGGATGTGCTAACCCCTGAGTGGTAATTTTATCTGTTGTTACGACTGGGATTTCCAGTGGACTTTTATTAAGTTGATGCGAATTCCTAAACTGAGGGCATCCAATACCCGTAGGGCATGTTGTGGAACTGGATTGTTCAATTCCCTGTTCAATGGGGATATACCTGGTTTTGCAAATGGAGTTTAATTCCCTCTGTAATAAAGAGTTCGGCGAGTCAATGAAGATTGGAGGGGATCGTTTGCTACCTATGGTGTCTTTAGGGAGGCTATGTTCTATTGACTCAAAAGCCGATGTTACCCTAGTTAAATATAGGTCCAGTGTCCCCTTAAGGGACCCTCCTTGAGAGGCAGATTGTTTGGCTTACCCTTTAGAGGTCATGATGCGACAAGCTAATGACCCAACTGCACACACCTTGTGTGAGACCAATGGATATCTAGGAAGACTAAGGAAGACTAAGGGGCTACGGAAAAAATAAACAGGAACATTTGTTGGTAGTCTCTGGATGGTTGGTCTCTAATTAAGCATATCTTAGTTCATGTCTTTAGTCCCAAGAGACCAACCAAGAGGAGTGCCCCGACCCGACCTCTTCTGGCCACAGAGGGCCCGCCCTTTGCCCGGGCTTATCCTGGTGTCCCGCGAGGGAGGGCTGACGATAGTTTTATGCGCCTCCTGGCACTAGGATGCGGTCACGTGGTTCCCTGGGCTGCTGGGGATTGCAGCCCTACTGCCCCGTAGATTTTTCTTTTGCCCATGAGTGTTTTTTGCACCTGAAAAAGATTTAGAAGCTCCTGCTGCACTGAAAATTGGCTGGTGGCGGATATTTCTGCCCGTGAGTGATTTTTTGCCCACAGTAGTGCCACCTCGCGGCTTTCCCAGAAGTAAAAGGTGCTGTGCGCCCCCCATGGGGGAGTATTGCGGCGTTAGCAAATTACAGCTGAAACCCTCCTGCTGCAACCCACCTCTGTGGGTGACTCCTGCTCTGGGGGGCTCTCGTCGCATCCAGCCGTGCCGGGCAGCGGGCAGCAGGCAGGCTCCCACTGAGGACAAGAGCGGGGGACAGGGGAAAGGAGCTTACAGCCGCGTTTAAAAATGTTTGCGGCTCTGCCGCATTGCAGAGGCTCCCTCGCGGCTCCTGCCGCTTTTGAAAATGAAAGGATTGCGGCTTCCGCCGCGTTGCAGAGCACCCTCGCGGCTCCTCCCTCGTTTGAAAATGTTCGCGGCTCTGGCGCGTTGCAGAGGCTCCCTCGTGGCTCATGCCTCGTTTGGAAATGAAGGATTGCGGCTTCCGCCGCGTTGCCGAGCACCCTCGCGGCTCCTGCCACATTTGAAAATGTTCGAGGCTCTGCCGCGTTGCCGAGGCTCCCCTTAATTGCAAAAATTAAGGAATCGCAATTAAGAAATTGCAAAATGCTGTGAATCAAAAAATCACAAATTTTATAGCGATTCGGTATTTTTCCTTAATTGCGATTTACAATTTGCAAATCGCAATTAAGGAAAACCCTTCCCATTGATTCCTATGGGCCAAAAGGCTCATAGGAAAGAATGAGAAGGCATTCACATTTTGCGAATTTCAAATTGGGATTCGCAAAATGTGAATGCAATTTCCCTGAAATTGAACTGTAAGTGCAATTTACACACACACATGACCCAAGGACATGTGTGTGTGTAAATTAAAACTTTCAAATATGCAACTAGTGCATGTTTGAAAGTTTTCGGTAAATTAGCATGAAGTTCAACTTCATGCTAATTTCCCCCTTCCAAATTGCGAATTTGCAATTCCAAAGTAATCATGCATTGCATTTAAGAAATCGCAAAATTGCGATTTCTTAAATGCAATCGCAATTTAAGAAATCGCAATAAAATTGCGATTTCTTAAATTGCGAAAATAGCAAAATGCTTCATGCATCCCAAAAACGGGATTTGCATTCTCAAACAGCCGAAATTTGCGATTCGCACAATTTGCGAATGCAAAAACCCTTGATGCATCTAGCCCTATGGCTCAACAACAACTTGCCCAAAGGCAAACCAAATGTAATAAAAAACACCACCAAGAGGAAAAAATTCAAGAAGGAAAAGTAACATGCAGTCAAAAAGGAAATGGATGTATATCTTGGAGCCATGTAAGTGATATCCAAAGTAACCCGAAGGAAAAAAAGAACAAATTGACTCCAGTAGAGTCTAACACTTTACTAAATGGGGATAAAAATCACTTAGATTTAAGACTACAGAGAACGATTCGACAAGATCAAAATAAATTATTGAAGACAACCGCAAATCTCTCGCAACAAAAAAAACATCCAGATCCTATAGAACAACAGTTAGGTGAGTCTATGACTAACACAGTTCCACCAAAAAAAGTGGGTCAAGAAAAGCAAATTAGCGATAAAAACTATCAAAATAGTAACAAAAAAAGACAGACCTGTTACCTTCAAAGATGATGGCTCAAATAATTCTTACACCATTATATGACTCAAGAGGCAACAGCGACATTCTGAATAGAAGTAATATTCTACAACTAATGAAATCAATACCTTCGTTAGAAAAAGTAACAACAAAAGATATCAAATCTGTGGGCTTTGTACAAAATCCGGAAGGCACTCAACCGCTCACACTCTTAACTGTAAATACAGTCTCCTTAGTAGATCAAATCTTGCAGGAACAAGAAGTTTTTCAAAGTTGGGGGATAAAAATTAGTCAACATGTGTCTAAACCTTATCCGAGTCCGTTTATAAAGGAAGAACTTCCAACAAAAAACCCTAAAGAGATAAAGAACAACCCAGTATATTCAATATTAAAAAAAACCCTGGGTAGTACACATCGAGGTGAAGATAAATGCATGGAAAAATAATAGCTGTAAAAACAAACCAAACGAAAATTGGATTAGGACAGCACTACATAAACATTGACAGGATAGAACGCAATATAAATTAGAAGTAGGGAAGGACGATCAGCGACCGATAGGAATATGTTCCTGGAACATAAATGGATTATGTAAAAAAAATAAAAAATGCTGTAATAGATTCCTTGTCAAACTTCTACCAATTCATATTCCTGCAGGAGACATGGGAAATGGACCCTTTCTTTCTGCAAGGGCATAAAGGGTACTATGTGCCTGCAATCAGATATTGCAAATTTGGATGTCCATGTGGAGGATTGCCAATATTTAATATGATTGATTTGCAAATCGAACACGAACAGTTGGAGACAAATACCTCAAATATTCAAGCAGTTAAGATAACATATGTAACCAGTGAGCAAAAAAATAGGAGTACAATAATATTACTCAACATCTATATTCCACCAAAGCATTCATCACAGAAGAAAATAAGTGTTGCTTTAGTAGGATTTTTATTGGAGCAATTAATACTTAACCCAACTATTAACTTTTCAATTACAGGGGACTTCAATATAAACCTGCTGATACAATTACCACAGGACGACTTTATACACTCCCAAAATTACAAATGGTCAATACTAAACAAAATCCAATTGGAAAAAAACTATTGATGGATGTGGAAGCACTGGGTCCAAGAGTACTAAATGGCAGGTTCCCAACCGATCAACCCGCTGGTTGGTCATTCCAAAGGCAAAAATCAAAATCAAGAATAGATTTTACATTGTTATCACTAAATATTTTTGATAAAATTGGCTCCTATAGATTAAAAAAAAGTGAACGAGAGTGATCATAGCCAACAAATATTAGAAATGGAATTGGGACTTTAAAAACACCAAAATTATTTAACTACATATCGCCATATCGATACAATCAACCATAGAAAACTTATTTGGAAACAGGACAATAAAGATGACATGGAAAAAAAGGCCCGAAAATTAGTTCAAGAGTGCTTTAAAGAACACCCTATGTAGTCTGTACTTAAACAATGGGAAAAAATCACACAGAAGGTAGTCCATTTGAATGAGGTTGCTTCAAGTAGTAGGAAAACGCAAAAGATTACTATAGAAAAAAGAGATACTAGTATTAACCTCCCATACACAATTAAAAATGTCAGGCGGACTCGTAATAAACTGGGGAAGCAGCTAACCAGTCTCCTGAATAAGGAAGAAATTCGAATCCAACTTAAAAGCCCCAATAGTAACTTGAGGAAAATATTGTGGAAGGAAAAAAATAATATCCAGCAAGAGTTATGGACAAAAAATTTTCACGCAAGTAATCAAGTAAACTCCAGGGAATTTTGGAAAATTATTAACGGTTTGAACAGACCTAATAAATTTGTGGTAGCTTCCTCAATAACGGAAGAGGATTGGTTAGAATTCCTCAAAAAGACCCTAGATGCCGAATTTGAACTTAAGACTCAGGGTAATAATCAGATAATGAAGGTCGAAAAAGAACAAGAAATTGATCTGTTAAATCTTTCTCTAACACTGAAGTAGCTAATTTAATAAAGAGACAAAAGGATGGAGCACTGGGACCTAATGGAATTCCGTTTGTACTCTATAAGGAGGATCCCGAAATATGGGCTACCTATTTGACAAAGGTGTTTAATGTAGTTGTTCGAACAGGGCAAATACCGGAATCCTGGAGAGGATTCCGGTATTAATATCTCCCAATATATAATATCTCCCATTTATAAAAAGGGTAATTGGCAACTACCCGAGAATTATTGCTTGATCACTCTCCAAGACACAAACGCAAAGTTATTTGCGGGGCTTTTACTAGTAAATGTATCAGATTGGGTTAAAGCAAAGCAAATATTACCTCCAAACCAAAAAGGGTTCATTAAAGGCTTAGGAACCTCAACAAATGTATTAACTCTATCAGTTTTAACGGATAAAGCACTTTTAGTGGAACAGTCCCTCTATTTTTGTTTTGTCGATTTTAAATCGGCATTTGATCTCTGGATAGGAATCTTCTATGGAAAAAACTTGAAGACTATGGAATTCTGGACTCACTACTAAACCTTATCCAATTACTGTATTCTGAAAATTGGGTCAGGGTGAGAATCGGTGACGGCCGAACATTATCTAAAAAAAATACTGGTGACAAAAGGACTAAAGTAGGGTTGTGTCCTTGCCCCATTACTTTTTAACCTATTTGTAGCTGACCTCACCACTGCATAAAATGAAATTAACTCACATCCACCTAGGCTAGCAGGAAAACAAATGTCAAATTTACTGTATGCAGATGACGTTGTGCTACTGAGTCAGACCAAAGTGGGGCTGCAAAGACTAATGGATCCAACATCGAGGTAGGCAAAAGATAACCAAATAATAATAAATGAGGCAAAGACAAAAATAATGGTAATTACAAAGAACAGAAAACAAAAAAATAAATGAATGCTGGAACAAACTCAGCTAGAGCAGGTTGATAATTACCGGTATCTCGGTGTCTTATATAATGATAGTGGAAGTTTTCTCGCACAGAGGAAAGATATTACTAGGAAAGCAAATAGTTTAGTGGCTGCATTTAGGACCATACAAAAGAAACTAACTACACTGTCTTATGGGCCTCTATTAAAGATCATATCTGCTAAACTATTACCAACCTTGACATATGGCTCTGAAGTCCGAAATGGTAAGGATGCAGAGATAATTAACAATGCAGTGGCGAAAACCTACAAGATATTATTCCAGCTACCAAGTAATGCCTCGCAAGCACAGGTGAAGTTGGAATTTGGGATAAATAATCAGCAATATGCCCGGAAAGGTCAAATCCTGAAAGTCTGGAATTGTGTAAAAAATGACCTTGACAATCAATTTTCTTGAACATTATGGTAAGAAGTAAGTAACAACCGGAAACTTAAAGCTTGGGCTTATTTAAATGAAGCAAAGGAAGAATTTGGAATAATACCAATTTGGGAAAACACAATTACCCAGGAAAGTTTCAAAAGAACAATTAATAAGCTGACTACTCATCTTTCGCTGATAAAAGAAAAAGAATTGTTGGTAAAAAGAAGGCACGCTTGGCCAATTATAAATGGATACAAAAAAAGCAAGTCCAAAAATATCTTGAAACTCCTTGGTCACAGCAAAGTAAGCAAACTTTTATAAGAGTATGTTTTGGACTCTGACCAGGTTTGTGCCATCTGCCACCATGGAAGACCATTGAGGACAATACTATATGTAGGTTATGTAAATGTGGTCAAGAAGAAATTTTGCATCTGCTATGTCTGTGTCCTGCGATAGAGGTAGAAAGGAAAGTTACCCTTAAGAGATTATTTAATGCTCGAGGAATAAGAACATGCAGACAAGCGCTAATGGCATGTCTAAACCCGAATAATGTATTAATGAATTCTGCATTTGTAAAAATTGTATCTGTGATTGATAAAAACCTTAAGGAAACCATTAGTTAGACTTTTTCAAATTATGTAATAATAGAATAATTACGTGTTTTTAAACTTTTTACTGCTTGAGGATATTTTAAAATGCATTTTGTAAGATTTTAATTAATCAAACAAATAAACTTGACTTTGATTTTGACTTTGACATTTGTGATCTCTCCTGAAACATTGCAAATAGAAAGAACTTTGTGGTAAAGTAGCTGCCACTGAGCAACATATTCAACTTTAAATGTCTGATCAACAATTCCCTTAGAACTATTCTATGATCTCTAGGTCGTCTGTTCCGGTTTCATATCTGGAGCCACAACATTGAACCTTCCCTCTCTGTCCTTCACCCACAAAATGTCGTTGGATGAATTTTCTGTAGAGGTACGGGTTTTCCACCTCTAGCTTCTTCACTATTTCCAAATACCAGTATCCACATCTCAGGTAATTTATGCAATCGAATTTATGAAACACAGTAATCAGTGACTCCACACTCTTCATGTACAGCTCCCAATCACCTTCCCATTCAGCATGTACCAAGTTTGTCACTAGAGGTATCATGTACACATTTTTTTTCACATTCTTTGACAAACTCGCCGAACTTGGTTTTTGGGTTTTCTGATTTTTAACTGATTGTATTGAACATTGCCCGGCTTTGCATTATGTATATGTACTGTGCCTTGTTCAGAGATAAGATATGCAAAACCAAATTTGTTATTCTTGTTCCAGAAGGCATTCCAATGCAATGTTTATATAGCCTCAGATATGATGAGCATACGTTGTAACGAACAAACATAATGAGTTCCACTCAATACTGACTGGACAGTTTTGCTTCCAAAGATTTCAGCCTCAATAGTGCATTGTCTATGCCATATCCACTGAGATAACTTCCTACATACCACAACGCAACTTTTGTCATGTGGTAAATGCCCATCATTGGATAAAGATCATCAAATTCTACTGGAATGCTCAAATTAATGTCAGCTATGATACAGAAAAAAGCTTCATCATAGAAAATTGGTAGGATAGGCTGATCTTCAAGATGAGCAGGCACATTTAGGAAATTTCTTAGAGCTCTGTATACTGTTGCATAGTTTTAGACTCAAGATGGTATTACTCGTAAAAACGCAACCTCTTTAGTAGGAAGGTATTCTGGGAGATCAGAGCATGAATTCCAGCCAATGAAAGAACTGGCTTTTCTTCCTCCTTTTGTCTACATTGAATAAGCTATATGATAAATAATTCAGTTAAATCAGCTTTGCAGGTCACAGGTAGGGGAAGACACATGTCCTCAGCCACTTTTAAACTTTCTGTTAGACTGGGATGTGTTGATGGCTTGTACACATTTAGAATGCAGTTGGGTTATCAGCTTGCAGCTTCATTTGTTTATGCATACAGCTGACACAGCTTGTTTTCCAGCAGCTACTCCATTGGTCTAGTCTTGACAAATCACCATGGCAGTATCATGTGTGCTGGATGATCCAGGCAAAGAAGAGCGGTCTTCAAAATCAAAATTATTAAGAGCAGCAATTGTAAATCCTTTCCAGGTAAAGTGACTTGGAAGGGGTGTGCTGTTGGATTCACAAGATTTTACGGCATGAGCTGCTAATAAGTTCCTGCTCCAGCTTATGTCATTATAACTTGTTGATTCGCCAATCCTATTCATTGAAGTGATTAGCTCTCTACTATTGCACTTGTCATGGATTGCGTGGGCAGTCATCATGTGTAGCAGAGTTTTCTTTTTGCCATTATTCAATTCATAAAACATGATTCAGAAAAGACAGTACATTTCATAGCTTAAGCCTGTTGGTTCATGGGTTCGCCTTCCACTTCTTCACGTATATATTCAAAGCCATTATCAATGTTGTTGGATTCTGTTCCTAATTCAAGAACTTTAGTTTGTAACAGTTTTGCTTTGCTGATATTAAACAATGACGTAACAAGCATTTACAATGCAATAGGTTTCGCCTTAGAAAAAGTTAGAGCTATTGGTAAATGACAAACTTTTTATTTATGGGTTGGTTTTGAAAACAGATAAATAAATGGCATTGTCATTTACAAATGTGAGACCTATTGCATTTGCACACACACACACACACAGTCGCACACACACACACACACACACACACACACACACACACACAGAGACACACAAACACACACACTCAGAGCAACACACACACACAGAGCCACACACACACACAGAGCCACACACACACACAGAGCCACACACACACAGAGCCACACACACAAAGCCACACACACACACACACACAGAGCCACACACACACAGAGCCACTCACACAAAGCTACACACACACACAGAGTCACAAACACACACATCGAGAGCCACATACAGAGCCACAAACACACACAGAGCCACACACACACACACACACAGAGCCACACACACAGAGCCACACACACACAGAGCCACACACACACACACACACATACAGAGCCACACACACACACAACCACACACACACACAACCACACACACCGAGCCACACACACACAGAGCCACACACACACACAGAGCCACACATATACACAGAGCCACACGCACAGAGCCACACACACAGATCCACACACACAGATCTACACACACACACACACACACACACACAGAGTCACACACACAGAGCCACACACACAGACACAGAGCCACGCACACACACATACACACAGAGCCACACACACACACACAGAGCCACACATGATCTGGTTGTCATAGAAAGAACAAAGTATAGGAACCTGTAAGGATTGAGACTTCATAGATAAATAGGACTGACTAGTATTATTGTGAATGTGCAGTATTAATGCCTTCACCTCAAAGCATGCATGGTGCATAACAGTGTACATTCTGCTGTGTGCTCAAGACCAAAGCCCTCATCTCTCAATGCCACTCACGCGGGCCCTCAAGCTTACACCAGTATCCCCATTGCCTTATCCCATTGTCAATCATCCTATTGCCCCGCAACTCTTCATCTTTATCACCCTAGCTACCTCCTCAATCACCCAGCATAACACCTCCCTCACTTCGCACCCATCCCCTTAACTTCTACCTGGTGTCACCACTCCTTTCACCCACACTTTTCACTCACCTATTTCCCCTTCCTCCTGCTGCAGCACTCTCAGGGAGCTGACAGAAGACAGATGGGGGAAAGGACGCACGGAGAGGGCACCGGTGAAGGGAGAGATGGATGGAGGGAGAGAGGCCCGGGGCATGAGGGAGGAGGGATGTAGAGAGGGTGGTGGAGGGCACCTTTGCATCCTGCCTTTTCAGCTCTAATTAGGAGAGAGATCGGCGGTGGGAGGGGGGAGTGTCCTGGGCTTTGGGGAAGCTGTTGATGAAGCATTTTTAATTTAACTTTTCTGCATCAGTGCAGCTCGGGACTGACTTCCTTACACCTCAGGGCCACTCTGGGCGGTGAAGTGCAGTCCATGACTGTACCATTGAGTAGCGAGAGGCAGCGAGAAGGGCTGGGGCACACAGTGCAGGATGTATGTGCCTTCAGGCCCTGCTGCATGGGGAGGGGAGTGCAGAGCAATGCATCCCCCAGGCTGGGGTTCAAGGGAGGTGAGAAGGGGGCTCTGGAGATGGAAGAGACAGGCGGAAGACAAATGCTGTGGAGCAGCTGCCCACTGACAAGCGGGGCAGCTGCGAGCACAGACGATGTGCCCCGAAGTGGGCACCAACCATGTGCAGGTGGGTCCCACGGGCTCGCACACTAAATGCAGGCTCCCACTTATCCCCACTCACCCGGGACTTAGATGCACCGGCCCCCTCTCCTCTGCTCTGCTTTGGGGCCCCTCCTGGCCCCCGTAATGTTGAGGAGAGCTCCCCTTCACCAGGGCTCCTCGGGGTCATGACGTTGTGGCAGGGGGGAGGGCACCGGTAGCGTGCCTTTGTCAGCCCAGCCTTCCGGTCTTCTTCTCTGGTGGGCTGCCGGTCACTCTGGCAGACTCAGCGGCAGCAGGACACATGTTGGGCTCTCCCTTCACCATGGGAGCCCCGTGGATAAATTGAAGCAGCTCTCCTCCTGCGGCAAGAGTGGAGGGGGGCAGAAATGGAGGCCGTGAGGCGCTTGCGTTCATCGGCAGGCCCTACCCATCTCTTCTCCAAGGCTGCCTGACTTCCTGGATTTCCCAGGTGGCAGCAGCACTGCTCAGCTGTCTTGGGCCGCGGCAGTGATGCGGGGTGGGCACCCGTTGTAACTGGCACAAGGTCCCTTACGGGGTGGGTACCCGCTAGGGGTTATAAAAGAGTGGCAAAGTCCCTAGTGAGGTGGGCACCTACTAGGGATATTTAAACACTGCCAATATGCGGGGTCGGCACCCGCTATGAAAAACGCACATCTGAGGTCGCGAAAACACGGGGTGGGCACCCGCTGACAGGAAATCAATCAGAGAGTCACCACAGCTTTTGAGCCGTACAACTTGGACGGGCTTGGCCTGACTTACATGTGTAGTAAAAGCTTTCTTATCTTCTTTATGGGGCCATCTGTTTCGCCCCATAAAGAAGATAAGCAAGCTTTTACCACACAAGTAAGTCAAGGAAGCCTATCCAAGTGGGGCGGATTCAAAAGAGAAAAGAGTACATCACTAACACCTCTTTTCCAATGGCTGGCCACCCTTTAGCATGAACGGTGACGCCAGCCAATGGAAAAGATGGGCGGGGCGTAACCTCGCTAGTGAAACTTCCTCTAACTCAATAAATCTCACCAGCGAGACTGCGCATGTGCGCATCCTACGCTAGCCGAGACCTTAAGACAACATTGGGCATTCTTGTTGACTCCCATGATCTGCAGAGCACTAGGGCATCACAAAAATTGTAATTTAGTCCAAAATCTAAATCTTTCAGTAGGTTTCTTAAAATGGTTCCTGCTGATTTCATTGCATTATGTGATCTAATTTTGGCAGCAAGAATTTTAGGAGTCACATCAGCTGAGAACACGATAAGTGGCTCATTCTTTTTGTTAGACTGACAAAAGCTAATTCTGTCATTGTATATTCTCACCAGAAAAATGTCATTATCATGGATCAATACATTTTCATCAATGTTGACCATTATTTATCTAATCTTACTGAATGTGAACCCATAATCAGCACTCAAGGGTGGCTTTAAAACTTCATTTGCTTTTTCAAAGAGTGCAAACCTAACTAAAGACTGGTGGTTATGTTGCTGTTTGGGTGCATTTTCAACATACCATTTTTCACATGTATGCATATATGCAGTTCCGGTGGGTGTACAAATCAGCTACAATTACATTCACCTTGCTGTTAAGATTAGCTACTCAGCTGAAAACGTCATCTTGGAAGAAATTAGCTGCAGATAAAAACTGTTTTGCCCTTTGAGACTCACATGCTCTGTAATTTGTTCTTACATCAATCCCTTTGGCCCTTGTTCTGGCCAAACCACAGATAACATATTGAAGATCCTCTGCTTTCTGA
This sequence comes from Lissotriton vulgaris, assembly GCF_964263255.1. Taxonomy (NCBI): domain Eukaryota; kingdom Metazoa; phylum Chordata; class Amphibia; order Caudata; family Salamandridae; genus Lissotriton; species Lissotriton vulgaris. The sequence goes on along the minus strand of NC_141689.1, from coordinate 1,368,086,369 downwards.
TTAGTTGTTGGAGGTGGATGAGAGGCACCCATCTAACTTCCAGTGGATGGGGATTGGGTCTGGTTGTCTTTGTTTTCTCAGAAGACTTGGATTCTTGTTGTGATTCACTGGTTTCTTCTATTTGTTTTCAATTGTATACGACTTGTAGCACTTGTTCTTACAATGATAAAATATTTGATCCAATTCACCCATCAGTTTCAATACTGTGTGAACTTTGTCTTGCTGTATTTCTCAAACTCTGTTCTGTCCTGCTGCAGTTAACGATAGCATTTTTTCTGAATATTTTGCCATATGAAACATTTTGTTGTTGTTGTAGAATTCCTCAGATTTTGTAGTTAGCAACACTTTGTCAGGAGGCAAAAATCCCCTAATACTACCTGCTTCCTCATGTATACACATTTGAATCAACAAAAAACCACATCATAATAGAACTGCCATTTTGGAAAATGGTGAAAAGGTTGCTCTAAGGAGTTATTTTCTGTTTCTATAAGACTACTTTACCCCCAAAAAACCTATGTTCTGACACCAACTTAAAGTATATAGGTTTCACAGTTCCTGAAATATTACATCATCACTGCAACATATCCACCATTTTAAAAAAACTGTTGTCCAGAAAAATTTGGCCTGGATTAGCAGTGTCTATCCAAGCTAAATTGCTTTTCTATTGATACAAAAACACAAATCAAAAATGAAAATCTCTGGACATTTTTTTTATGGAGGTTTATCAAGGGGCCAGGACTAAGCCTAGTGCTGTAGAATCACGAGTGGCTACAGGAGAACAACAGGGTGACCTCCCAAGCATCCCGGAGGATACAGAGTATTCTGATCTGAGTGACAGAGGAGAGGAGACTGCACTCAGAAGGGCAAAGCGACTAATAGTGCCTTGTTGGAGGTACAGTTCCTATTACCCTTCCTATTAATGAACTTACTTCCTTACAAATGACAGAGAGAATGAGTTCTTTAAATTTTGGAATCACTGCGACAGCTCAATTGAAACTTCAGGGAACTTGATCTCTAGTTCGATCTTACTTTTGAACTACCTTTGTTAGTGAAATTGAGCACCTCTACCTGTGCGACATCTTATTCTGGATGTGGCCTAGTTTCCTTTCTTGGATGATAATTAGTTCCTTGAAGCACTTTATTCTGGAACTGGTTGTCCATGAACTTGAACCGTTTATTATTAGAGACATTTAAATAGATTTTGTAGGGCAGCAAGAAGGGTACCAAGGCCCGAGGCAGCTGAGGGTGCCTAAGTTGTCTTTAAAAAAACATGGAGTAGGGATAAGGAAGACCTTTGTGCATACTCTTACTGCCTTTTTTGCTTATTTTAGGTCTATGCTATACAAAATAGGCCTGTCTTCACTTTGGGTTAACCCAAATATTGCAAAATGAGTACCTTGCTCTTTGGCCAAAGAATGATTAAAGGAGCATTTGCCGCTGAAGAAACTAAAATGTGTCAAGGCCGGGAGCTTAACAGATCTCTTTTTAGACATCAAGCTTACTCCTGCTTATGAATCTTGTTGGTAATAGGATCTCTGATTGGCTGAGGTTTGAGACAAAGCCAGGCAGAGACCACCACTCTAGTTAGGACAAGGGAGTTACACTCCAAAGATAACCCCTGCTCACCCCCTTGGTAGCATGGCACGAGCAGTAGGGCTTAACCCGGAGGCAATGTGTAAAGCATTTGCGCACGCACCCATCAGCAACAACATCCCAGGCACACTACAAAAGGAACTCCACACAAGTTTATATCAAAAATAGCCTTTGTATTCTCAAAACACATTAGGATAGTAACCACATTATGTACCCTGTGCCAGCTGGCACGGGGCAATATTTACAAGGGATTATGTACACCTGACAGGGCCACATGGACCGCTGTCAGAACCATCTCAAGGTGAACTAGGTAAAAGCGAAATAGGTCATAGAACGCACCACCAGTAAACACTGGTGATCACTGTACTTTGCAACAGTCTGTTACATGAACTACATCATGCACAGTATCCCACCAGTCTAAATGCATTAGACCCTAACCACCTAAGTAAAAATTACACTAGGGACATAAATCACACAGGGAAGTATAATCTCCCGAACACAAACCAAAATAGGTAAAACAACCTCATAGTCATAAACCATTTTTAGAGGTATCAAACAGGGTGCACAAAACATACTATACACAATACATTTCCTAGCACCAAAAGCATTGGCACATAAATCACATTAGGGCCTGGCGCCCTATAAATGTAACAATCCCCCTGGCCATCTCAGCTAGGGGGGCTCAAACGCCCTATGTAGATAAAGTCAGGGCTGCTGCCTAAGCAGCGAAAGTCAGGGTGCGCCACTGTGCAAAACCTAAACGTTGCAGCTGCCCACTACTTGATGGGCAGCTGAGAACAATAACAGGGCGGCCTAAACGCTGCAGCTGGCACTAAGTGCTGTGCAGCTGTGGAAGGTCTGGCACCTCTGTGCCACTTCTGTCCCTCCCAGGGACTCTCACTGGAATTGCGCCCAAACGGTGCAGCTGCCCACTACTTGCTGGGCAGCTGTAAGAGTTACAAATGCAGCATGGGCTCTCACTGGCCGTGGGGATAAACTGCGCCAAAGGTTGGAGCCATCTAGGTTCTTAGAAGCATGTCCCCTGGAGCACACAGGCTCCTGAAATTATTAGCTAGCACGTTGGAGCCCTCAGGCTCTAAAAATAATGTACCACTTAGTAAATATTACCAAGGAGTACTACTTTGGCGTACCCTGGTAAAGATAAAATGTAGGATTTTGACTAAACAAGCTAGATGTGGAAGTCATTGTATATATTGACATGCACTGTTTTTGAATATTGTTTATAATTCCTTCGCAAACGACAAAAATGTCCTTTTTAAGGGAGATTGTACGTACAAACAGAATACAAAAAGTAATTAAAGTGTGTTTTGTTGTGAAATTGAATGATACCCCATCTATGAAATACTAAAAAAGATAAATAGAATACTTGAAGAAAAAAATCTTCGTTTGTTGTTCATTCATGGTTAAGAAAAGAGTATCTGCATTGTTGTGTACCTACCCTAAATGTTGTAAATTACACTGTTCATCGAGTGAACCTACTGTGGAAAATAGCGAGATCCATGGTAATGAGTAATCCAAAGATTTATGGTCCTAGAGGTATTTTGTTGTATTAATATAAGGTTACAGATTCCAACCTCCATGGTCCTTAATTGAATTGACCCCTTGATTGTAAGCACTAAAAATAATGGTGACCGACTGTGGAGCCATCTGGATCTGATAATAAACATATGCCCCCAAAAATGTGGACAAAACATGGGCCTCTCTGGCCCCTTTTTAATATCTATGGCCACGAGGGAAAGGCACGGGGCCTCACTGGCCCCTCACGGGGCTCTTTGAAACAATTACTGCCCCATTGTTGGAGCCACGCAGGGGCTCGGGAAAACCTTAACAAAACGTTGGAGCAGCCCACTGCCATTCGGGGCCGCACTAAATGCAACCCTACCGCTGTGCCTTAATCAGGCACCAACATTAGCCCCTACAGAGCCCCCAGGCCTTCTCAACTCACCGGGCTGCTCTCCTCTGGCGGGGGCTCCTCCGGGCAGCGGCTCTTCCCACAATGTGGCAGGGGGCAGGCACTGGCAATGTGCCTCGCACCCCCCCTCCGCAGGACACAGGCGGCGGCGCTTGCGGGGCTCTCTCTCCTCACGAGAGCCCCACCTTCACAATGCACCAGGCTTCACCCGGTCCCCCATCTCGGGAGCGGGACTTGGGATGTTGAGCCCGCGAGGCTCCCAGCTGCTGCGTCTCTCCTTCCCTTCCGGCGGTGGGTGCGGGACTTTCTTTGGAAACCGGAAGTCCCGCTCGCCGTCAGGTACTACTGTACCTGACTTCCTGTTTGCCCGTGGCTGTGGCGGTGCTTATCATAGCAAAAAATGAGGGGTAGACTCCCTCGGTCAGAAAAATAAAGTTAGGACCGGGGTGGGCACCCGCTTGGGCTCCGATAAACGGGGTGGGCACCCATATGAATTATAACATAAAAACAAAGACGCAGGGTGGGCACCATCGCACTAGAAAAAATTAAATAAGCAGGGTGGCACCCGCAATTATGGCAGGACGGGGGAATCCCTACGCTGGGGGTTCCCTCTTACAAGAAAATAAGCACAACGCTCCCAGGCTCAAATAAAGCGCAGACAGAGCCAGGAGTCCTGAAATCCACAAGCCAAGCACTCCCAGGCACAGGATGGCTGACTAAAGTCTTGGTGAAAGCAAGAATAAAGAAATTGGTCCAAAATAGGTCCATCAGGCATCCAGGGGAAGGGCAGGGCCCAGGGAGGCAAGCCTTCCCCTGGGCCCCAGATGCAGCACGCCCCTGGTAGATTTAAGTAGGAGAACAAGAACATTTACTTGGGGTCACAGACCCTTATTTATACAGCAAAATCCTTTGTCTACAACTGTAGGGCTAGGGGGGGAACCAGATACAACTGGTTCTGAAGCACTTGAGCACTTTGTTTTGCTCAGCTCCTCTTCTCCTATTCACAGGATGGGTCAGGGACATCATACACACCACGGGGGGTGGAGCCAGCATTGTGGAGGGAAGGCCCAGCCCTATTCAGGTCCCAGGTGCAACTCTTTCCTTCCATCAACATGCAGATCTCCCTATTCACCACCGGGCAGACCCAACCTGACTACTGGAGCCAGGCACACCAGCCAGCCCCTATCACTCACAAGCCAGATAGGCAATTCACACTCACTGCACACAGAAATGCCAACTTCTAAAAGTGGCACTTCTACACTAGACACATTAAATCTGCGCACACAGCCTCGCAGCATTTAATCTCACGAGTTCGCACATACCAAACTCGACTCTGCACTCCCCACACATCAGGAACTACCATAGGCACTCATATCCCCCATGCATTCCTAAGGGAGGGCAGGCCAATCTCAACACACACACTCAGAGAGCGCACACACTTTACACTGAGCCACAGTGCTAAAGTGCGCAGAGACCAGAAATCAACTAACATCATGTCACATTAAAAGGCAAAAAGTTCAGGGGTAAACCTGCCAAAAGGGCCAAGTCCAACAAATCTATTTTTGATATCTTTCCAGGTCCCATCCCACTGCAACTTTTTTTTAAATAGAGGAATGGGGTATTGCCCCTGAATAGTTTTTGCATGAGATGGGGTGCGGAATATTGCTGCTCCGATAAATGCCGCTCGTGTAACCTAGTGGAGGAAACTCTTCACAATATTTGCTTTTTTGTAACCTAGTGGAGGAAACTCTTCACCATGTTGCTTTTTTTCTGTCCTGCATATGATACGCTCATAAGATATGGCTCAGGCCTGTATGCAAATGTCTATATTTTTGCCCTTATGTGCCTGTACTACACTCTTTATGTACTGATACGTTAGATGTAATTGTCGTTGGGAATCGAAAATCTTTGCATGTTGCCTGGCTCATCCGCATCTGTAGTGCCAAAGCTTAGAAGCAGTGATACCTTACAAACTATGTTTCTTTATTTTATATGCACCAACCCAGAAAGCTGGTTTTAATTTTCCTGGTGTTCGCCCTCTATGCTTTTATTATGTATTTTATAGAATGCGGCTTTGCTGCCCTGCATGTGATTGTTGTTTTTTAGGTTTTTTGACCTATTGTTTTTGTACTTTTTAATGTTTGTATTATGTTATATGGATTACTGTATCCCAAATAAACATTTCTGCCAATGATTCTTATTGCATATTGTTTGAAATATGGTTTTGCCGCATGCACAGATGGAAACCAACAGAGAAGACTCTGTAGCTCCTACATTCCATCCAGCGGTTTAGATTCCAATGAAAAAAATGGAAGTCAATTCTAATACTATCAGGTGTAGATGCATCATAACAGGAACACTAATAGTTGTAGTATGAATAGTATTGCTTACAGGGTTGTATTTAACTACATATAAGTCAGTAGAGATCAAGCCTAATGTCGTTCCTACTACAACATATACTGCTGATAGTAACTCACAGTTGTGGGGGCTTACGAAATTGCACACAGTTCTATCAAGGGGACATTTTTCTTCAAACGCTTATTTTAGATTGCATTATAAATATGTTGACACTATGGGGGTCATAAGGATGACGGGCGGACTTTGCCCGCCCGCCATCCTCCCGGGGATTGGGACTGCCCGCCATAAGGGCTGGGGTGCCGTGGGGGGGAATTAGGATGCGCCCGCCACAGTGGCGGGCGCATCCCGCATTTTTGACATTGCGGTGGCGGTGCTGATAGCACCGCCCGCCGCAATAATAAAAATGCATGGCATGCATTTGCATACACAAAGCGGCAGGCACCGCGCGGTGCCTGCTGCATTGTGTATGCAAATGCAGGGAGATACCACAGGTACCCCCATGTGCACCCCCAACCTGGCCTTCACCATGGGGCCCGCAGGTGGCCCCCAAAGTAAAGACCACCGGCCTTTCTGTGGCAGCATTGCCGCCACAGAAAGGCATCTCCCAAAGCCTATCCTAATATGGCTGGCGGTGTCTGATAGACACCGGCACCATATAAACCCTTTTCCGCCCCGGCGCAAGGTGACCGGGCGGAAAAGCGGTGGACGGTGTTTACGTCCGCCGCGGTCCCCCCGCCATAATATTATGGCGGGGGAATGGGTAGCGGGCAGGCAAGGATGTTGGGTGGATAGCCACCGCCCGCATGGCGGTGGCAATCCGCCCGACATCCTAATTGGCCCCTATGAATGCGAGAGATTGCTACATTTGTACCTAGTTGCCTGCTTCTGCTGCTGATGATATAACCTACTGTTATATTCCTTTGACCTATGGAATTTCTTGTACTCTTTTATTGAGCCTATTATATAGACAGAGTAGTTTCCAATATTATTTTTCAAATTATGATTTAGCCCTTTCAGAAGTTCTTATGTTTAGACATTTGATAAAGAATCCCTATTTTAAAGGCGCAGAGATTGCAGGAAAATATTTTGCATCTCTTAAGTCATTAGACCCTGCATATGCACACAGACACAATTTGACTTTTTTAACGTTAGATGTGGAAAATAAATTCTTGAATTTAGTGGCAGACAGAAGGAGAGTTCTAGAGTTCAAATCTGAAACTGATAAAGATGTCCACAGGTGGAATAGAGAATAACTTGTATGTAAAACAAAGGAAGAGTGTCATGCGCAAAAGATTCTGTGTGCAAGCACAGAGGCAAAGACTGCAAAGAAGTACCCTTTCAAGGACACAGTGGAAATCATCAAGGGATTTATTAGAAGCCCTCACTCACCAACATGGTTGGTGACATGCTTCATCGTCGAGCCCACCAGGAGAAGCCGAATGCCTCCCTGGTGTGCTACAACGCCAGATTACTGCGGAGCCGGATTTTGTGGCAGTGATGTGAAAAGTGATGTTAAAAATGTCTGAAACTGTACCAACCAAAAAGATTTTATTCAATGGTCAGTTTAGACATAGTTAAAAGGTATGTGTGGGAACTGCCACAAATTATGATGGGAGTTTCCACTTAAAGTGGGGTCAACATGTTTCTGCCCTTATGTGTTGGGATTACATGGGCATTCGTCAGGACCATGTAGTGTGTACCTCGGCGGTATGGGCGTGCTAAGGCCCACCCTAACCAGAGGACGTGAAAGTTAAAAAATTAAAAAATTGCTCTATGTGTAAAAAAGTGCAAGAAGAACACAAACCACAAGTTGTGGGAATTGCCTCCACTCAGAAGAACCTCTGTATTCTGGAATAAAGAAACAAACATACATATAAGACAAAACATATACTTAATGCTCGATCATTAGAAAGATGATTGTCAGGACAGTCTCTGCGTTAAAGAATGCTGTGAGTTGGTCTGGAGGTAGACCTTGTGCCATACGTCTATTTTAGTGCCAGAAGCGCAGTATGGTTGCCCTAGAGGGCATTACAGACGTGTGCGCATGCACTATGGCGAAAGGTATACAAGCCGCTGGACAGAGCGGCTAAATGTACACACATTTGCTCCCAGCGTAGCAGGCTTGTATGTCTATGACTTTGAATCCAGACATATTATACCAACTGACAACCCTTTTTCCTCCTCCATAGGACTATGGAGGAGGTATATTGACGACATCCTCCTAAATTGGAAGGGCAGTCAGACATCCTTGGAGCATTTTCTGAACTGGATAAACTCCCTGGATACCTATCTCAAATTTACGCACAGTTACAGTAAAAAAGAAGTCATTTTTTTGGATGTGGAAATCAGGGTGAGTGGCAGATCCTTGACCACAAAAACACATTACAAACTCACATCAAAGAACAACCTCTTGGAATTTTCAAGCTTCCATCCTAGATCACTTAGGGAGAACCTTCCCTACGGTCAATATCTCAGAATACGCAGGAACTGCAGCAGTGTCACTGATTATAAGAGCCAGGCAGCAGATCTAATACAGAAACTAAAATCAAGAGGCTATCCGACAAATACTTGAAAAGGGCAACAAACGGACCAGAAATCAACCATGTGAGGCCCTTTTAGAGGATACCATAAAGGAAGCTGCAGAAATACCATTAACATGTGTCACCACTTACAGCAGCCTTTCAAACCAGATGAAAAAATCTGTGAATAAACACTGGAGTATAATCAGGAGCAACAGAAAAGACTGGCAAAAAACACTCTTCTCTTTTAAAAAAGCTACCAGCCTCAAGGACACCCTTGTCAATACACGACCCAAGATTGGCAAACCCGACCAAAACTCTGGATCCATTACCAATGCATGGGGCCTTTCACCAATAGTAGGGCACTATCCATACTCCAATTGTAGTGTGTGTCATTTGACGACACACACAAAAGAACTTCACTAGGAACCAGGGAAGACTTGGATTCAAAAGAAACACACAAATTGTAATTCAATGAACGTCATATATCTCATCACCTGCACATGCGGGAAGAGATATGTTGGAATGACTACTCGAAAAGTTAAACAGCGTATCTGCGAACATCGCAGCAATACCAGATGCCGAAAAGTGACAACAAAACTGAGTGAGCACTTCATCCAACACAACTATACACCCAATGATCTAAGATGGACTATCATAGAACAAATCGACTCAGCAAAAAATACTGCCAGCATATTATTTGAGAAAGAACAACGCTGGGTGTATAGACTGGACACACATCTAGATGGCCTCAATGACCAGATCCCTTGGCCCACAGTAATGAAACGCTGACATCCCCCTCATGTACAGAGACCATCAAAAACCCTTCCTTCCAGGAATCTAACTGCCTATGATGAAAGAGTTTGGGTTTAGTTCCAGCTCCCCGCCCCTACACGTGCGGTATTGTATATTCTGCAGTCATACCAAGTGGTTACAGTGACTAACATTAAGTGCTCCCAAGCTTATCACTTCCACCTTCAACTGGACCCATGTCCTTTGCTCGAATAACACCCTTTTCTCTCTCTTTTTTTGCATTTGTTTTTAATTCTAATCCATCCTTTCATTTAAAGCACATACGGCACTAAAAAAATGTTTGCTGCCTCTATCCTTCCCTTAGTCTAAATCCAATTTAATAGACAAATTGTCTTTTGCGGGGATTCTGTCTCTAAGCAATCCACTGATTTGCTTACTCACTCGGATGGTCCAAGCCTCGCCCCAATCCGGCACCTTGATTGGGCCGCAAACGAGCTTGCTTCCCAAGCCTCTTTTTGATGGCGGCCCGCTGATTGGCTGCCGCACGTCCCTCACGGAACCCGGCCCCCGCCGGAACTCCACATTAGCTCTCTCGGCGCTTCGACCCACATCCACGGGGTCCGGAGCAGGAGAAGCTAGGTGCCGAGCGGGTGCTAGGCGTTGCGGGCGTAAGGATCCTTCACATCACTAACCATGAGCTAAGTAATTGTTCTGTTTGTCACTACTTGTTGGGCGCATAAATTGACGAAGCTTTCCTTTACCTACAGGGTGTGCCATAGTCGCCTCCACACCCCTCCCGAGACCCATGGGGAGTTGATCTTTTTGAACACAAGTGAGATCTTCAAACCCTACACTTGTGTCACACTAATTCCTTTAGGAATTAGCACTTTCGGCCGTATAGAAATGGCTCATTTATTGCTATCCACGAGTGCTGTACATTTAGCCGCTCTGTCCAGCGGCTTGTATACCTTTCGCCATAGTGCATGCGCACATGTCTGTAATGCCCTCTTGGGCAACCATACAGCGCTTCTGGCACTAAAATAGACGTATGGCACAAGGTCTACTTCTAGACCAACTCACAGCATTCTTTAACGCAGAGACTGTCCTGACAATCATCTTTCTAATGATTGAGCATTAAGTATATGTTTTGTCTTATATGTATGTTTGTTTCTTTATTCCAGAATACACAGGTTCCTCTGAGTGGAGGCAATTCCCACAACTTGTGGTTTGTGTTCTTCTTGCATTTTTTTTACACATAGAGCAATTTTTTAACTTTCACATCCTCTGGTTAGGGTGGGCCTTAGCGCGCCCATACCGCCGAGGTACACGCTACACGGTCCTGACGAATGCCCATGTAATCCCAACACTTAATGGCAGAAACATGTTGACCCCACTTTATGTGGAAACTCCCATCAAAATTTGTGGTAGTTCCCACACATACCTTTTACTATGTCTAAACTGACCATTGAATAAAATCTTCTTGGTTGGTACAGTTTCAGACATTTTTAACATCACTTTTCACATCACTGTCACACCACCACACCAGGGAGGCATTCGGCTTCTCCTGGCGGGCCCGATGATGAAGCATGTCACCAACCATGTTGGTGAGGGAGGGCTTCTAATAAATCCCTTGATGGTTTCCACTGTGTCCTTGAAAGGGTACTTCTTTACAGTCTTTGCCCCTGTGCTTGCACACAGAATCTTTTGCGCATGACACTCTTCCTTTGTTTTACATACTCAACCCGGGGGACTAAGAGTGCCTCCTACCCTCTCTCTCTTTTTGATTCATGATAGAGAATAGCTTGAACGTCAGGTGAAGGGAAATTTTCCTGCCTTGACTTTAAATTGACAACATAAAGAAAAGCTGTGTATACACATTGACCAGAGTTATTTATGCCTGGTATTCTTAGGGAACATATGTGAAAAAGTTTTCAACGCGATGGGGAAGAATGACCATTTCTTGGGGGGACAGGATCTTGTGCTTCCTGGAGTGTACTTTATTAGGGGACAGTATGCATATTTTATATTTTCTTTTGGAGGGCATGGAAATTTTATCTTAGTATAGTTTTTCTGAAGGTTGACCATGTGGAACACTATAATGATCATGTATGGGAAATAAAACATAAAACCAGATAAGGTGCTTAGTGCAATGGAATTAGTACGATATGCATTTGGTACTATAATACTGTCTGTGGGGGTAATTCTGAATGACCTGAAAATTAGAAAGCTGTCTACAAAAGTGGATACATTTTCTTCATTGCTTGTAAATACCGAGGTGGTTGCGATGTCTATGGTTTGGCAAGACAGACTAGACCGTTTACTTGCAAAAGTCTGCAAGATGTTAAAAGTTCAGCAATGCTGTACTTAAATCCCAGATGCAAGTCAGGACATGGAGAAATATATTCAGAATATATCTGGGCTCCTCCTTTTATTTTCTATGGGATGCTTGCCATCAATTGGTGGGAGATGTTTTAAATCCTCCCATTAGGAAATGGACAGACAGCAGAATTAATGTTCTTCTGGCTCCCTCGAATATGGGCTCTTTTAACCCGGCTACCATATGTATGTCGGGGTGTAAGTGCAAGTCCCCTAATAAGTCTGTCTCACGGAACGATTGCTACTGAAGGGCCCTTTGGACTTGTGTGATGCAAATATGGTTTTGGTACCCACTTCCAGCCCAGTAGTCTTTAGACCTGCCCAGAAAGAGTAACTGGTAAGAAGGAAAAGTCCTTTGTCAAACTGCCTAAAGGACCTACTGCTCCTTTCTTGGAACATGGTGGCGATACATGCCAAATTATGTAATAAAGAATGGTTATCATTTAATAAAGCTTTAAATGTCATCTGCTGCCAGGAGACATGGGCTTTGGATTTTATTGCAATAAATGGGTTGAAGGGCCTTATTATGAAGAAGGCCGTGATGGCGGTGCGGGCACCGCCGCACCGGTGGTCCAAACGGATGGCACCACCGCAACTGCCAGGGATCAGAGATGCCTGGCAATGTTTCTTCGGTCTTAAGGCGTGATATGCTTGGTAGGGATGCTGCTTCCCCACCAAGCATATTACAAGTTTCCTCTCTGCCACGGTTTTTATGGCAGTGAGCCCGCTATAAAAAGTGTGGCAGGGAGAAAACAAAGGGGACCCTACAGGGCCCCCTGTTGTCTCTGCACCAGGGGATGAATGCAGGGGGGCACATGGTGTGCCCCCCTGTTTGCATGCACCCCCAGTTCCTGCAGGTCATGGACTTGACAGTCTATGCCCTGCATGAACCTGCAATGGCGTTCCTATTGCGGTACCTATTACGGCTCTACTATGAGCCTTTAAACAAGCACTGCCATGGGTTAGCTGCCGAAGGACTGCCCGACCTGAATTCCAGTCGAAATCCAGCAGGCAGTCTAATTCTGGCTTTGGCACCACCAAAGTCATAAGACCCTAAGTCTTCCCTCTATGGCTGATAGGGAGAAGTGCGACCTTCTAGTTATAGTATCAACCACAACAAGGAATCTGCAGGCTAAGGAGCTGGTTTTTAATCCACATTATCAGATAATTAAGTTGTTCCACTCTAAAGAGTTTAAAATAGTTTTAATACATTTTTATTGTAATTGTTATAAATCACAACCGGTGGGGATTGCAGATGACTTAAAGACTACCATCTCAGATTTATTGACTAAAGACCCCCAGGTTCTTCTATTTTCTGGGCAGGAGATTTTAATATTATCAAATGTACTTATAGTGGAAGCCAGGTTTACGGGATAACAAATGGTCAGGGTGAGCCCACTGTCCACTTTTCGCACTCTGCATATGGAGAAGCATTGACAAGAATCATATTAATTAATAATCTACTCTTCACGATGGAAGTAACTGGTGCCAGTTTTGTGAATACCCCAACCTTTGTAGGGAGAGGCAAAGGCAGTATCATTGATCATATTTTAGTGTCAGACAATTTGGCTTCGCTGCTGAATAAATTTGAGGTGAGCCCTTTAGCAAACACCATCCGATTACTATTCATCTCTCCCTTTTTCTGCAAACCATTCCTATTTCCAGGAAAAACTCATTCTAAACCTATATACCGAATAGAGGGGTGTACAGAAAATGGCATCATATTGACCCCATCAAAATGTTTGTTGAACAGCTCGCTAACAGCCATCTAGAGCTTTTAAAGTGCCTTACAATCCTGTCAACACACAAGATAATTTTACCAAGATCTGCAAATCAATCTCAGACATGTTATGAGTAGACAAGCCTCGGCTCACAAGCCCTGTATAGTCTTGGTTTAATCTGAATGCACAAACACTTATAAACCTTATAAAAAAAGTTACCTATGCAATCCCATGACATCAAGTTGCAGTCAGGGTAGCCAGAAACAATTATAGTCAAGCTATTGAAAAACAAAAGGCCAAGATAAGATCTAAATTGTGGGAAAATTTGGAATGTGCTGACTGTTCAAAAGATAATAAGGTTTTCTGAGAGATTGTAGGAAAAATCCTCTACAGGCATAGAATGTCGTATTTTGGACCACAATTGGATCCAACCAAAGTATTTATTCAAGAAAGTTATGAAAGAGAGCCTCCAGCATTAATTGATCCCAGTTTCATAGCCACGGCCCTTGCAGAATTTAATAAGACTATCTCAGTCGGGGCAGTTCGAAAAGCCATTCTGTACTCCGTGACTGGTAAGGCCTCAGGCCCAGACATGATACCAGCAGGGTTCGTTAAATTTAACGTACAATTCTGGGCCCCCCTGATTCCAAATTCTTTTAGGACCATAATAATTAGAGGCCCAGTCAAGTAATTGAGAGAGTCAGTTACAGCCCCTATCTAAAAGAAAGGAGAAAAGAATGAGCTTGCAGTTTACCGGTCCAGTTCCCTGCTGGACTCTTTCATAAAAATATTTCGCAGGGTGATCCTGGGGAAATTAGAGGCAAGGGCGAAAGATAAGGCCTTATTTACAGAAGTCCAATACAGTTTTCGACCAGTCCGGGGTACTTTGAACAAGAGTTAAATCTGTCCCTGATATTGGTAAAACACATCAAGGCCAGAAGAGGAGCAATAAATATGGCTTTTATGGACCTCTCCTGTTCTTTGACTTAGTGGACAAAAATTAACTATGGGATATCTTGGGGGGGGGCGGTAGAGGGCGCACTGCGGAATGGCTGACTAGTTAGACAGCTCCGCCGGACGATTCCACTTATCTGCACAAACAACGCGTATGGAGTCACAGAACCCGCTGCCTAACAGTAAAATCGGACGGGTGTGAATGAGCGGCGTTGTTTGATGTGCTTTTCAGTGCTCTACGAGCTTCTGGGATGACAAACACTGACTCACGAAGATCGCTGTGGACCGCGACCCAGAGGGGCACGATGGCGACTGCCCATGAATTATCGCAACAATAAACTCTAGAGTCGAGTCGATCTCACGCCATGGAGCCATGCAGCAGTCCAGACACGGCCCCGTGAGTAGCAGAAACCACATTATGTACTGTATGCGGCCATAAGAACAATATCTGCTAACGTGACGGTGGGAACGCTGCTCATGGTAATAGTGCGGGGACGGCGCTAGATCTATACCGCCTGCTGGAAGTGTATTGCATGTAAGCACACGCATATTAACGCTGAGCTCGTCATACCGCTATATTGCGTGCACGGATGCGGCCATAAATGCTGATACCCTGCGATGCGGCGATCCAGCGGCCACAACCTAATCTGCTGAAACACCACGGCATATCACTAAAGGCGCGAAGACTGTCTCCCAAAATGGCGGTGCCCGCTCTGGGGTAAAGTAACACTAGCGCCGTATCGCTTCTAGGGACGTCGGATTGTGGATGCAGCAAACGCACAAACGCAGGGAATATTGGAAATCCGTGTGCCTCACTGACACACTAATGCGAACAGTCTGCAAAAAGGCAAGCGTAACGACCATACTACCAGTGCAAGTACAGCAGCAGTGAATGTGCGAGTAGTATTGCCCAGGTCACCAGGCTTGCCATATCAACGAACACTGCATCTAGCAGGTACAAGACTAAAGTACACACGTACCCCACAGTTAGCACAACTGCAGGTAACTGGCATTGCACTATAGCGCAAACTCAGTGCAGAAGGAACGTGGGCAGGACACTCCATGATTCAATTCCGGCTGCATAAATCACACTGCAAACATGTGGAACAGGTGCCACGTCTGCTGGGCCACTGCATAGTGTCAACCACAAACCAATTACTCTTGCCAGATGACGCTTCTATGCTGCATGTAGATGTGCTGTTTCATTATTTACACGTAGGGTATGTGGAAACAATCACTGTAATGCATACAGATCATGGATGGCGGGAAAAGCACACATTAGTGCACTGTTGACTAACAGCACGTGTTAAGATCACAATGATTGTTCTTTAACGTATTATGTACGAAGACTATCCAGGGATTCACACACCACTTTGCGGGGTTCACACATACCAACTTCGAGTGGCGCTAACGTCCGTGCGCTCCACCTCTGTATCATCTAACTTTAGACTGCACTGACCAACCGCTTTTCCTGGCACCAAAAGAAACGCTAACTCTGCGAAACAGATCGCAGCCCTGCAAGCCAACACGTCGCCATAGCCAAACACGTCTGCTCCTCAGACCAGAAATAGTAAGGCATTCCGTCATCACAGCGCGGTAAAAAGCAGACACCCTGCACAATGGGAAAACCAGACAAACAACAACCAAAGCTAAACTTTGAACAACGTCGGACTGTGCGAGGATCGCACCCACACTCAGACACAGAGGCTGAATCAGAACGGGCGCCGCCCAAGGGCATGGAGGCGATGTTGAAAGCGATCCAAGACAGCCTGCAAGATATGCATGGTAAAATGGACCACCTCACGACTAGAATGGACAACATGGCGGCTAAAGTGGATCGACATGGAGAGCGGCTGGATGAGGTGGAGACGAGGGTATCCGCAGTGGAAGATGAATCGCGAGCAAGCACCTCTAAATGCACAGGATTTGAGAAGATCCTAGAAGTCATCAAGTCTAAGTCCGAGGATTTAGAAGCGAGTCACGCCGAAATAACGTAAGCGTGGCGGGCGTACCGGAATCAACAAACATTGGCAATATGGAGACGTATGTGGAGGAAATGTGCCTCTCCCTGTTCGGCAAGGACAAGCTGTCCCAAGTTTTCATTGTGGAAAGAGCGCACAGAACACCAGCACCACGCCCGCCTCCAGGCGCACCACCAAGACCAATAGTGGCCCGCATACTAAATTACCGTGATAGAGATGCAATTTTACGCATGGCACGTGAACGAAAAGATCTTCAATATCAATCCAACAAACTTGCATTCTACCCCAACTACACACAAGCAGTCCAACAGGCCAGAAGGGAATTCAACGGAGCGAAATCAAAACTGCGAGAACTCCAGGTGGAATATGCCATGCTCTACCCAGCGAGGTTGAAAGTGAACTGGGAAGGTAAATCCACACTGCTCACCTCGCCTAAAGCGGCAAACGACTTCATAAAAAAAATCTCCAACCACCGGAAAAATGATCAGCGACGACAGCAGGAACAGGAGGAGGACTGAGGACGGAGAAGATGCGACGCGCTGAATAATCAGTCCCCTGGGTAAGGCACAGCCAAGAGTTGGCGGTATTGTCAGCGCCTCCCTGGTGCCATGAAACAGGATTATACACGACATCAGCGGGTAAAGATTGCTTGTACCACATTATTGACTATTTCGATGTGATCTACTTCCCCCGCCAGGTATGTTGGACTACACGACCTACTTTGTATATAAGTTGTGATACGGCCAGAACGCAGGGTATTACACGACTATCCCGCCAACTCTTTGCTGTCTATTGAGGTATGTTGTCCGTATGCACCATTTGAGACTTATGCATTATAGGTTACAGATGTACATTTACTGACATAATGCCCTCCACTCACATGACAGGTCACTATCTGGACCCTAATACTTACCATTTATAGACAATGATGATGTAACAGATACCGACTGCTGGTGATATGTAACTGAACTATTTGCTAACGCTCACAAGACAATCCGTCAGTATGTTAACTCACAAGTCTGTACTGTACCATTGTTGTGATCGGGCAGCCCAGTTTAAAGAAAAGAGGATAAACATTATAACACACATGGAGGTGATCCCTCAACTATTGCACCGGTGAAGACTCACCAAAGTACATGGCGTTAACAGTATGTGGAATAACATAAACCGCGCAGTTACTATAATCACGTTAATTACCTATAACGCTACGTACCAGTTATGTAATAGTTATGTACATGCAACTGCTCGCATTTAAGAGAGACTATGTGGACATGCTACAACACAGGTGTTTATTCCGTGATGTTGGGTAGTCGATGTACAATGTTGGAACATTCATTGTAGATATTTTGTGACTTCATAAGTTTATGTAACCGTCCACGTCCGTTATCTCGGATGGTGATGTGTAGTCCAGGCGGGCCCCCACATGGGTGACCCCCAACAAAGTTTGCATACTAATGGGAAGTTCGTTGTGGGTATGGCCTCAGCAGATTTGGGCTGCTGTTGTGGGGCGGAGGGAGGGCGGGGGGGCTGTTCTTGTTATTTATAGATTGGACCACTTGAGATGCATTGCCTGTAACCAGCTGTACCACTTCCATCACTACATGCACGGAAACCACTTTCATTACACTTACGTATCACTGCAATCCCTCTTTGACAAGGATAGGGGGACATACAAACCTGAAAACGTCCTTTACTATGGCTAATCCTGTATATCGATCCAAAGACTTGAATGTCCTCTCATGGAATATTAGAGGGTACACCAACCCCAAGAAAATTCGCCGCATATTCGCCTGTCTGGATAGGTGGAACATTGACATTGTTATGTTTCAGGAAACGCACGAATCTCCACACTCGCACACTCAGGTGGGACGCAGGTGGGCTGAATCAGTGCACTGCTCGAGATACTCATCCTATGCTAGAGGTGTTTCAGTAATGGTAAAAAAGGGCACGAACTTTAAAGTACACACAACCAAAATTGATGACAGTGGGAGGTATGTCATAGTGCAGGGTGACATACGAGGTAGACAAATAACGCTGGTAAACACGTACGGTCCGAACACGGACACACCGGAATTCTTCCGTGACATTTGGCACTACCTAAGTACTGACACGAATCAAACACTACTATGGGGCGGTGACTTCAATATCGCCCTCAACGATGCCCTTGACAGGTCAGAAGGTACAATGGAACATCACACACGTGCTAGAACTGAATTACTAGATGTCATACGGGATTTATCTTTACAAGATATCTGGAGGGCACGACATCCTGGAACTACTGCAGCGACTCACACATTGATACCACATGCTAGCTGGTCGAGGATTGATTACTGGTTGGGTACTGCTGACATTTTGCTATGGACACACGATGTAACTCACATGCCCAGAACGCTATCTGACCACAACCCTGTCAAACTGTCATTAAGAATCCCAAATTACACACCGCCACCATACAGTTGGCGTTTCAATCCTAGCGCACTCACAGACCCACTATACGTTGACACCATTGGTAAAGCTATCAAAGATTACTTTACTCTTAATGCGGATACCACAGAGAACACAGGACTCCTGTGGGAAGCCTTTAAGGCAACAATACGGGGGGTCTGTATAGGCACAACCGCTGGTATACTATAAGACATCAGAGCACAGATCGCACGATGCGAATCTACACTCCGTGTCCTAGAACGACAATACGAATTAACCCCGACCCCACACATACTGAACGACATTAGAACTACTATTACTGAGCACCAGAAATTCGCTGCTGACGAAATTAAATATATACACAAATGACACACAGCTAGAACATACGGGGAAGGTGGACGACCGGGGAGAGCTCTAGCTACTAAAATATGCACTGGCCGCAAACAACAAATAATTACTAAGACTGTTGGAGATGATGGGCACACTCACGCCGACCACCCAAGCATACTACAGAGCTTTGTGCGCACATACCAGGACCTATATACCTCACGACGCATTGCCAAGCAACGAGACACATTACAGTATCTTGATGATATTGCCATTGGCTGGTTGTCAGATAACCAGAGACAATGTTTGGCCCAGCCACTGACGAAAGAGGAGATTGCAGAAACTATAGCATCTTTACCGAACGGGAAAGCACCAGGACCCGATGGATTCACTTGTGAATTTTATAAAACATTCAGTGACCTACTAACTCCATACTTAGTTGACATGTTCGGAGAGGCCCTAGATGCACAGATTCTACCGGCCACGTTACGAGAGGCTGCTATTATAGCACTGTTAAAGCCCGGTAAAGACCCCGAAAATTGCACCTCTTATCGCCCTCTGTCACTTTTAAATGTGGACTCTAAAATATTAGCCAAAGTCCTTGCCACCCGATTACAACCACTTATGGCCACACTAGTTCTCCCAGACCAGTCGGGATTCATTCCATCTAGAAACACCACACACAACACCAGAACATTGTTTGCCACTGCGCATTACCTTACACCATCCACCAAGGCGGCAGCGATCATGCTGGACGCTGCTATAGCGTTCGACTCCATTGAATGGTCATATCTCATAACAATATTGCATAGAATGGGGTTTCCGCGGATCTTTATCCAATGGGTGCAGCTTCTTTACACCAAACCAGTGGCTAGAGTTAAAATACATGGTTATATATCAGAACCCATTGCCATAGAGAGAGGGACGAGACAGGGTTGCCCCTTGTCCCCTCTCCTATTTGCACTGGCGCTGGAACCGCTAGCCTGCATAATCAGACAGAAACATCACCACCTTGCCCTTCAATTCCCAAACAGGCCTCTGCATATATCCCTATATGCAGACGACATGTTATTATATGTCAGAGACCCGGCTATCAACCTAGACCCACTCCTGAGAGTATACATCCGATTCGGCGGGTACTCAGGGCTGCAAATTAATTGGGATAAATCTTCCATATTCCCCTTGACTGACTCCACCCAACAACATGCGACGGATTACCCACTAGAGTGGCAGACAGACCCTATACGTTATCTAGGCATTTGGTTCCACCGAGACCCCGAGGTGGTTATTCGAACCAACTATGGTAGGGCGATTGACACACTTGAAGATAAAATCTCAAGATGGATCCAACTCCCACTGTCGCTGGCCGATAGGATGGCGACTGTGAAGATGGTAGTACTCCCTAAATTGCTTTACCTTTTCAATAACATTCCGATACAGCCGCCAAAAGAGGTATTCAAACGCATCACATCCATGGTCTCGAAGCTAATATGGGCAGGTTAGAAAGCGCGCATAAAACTGGATACATTAACGCTACCTATTCATAAGGGAGGCTGGGGGTACCAGATTTTTGGTTATACTACCTATGTGCACAGGTCCAATTCGCCACACATTGGTACCACCCGACACCATATCTGACTCACGTAGCAGTGGAGGAAGGCGATGCAGCCCCGATCCCATTAGACGCTATCATAACGCATAACAGACGCCCACTCCATAATAAAGATATTAACACAATAGACACTACCAACGCTGCCTGGAGAATTCTAGGCCACATGATGCATATATTCCCCCTTTACGCCCCGGCACTGCCGCTACATCATCACCCGAATCTGTCAGTCACTGGTGAGAAAGTGGGCATGAGCCTCTTAACACAGGTGGGTGTATGTACAATGGGTGACGTCTACAAGGACGGGATCTTTCTTACAGAACAGGACTTAACCTTTATCCAAAACCAGACGACGCTCTTTCGCTTTACATTCTACAGACTTAAAAGAGCGATGCAACAACTCTTTCCGACGTTCCCCAACGAACCCCAGACGATGGACACCCTACAACTATTGCTCAGTTCCACGAACACTTCACACTTAGTCTCACGACTGTATACACAAGCGCAGACAGAACTGGATCGCAAGGCTACCAGGGCACTGGGTAAATGGAATACGCTATTGGACACACCTCTTACAGACAAAGAATGGGAGGCCACTTGCACACTCACGCAAATGCTGACGCCAAATGGCAACTTACGTATAATCCACTTCAAGTACCTACATCAGGTATATTACACTCCTGCCCAATTATACAGATACGGATTACGTGAGGAAGCAAGATGTAAACGATGTGGCTATGACCAGGCATATTTTATACACCTAGCCTGGAACTGTGTGAAGATACAGGCTTACTGGGCAGAAGTGACAATAAAACTGACAGAAATGGTGGGAGTTCCGATTGCATGCACAGTCACATGTTGTCTATTGGGCATTCTACATAACGTGAAAGCGACGTGACGTAAATTTTGCGTCATAGCATTATTATTAGCCAAACGCAGACTATCTATGTGCTGGGATAGCTCGCATACACCTCAAATCAAACATTGGGTACAGGACATGGCGTATTGCCAGGACACTCTAAGGACCTACGAGGAATCCCTCCCACCACGATCCAGACCCAAAGACTACTGGTCATATTTCACCACATACTTAAACGCACAAATAGCGGACTAAGGGGCAAATAACATCACTAGCGAATAGCTGATAGCTAAACTAAGGCTTACTGGTCAGTGGTTTCACACATGTCGAGTTCTTGAAATGTGGAGCTGGAGTTGGAATGCGGTAGTGGACTGATCAAGTTATAGTAGACATGTGTTATTTAAATAAAAATGGTTAAAAAACTGAGACCAACTGACTTTGCAAACGCGGCCGGCCCTCGGTGGTTGTAGGCGGCTTGCTGTGTGCTTTCACGTACGTTATGCATGCAATCTGCTCCTGTTTAGTTGATTTAACAACACGCCGCTGGCCTTGACTTATGAGGTTGTAGGCGCAAAGCTGTGTAACTGGTGTGCATACTGAAAATAAAGGTCTTGGAACAAAAAAAAAAAATAAAAAAACTATGGAATATCTTGGAGGCAGCATTTTAAAAGGTTTCCGTTTAGATACCCACATGAGGGTCCAATTCACCCAGCAAGCACAGCAGATTTTGCCTATTCAAATTACTTGTGGAGTGCCACAGGGCTGTATATTGGCCCCTTTCTTATTCCTCTTTTATATTAATGCTCAAGACATGTTTTTAAAATCTTGCAAACCTGAAATCCCTAAAATTGGTTTAGCATTTGGTCCCTGTCCTCTTGTACACAGACAATGCAGTCCCTTTAGCTCTTACTGCAAACGGACTGAGATCACTTTTAGATAGGTTTCATAGTTTTATTCAGGGGTTAAAACTCAAGATCAGTCATAATAAATCCTACATTTTAACTTGAGGTCCTAAGAACACCCACTCAAGAAAATATTTAATCAGAGAAACTCCCATAATGAAAACAATGAATTTTATTAATCTGGGCATTTTATTCACCTCAAACATGAGCTGAGAATGCTTAAAACACAGAGGTATCATTCAATGAAGCTGTATGTGAAACACTGTTTAGGTTTTCCAGGAAACTGGGACATAAGTTCTGCAAAGAAATGACCATGCCTTTTAGAAGCATATGTTTATCTATGGCTACCTATGGGACAGGCTTGTGGAGGGCATGCGTGCAAAGCCTTTACAGCTGATAGAGAACAGGTTTCTAAGTAGGTTGTGAGGGTTCTCTAGATCTACCACAAGTTTCATATCCGCTAATAAACTAGGCCTAGATTTTTTTAAAAGACCTGGTAGGCCGCACTCCCATTCTGTTGAGGGTGAAAATTTAGGGCACACCAAAATTAAGCCTCATGCATACAAAAGTGGAAGATTGCTTGATCGAAAGTAATATGCTAGCTATCCCTTGGATACATTATGTCAAAAACACTCCAAGGGCCAAATTACAAGTCTGGCAGTCCACGGACCACCAGACTCTTGGTGGGGCAGCAATGCCGGTCTCCTGACCATCACATTATGACCTTTGCAGTCGTGTTGCCCTGGGACCGTCGACTCCACCAGGGACCCACTGTTTATTGGCGGTGGTGTGGTGATCCTAAAGCAGTCACATGCTAGGCAGATCTGCAGTGGTCCTGCTAAGCATATTACAACTTTCCTCACCACCACTGATTTCCTGGAGGTCTCTCCTCCTTGAAAACAGTGGTGGTGAGGGATGAAAACAGACTCTACAGGGTCCCCTAGTGCCTCACTCCATGTGGATTCACACAGTGCATGCACCTCCAGTTCCAGCATGGCATAAACTTCGCAGTCTATGCTGTGCTGGAACTTCCTTTGACATTCCCAATGTAGTGCCTATTTTATAGGCACCACTATGAGACCGCCAAAGGAACCGCCCGCTAGTGGTAAAGAAGTAATAATACTGCGGGCTGTTCTCACATGGGTGTGGTGGTGCGGAAACAAGGCGGTCCCGCTGCCGCACCGCCCAAACCGTAAACGGGTCATAGGAGATCTAGGACTAAGTAGCCTCTCTGAGATGACAGATAATATCAATTCATCTTCCAAGAAGCTGATAAAGGAAAAGTATTTTGCACAGAGACAAGAGCTGAGACTTACAAACCTACCTGAGAAGGTAACAGTTCAATCTTAAATACCCCTTGTAGCAACCAATAGCATAGAGCCTTTTTAAATCCAGATAAAGCACCAGTACACAGGTTTTAACTAAAGCGGTTCAGAGTCAATATGATCAATTTTTTAGGGGTCTTTCCTGGCACAGGTTTCTGGTTTGCTTCATTGCCGTGTTGTCCTTGCGATGGCCACTAAGCATTGCATGTCAATTTGCACACTGTATTCCTCATTTAGGTTGCGTTTTCTTCACCTCAGTCTTAGTGGAAAATCTTTTAATACTCATCACAAGGGTTTGCTTGTTCTACAACAACTTGAATCCCAACAATTTGTGTTGCTGTGTTGAATTTTATTAATTAGGCACTAAATTTAAGGAAAAAAATATGCATCATGATCTGTGGATTTGATGTTGGATGACAGATGTTTTTAGCTACTAACTGATTTGTTGTGATTTGGACAAACTGAGATTTTTGTATGTATTTTTAACAAATGTGCTTCTATGTTCATACTCTGACCGAATTAAGGATTGATTGATTGATCTATAAGGGATACAAGTATGTACAGGTTAGACGGGGAATGAGGAGGAAGAGAGCAGATGTAGCGTAAGAGGAGAGTCAGAGTAAATATTATGATGACATGAAACGCCTAAAAATACTTGAGACAATAGATTCTGAAGATCACAAGGTTTTAGGTGG
Source organism: Lissotriton vulgaris (assembly GCF_964263255.1). NCBI lineage: Eukaryota > Metazoa > Chordata > Amphibia > Caudata > Salamandridae > Lissotriton > Lissotriton vulgaris. The sequence continues at coordinate 1,368,062,039 of NC_141689.1, read as the reverse complement.
TTCACCTAATAACATCAGATTGTAATTTGTGATGGTCTAATTCGCCTTAAGAGGGGGGACTGGAGGACCGTAATCTTTGCTCCACCCTTTCATCTTTGATTAGGTCACCTTTATGTTTATGTATGGCCTCGTATTCTTGTGACATAATTTTGTTGTGATGTGGTGCACTAACTGTGCAATCTCGATATTTATATGAGTGTGCATATTAACGTTTTCTTCACAGTAACTGCGAATTGCTGTTCTCACATATATCTGCATTTGTGTGGTTTGAATAACACTCTGCATTTATTTTCAGATCAGGAAATGTTTCGAGTTGAATAGTACTTCATCTAAATTTATGTAAATTGTAACCGTATATGTATCTGTAATTATGAATTTAGGCATGTACTGAAATGTGTGCTGCACTAATTTGACCAAAGGCCTTAAGCATTTGGATTTCCTAATGTTTAACCTTCAACCCAAATATTTGCGTTGATTGCAATGTTTTTCTCTCCTTTGCAGGTGCTATTAATGAATACACAAGGCACACTGTGTGAAAGAGATAGTGAGGATTTGGAGGAGTACTTTTGGCAACAATGAGAAGTTTTAACGAACGAAGGGAGGATTACTGTTTGTACGGAATTTGGAGACAGGAGGAATCCAAGGACGTTTTCATGGGTTGACCAAAGGAAAGAAATCTTAAGTGTAGTTGCCAAGTTTTATTGTTTGAAGATGAAAAATACAGAGACATGGGATTCTCAAAGGTTCTTTTTTGGGTATAATTGATGAACACACTTCCGCTTGATTCAGATTCCCTTTAGACTTTAGAAGGTACGGAGCTCCTTGCGACATCTCTGTTGTGTGCCTTCATGCTATGCAATAATTGTCTTTTTAGAGAGCTTCTAAGGAGGTTCTGCTATGCGGACATCTTGCGTGCTTCTCTGACTTGAATAGGGTTTCACTAATCCTTAGTTTAGAATAGAGCATAATAGATTTTTTAGATAACCTCATGAATAGGCAGGAGGGTCAATACTTTCAATCTAACCGACAGACTTTGTTTCTTATTCTCTTTATTGCGGCTACAAAATTCCTCATTTGCTTTCTGTTATTGAAGATAAATTTTGTAAGCCATTTTGGATACCCATTAGTGATTCCGTATTTTGATACTATGTCCCTGAGACTGATTTATAGTAGCCTAATTTTGAATTAAAAAAAAAATGAATACTTAATCTCGTCGAAATGGGTTACGCTGGAACTATAAAATTGTAGTTGCTCATAACGCCCTTTATTTCTCAGGCATCTACAAACTTCCATTGTAGAGGGCAGGAAGAAGGAACCGAAAATTCCATGCGATTGCACATGTTTGATATCTGCGTTTGGAGTAACGCAGCACAGGCAATTGGCATCATACATTTTGTGAAGTTCTTCTGGTGTCATAAATTCCCTTTTCTTATATCTGTTTACGATAATTTTGTAGACTTTCACCACTCTCACTCATCACGATTGGTCCTGAAGAAAGCCCATAAGTACGAATCACGGCATATGGGGCTGAAACATGTTGGCCATTTTTTATTAGAAAGGGTAGTAGGCGGTGCACTGCGACTTTAAACAAGGTTTGTTGGAGTCTCTTCGGCTCTGGGTGCTCTCAAGGGTAGTGTTTCCGTCAAAACACCATTAAATCATGAAGAAGGTAATGTACGCAAAAAAATGCTAATACATCCCCTGGTGAGGCACTCCGTGGGTGATCATAAAAATTATTCAAAAAGTTGTAGTTCAAATACTATTTTTATTCAATCATATTCATATTGATGTCTTTTTAGGTGATATTAACAGCATATCAATCCAATGTGTGATTTTAGTTCCTTTAAGAAGATAAGTACGAACTCCTCCAATGCATTTCGGGCGGGTGGCCCTTGGTCACGGAGTGCTGTAAGGAAGACGGGTAGGAGTGAGAGATAAAATAAAACAGGGAGTGTGGTATTATAAGTTTAAGTGCTGATCAGTAAGGGTGCATAGTGAGTAGTTTGCTAAAAGGTGAAGTGTATCAGGAAATCCGGGTTGTGAACTAAAAAGGTGGTGAAGGGTATTGGGGTCTGTGAGGGCGTGAGGGAAAATTATGTCGCGTGAGGATAGTGAACTGGGCCGATAACATGCTAGCACGCCGACGGCGCATCGGTCAAATCTGATCGTGACATCGCATAAACTTACTTCATGTCAACGTGTAGCGGGAACCGCTGCTCGGCTATTACAGGACCGGTGTTCTACGCTGCTGCTGTGTCGGTGTCGGAGGGGTGGTGAGAGATAATGAGTAGCATGAAGGGTGAACATGGAAAGAGGACTAAGAGACTGTGAAAACTAAGGGGGGACTAACGGCAGAAACTGAGAGGCCATGTTGGAATGGTGTTAAAGAATAAACAGGCGGTGAGGTAATGAAGTGAAGGTTCAAACCACATGAAACATAAACAAAACAAAACTTAGTGGAAGTGAGGCAATAATGAGCAACGCATTGATAATACAATAACAAATTACAAGTAACAACTATATTCGATTCGATCATTGAGACCATGTGGTTTCAAAGTCTGTAGGCGGTACATCCATTCAAGTTCTCTCTTGAGAAGTAGTTTACGATTGTCAGTTCCTTCTCTTTTGGTGATGGTTTCCAAAACAATAAATTGGAGTTGTGCAATGGTGTGGCGGTATTCCGCAAAGTGCATGGCGATGTTTGATTTCTCAAGTTTCAAGCGTATGTTTGATTTGTGTTCGTTCATGCGTGTCTTGATTTTGCGTTCCGTTTTGCCGACATATAATTTCCTGCAGGGCATTTTAAGGCATAGATCAAGTTCATGGAAGTCACATGTGGCATCTACTTGTAGTTTGATGGTGTGGCCTTTCATAGGGTGTTGGATGATGTTACCTTTGATGATGCAATGGCAATGGTTGCAGTTTAAGCATGGTTGGGTTCCTCTGTATTGTTTAGTTGTAGGAGTCGGTTTGGAGAGGATTTCTTTAATGTTCTTACTCCTGGTGTAGGCAAATAAAGGAGGATTCCAGAAACTGTCCCGAAAATCGGGTTCCATTTGTAGGATCGGCCAGTGTTTAAGTATGATTCTTTTGTAGATGGTGCTTGCCGTTGAGAATTTGGAAACTAAAACCATGCGTTGATCCATTTCCTTAGTTGTTTTAGAAAGGCTTTCTTGTCTAGTGATTTTAGCCACTCTAGTTTGAGCCTCCTTTAGGATGTCTTCGGGATAGCCTCTATCAAGGAAGCGATTGTGCATTTCCTTGATGCGGCTATCCAAAGTCTGTTTGTCTGAAACTATGCGTTTGACACGCAGCATTTGGGAGAATGGCAAGTGTTTTTTGAGGGAACCCTGGTGGAAACTAGTGTAGTGCAAGGCGTTATTGCGGTCGGTGCTTTTCCTGTGAAGGTCTGTGGTTAATCCTTTCTGAGTAATTTTGATGTTAACATCTAGAAATGTAATTTCTGTATCGCTGATTTGCCATGTGAGCTTGATGCGTTCGTCCTTGGTGTTCAATTCATTTAATGCACTGTTCAGTGTGTCTTTGGTGTCCGTCCACATAATAAACAAGTCGTCAATATATCTGATGTACATTTTGATTTTGTCTCAAAACGTGGGGCTTTTGTATATGTTGCGGTTTTCGAAGTTTTCCTTGTAGATGTTGGCATATGTGGGAGCAGCGCAGTTTCCCATAGCCATTCCAGATAGCTGTAGGTACCATTTGTCATCTTGTTGAAAGTAACTATGGTATAAAGTGTATACCATAAGTTCCATAAGAAAGGATTGCATTTGCGCATCAATATCACTGTTGAGGAGGGCTTGTTCAATGGCTTTGATGCCCCCCTGATGGGGTATTGATGTGTATAGGGAGCTGACGTCTGCTGTGCACAGAATAAGTGAGTTTTTGTTGTTAATTTGAATACTAGATAATTTTAGTAAAAAGTCTGTGGTATCTTTAATGTAGCTGGTGTTTTTGGTGACCAGGGGTTGGAGATATTTGTCAATGAATTTGCCGGTGGGTTCGTGTATTGATCCTTTCGTTGAAACGATGGGTCTAAAAGACGGGTTTAGAAGATCTTTGTGAATTTTCGGACTCATGTGTATAGTAGGGCTCTTGGGATGTTCTTGTAATAAGTAGTTCTTAGTGCGGTCTTCGATGATACCTGCTCGGTGTGCTGTTGTCACTATGTTGTGCAGGATGCTTTGAAACTCCCTGGTAGGGTTGTTGTCAAGTAGCATGTAGACCGTGGTCTCCTGTATGTGTTCATACAGTCGTTGTGTGTAGTGTTTATGTATGATTCTTTTGTAGATGGTGCTTGCCGTTGAGAATTTGGAAACTAAAACCATGTGTTGATCCATTTCCTTAGTTGTTTTAGAAAGGCTTTCTTGTCTAGTGATTTTAGCCACTCTAGTTTGAGCCTCCTTTAGGATGTCTTCGGGATAGCCTCTATCAAGGAAGCGATTGTGCATTTCCTTGATGCGGCTATCCAAAGTCTGTTTGTCTGAAACTATGCGTTTGACACGCAGCATTTGGGAGAATGGCAAGTGTTTTTTGAGGGAACCCTGGTGGAAACTAGTGTAGTGCAAGGCGTTATTGCGGTCGGTGCTTTTCCTGTGAAGGTCTGTGGTTAATCCTTTCTGAGTAATTTTGATGTTAACATCTAGAAATGTAATTTCTGTATCGCTGATTTGCCATGTGAGCTTGATGCGTTCGTCCTTGGTGTTCAATTCATTTAATGCACTGTTCAGTGTGTCTTTGGTGTCCGTCCACATAATAAACAAGTCGTCAATATATCTGATGTACATTTTGATTTTGTCTCAAAACGTGGGGCTTTTGTATATGTTGCGGTTTTCGAAGTTTTCCTTGTAGATGTTGGCATATGTGGGAGCAGCGCAGTTTCCCATAGCCATTCCAGATAGCTGTAGGTACCATTTGTCATCTTGTTGAAAGTAACTATGGTATAAAGTGTATACCATAAGTTCCATAAGAAAGGATTGCATTTGCGCATCAATATCACTGTTGAGGAGGGCTTGTTCAATGGCTTTGATGCCCCCCTGATGGGGTATTGATGTGTATAGGGAGCTGACGTCTGCTGTGCACAGAATAAGTGAGTTTTTGTTGTTAATTTGAATACTAGATAATTTTAGTAAAAAGTCTGTGGTATCTTTAATGTAGCTGGTGTTTTTGGTGACCAGGGGTTGGAGATATTTGTCAATGAATTTGCCGGTGGGTTCGTGTATTGATCCTTTCGTTGAAACGATGGGTCTAAAAGACGGGTTTAGAAGATCTTTGTGAATTTTCGGACTCATGTGTATAGTAGGGCTCTTGGGATGTTCTTGTAATAAGTAGTTCTTAGTGCGGTCTTCGATGATACCTGCTCGGTGTGCTGTTGTCACTATGTTGTGCAGGATGCTTTGAAACTCCCTGGTAGGGTTGTTGTCAAGTAGCATGTAGACCGTGGTCTCCTGTATGTGTTCATACAGTCGTTGTGTGTACATGGTGGTGTTGAGAATTACAAGAGCACCTCCCTTATCGGCTTTGACACATTTGATTTGTGGATTGTTAAGAGTATCACGATCCTTGGTGGTCAGATATCAAAACCTGACCACCAAGGATCGTGATACTCTTAAATCTTTGTCCAACAATCCACAAATTATCTAGTATTCAAATTAACAACAAAGACTCACTTATTCTGTGCACAGCAGACGTCAGCTCCCTATACACATCGATACCCCATCAGGGGGGCATCGAAGCCATTGAACAAGCCCTCCTCAACAGTGATATTGATGCGCAAATGCAATCCTTTCTTATGGAACTTATGGTATACACTTTATACCATAGTTACTTTCAACAAGGTGACAAATGGTACCTACAGCTATCTGGAATGGCTATGGGAAACTGTGCTGCTCCCACATATGCCAACATCTACATGGAAAACTTAGAAAACCGCAACATATACAAAAGCCCCACGTTTCGAGACAAAATCAAAATGTACGTCAGATATATTGACGACTTGTTTATTATGCGGACGGACACCAAAGACACACCGAACAGTGCATTAAATGAATTGAACACCAAGGACGAACGCATCAAGCTCACATGGCAAATCAGCGATACAGAAATTACATTTCTAGATGTTAACATCAAAATTACTCAGAAAAGAATTAACCACAGACCTTCACAGGAAAAGCACCAACCGCAATAACACCTTGCACTACACTAGTTTCCACCAGGGTTCCCTCAAAAAACACTTGCCACTCTCCCAAATGCTGCGTGTCAAACGCATAGTTTCAGACGAACAGACTTTGGATATCCGCATCAAGGAAATGCACAATCGCTTCCTTGATAGAGGCTATCCCGAAGACATCCTAAAGGAGGCTCAAACTAGAGTGGCTAAAATCACTAGACAAGAAAGCCTTTCTAAAACAACTAAAGAAATGGATCAACGCATGGCTTTAGTTTCCAAATTCTCAACGGCAAGCACCATCTCTAAAAGAATCATACTTAAACACTGGCCGATCCTACAAATGGAACCCGATTTTCGGGATAGTTTCCGGAATCCTCCTTTATTTGCCTACACCAGGAGTAAGAACATTAAAGAAATCCTCTCCAAACCGACTCCTACAACTAAACAATACAGAGGAACCCAACCATGCTTAAACTGCAACCATTGCATCATCAAAGGTAACATCATCCGACACCCAATGAAAGGCCACGCCATCAAACTACAGGTAGATGCCACATGTGACTCCATGAACTTGATCTATGCCTTAAAATGCCCCTGCGGGAAATTATATGTCGGCAAAACGGAACGCAAAATCAAGACACACATGAACGAACACAAATCAAACATACGCTTGAAACTTGAGAAATCAAACATCGCCATGCACTTTGCGGAATACCGCCACACCATTGCACAACTCCAATTTATTGTTTTGGAAACCATCATCAAAATAGAAGGAACTGACAATCGTAAACCACTTCTCAAGAGAGAACTTGAATGAATATACCGCCTAGAGACTTTGAAACCACATGGTCTTAATGATCGAATCGAATACAGTTGTTACTTGTAATTTGTTACTGTATTATCAATGCGTTGCTCATTATTGCCTCACTTCCACTAAGTTTTGTTTTGTTTATGTTTCATGTGGTTCGAACCTTCACTTCATTCCCTCACCACCTGTTTATTCTTTAACACCATTCCAACATGGCCTCTCAGTTTCTGCCGTTAGTCCCCCCTTAGTTTTCACAGTCTCTTAGTCCGCTTTCCATGTTCACCCTTCACGCTACTCTTTATCTCTCACCACCCCTCCGACACCGACACAGCAGCAGCGTAGAACACCGGTCCTGTAATAGCCGAGCAGCGGTTCCCGCTACATGTTGACATGAAGTAAGTTTATGCGATGTCACGATCAGATTTGACCGATGCGCCGTCGGGCGCGCTAGCATGTTATCTGCCCAGTTCACTATCCTCACGCGACATAATTTTCCCTCACGCCCTCACAGACCCCAATACCCTTCACCACCTTTTTAGTTCACAACCCGGATTTCCTGATACACTTCACCTTTTAGCAAACTACTCACTATTCACCATTACTGATCAGCACTTAAACTTATAATACCACACTCCCTGTTTTATTTTATCTCTCACTCCTACCCGTCTTCCTTACAGCACTCCGTGACCAAGGGCCACCCGCCCGAAATTCATTGGAGGAGTTCGTACTTATCTTCTTAAAGGAACTAAAATCACACATTGGATTGATATGCTGTTAATATCACCTAAAAAGACATCAATATGAATACGATTGAATAAAAATAGTATTCGAACTACAATTTTTTGAATCATTTTTATTATCACCCACGGAGTACCTCACCAGGGGATGTATTAGCATTTTTTTGCGACCATTTTTTATTCTCACTAATTGCAAGCGCGTTCTGAATTCTTAAATTTTCACAGGACACACTTTTCCAGCATTCCCCATAAGGGGCTACCCGAATCCAGACCCATTAAAGACAAGTATCTGGCTGTACGGGCATTTTTTTAACTAAACACCACTCACATCACTGGGTCACTACTGTTTTTAACTATGGGTAAGATCCTCCTGGTGGAGGCTGCATACCAAAAATCAACCCTATGATTATGCACACACGCGTATGAAGAGCGGAGAACCAAGATATACCGCTACCCCTCACTACCTTCACGTGTGTTATGGCTGTCTTTTTGCTAGCCCTTTGGAGAAGGAGAATGATGGAGAGTGACTCCAGCCTATCACCCCCATAGCATAGGGATTAGGCCGATAGACAGGGGCCCTGTCTTACATATATAAAGGTATTTTCGTACCATTTTCCTTAGAGTAAGGCTTATGAATTTAAGTTAGGGGATAGACATATAAGTATTAGTCATGATTTGCTCATTTGCTAACATGCTAGGCTATTTTCCATGGAGCTATGCATATTGTGGGCTCCGTAGGCCTTAAACGAGACAGACTCCATTTTGCTTTCTGCCCGGTAGCTCGAGAAGGCTTTCTAGGTGAAGAGTAATGTTTTAGTTTCAAGCTGTTGTTCGCTTGGAGAGAACCGGTTCAGGCTGACCCTTATCGAAGGAATGTATTTTTCTCCACTCCGAAGACACAACTTCAGGCCGGCCGGCTGGGAAAGTGTCCTTGGTACGGGGAGGTACAAGAATTTGGTGGGCGGCAGGTTACTGGCCGTAACTTTCCATGAAGGAACGGGCTTTGATATTAGCGAAGGTGTTAGTCAGTTTGTGAGTTAGTCCGTAGGCGGCATCTAGCCGTTAGCATCTCTGCCATTATTCATTTTCATGGTGGACAAGTCGCCATCTTTGAAGTCGGAGAAAGATTTAAGACCGAAACTCTCTGAGAAAGACTGAACGAGAAGTAGCGCGGAGCGCACTGATACAGAGAGAGAGAGACGGTAGCTAATAACCAGCAAGGTTCCGGTGTCCTGAGGGGAAGCAGACGAGGTTGAGCCTAGCGGTGCAGACGTGTACTTGTGACGGCTGAGGGTGACTGCAAGGCGAGCCAGGATACAGAGACGAGAAGGGAACCTAGATGACTGCCGAGCCCAAACTTCATATTAATCAGGTGACGTCCGACCAGCTCTAATAGACTGTGCACTCTAATCTTTACCTTTTCTTTGCAGAAGTTATGTTGCATAGTAATGTGATTCGTGTCTATTGTTAATAAATACCCTAATTCTTATGGAATTATTGTGTGCCTTGTGTTCCTGTTCAATCTCGGTAAATGCATCTCCTAGTCGAAAGTTGTTTATGTGAACGGATGTGTAATCCCGATCAGGTAAATGGTGATCGAACAAAGAGGGAGTGAGTGGACCTTTGATGCCAAGAACAGAAAGTACACCATATAATTTGGAACCGTGTTCAAAGTCATTACTATAGTTTTATTCCGAGTAGGTAACTGAGATATTATCCTGATAACTGTTCATAGGAATGTGGTCGTCGTTGATATGCGGCGTTAATGAGAGCACTGGGGGGGATTACCAGTGTGGATACCCACAGGATTGTGGCTTGAATAAGTGAGAACGCCAGGGAGGATACTGGCGTGTAGTTTCGCAGGATTGCGAACAGTTTGGAAAAGAGAGCATTGGGTTCTGCAGGCCCATGTGTAGACGCACCGGATTGTGTGTCAGATCTGCCCTAGGGTAGAACGGTCTGGGTCGGGGTGGCCGCGAGACCAACTGATGTGAATAAGATATTGTAGAAAATCCGTACCTGTATATTGTCATTCCCCATCCTTAGGTGCGACCTGTATATATATCTGTATATCTAGTCATTGTGAATACGATCTGAGGAGGGAAGGTGAGTACGTTTTGGCTGGGTCACAGGGGCCCCTGGGGGCTGATCCCATCTAAACAGAAAATCCAGCCATTACAACGTGCGTGAGGGTTTTTTATTGGAGACACTTTGTCTATTTCTTGCATACCCTGGTTCATGCAGGACAAGTGATCCTTCCCCCTTGATTAGTTGCACACTATGGAGTATACTGAACTGTATGTATTGAAACCTAGCGTTTCAAGAAACTTTGTTTGGAGTAAGAGGGTTTTTGCCCATTCCTTTGGGGTGAGGGGGCGTCCAAGGTCTGTATTCCATTTAGAACAGACATTCAACTAAGAAGCCTTGGTATCATTTGGAATCGCTCTAACCAGCTATGAAATCTGTTTACTGCCAGATCCAATCATGAAAAGTGTTTTTGACAGTGGGTGGGCAGGTTCCAAAAGTAATAAAGCAATCATGGCAGCCTCATCATCTTGGCGATAGCTACTCTGCCCTGGACTGCTTGGGGTAATGAATTCCAATAGGCTATAGCGCCCTTAGGGAGGAGAGCACACCAGGAGCGGTTTCTCCATTAGAGCTGTGGGGCTGTGCCCCTCTGAAGATTCCAACACATTTACATTAAAAAACTACAAAATAGACCGATTTATTCGTACCTTTAAAAAAATTGCTGTATTTAAGTCTGGGTTTGTCTGTTTCCGCTGCCTGCCCGACCTCGCTCTGAAGCAGGAGACGAAAGGCAGGCAGTATATCAACTTTCTTAAAGTGACGCACCAGGCAGGGCCTTCTGTTTTAAAGTACTTCATTGCCATTGTTGTCACTGGATGCATGCAGGCCAGTGACACAATAAGCATCACAGTTTTGGGCATAGGAGACTTAACTCTTGTGTGATTTCTTTCGTCCGTCATTCAAAGACGTAGATCCCACCCTTTCGTCATACGTGAGAGTGGATGCAAGCACTTCTAAACTGTTGACTTGTTCTCAGTAATGGTAAGTGATTGCAAGCTAATGCTGTGCACTGTATATAGTGCTGAGACCCCTCATCACTCTCACCTCCCCCACTGTGACACCCCAGGCCATCGCTGCACATTACTCGCTCCTTTAGAAGTGAAGCTGTGACATTTGCTCGCTTGTGAAATAAATCCAAATAAGGAGCAGGGTTTGCTCTTGTTCTCTTGCAAATTTGATCCAAATATCCGAGTCAGGCCCAAAGCGAGAACTATGTGCTTACTGTTTAACATCTGCTTACTGTGGCCAGTTCTCTGATCTATGGCATTAAAACTTGCCCTGTGTACATGCTCCTAAGTTAACACGGATGCTAAAAACATGGATTGACTTGCAAACAATGTATGTTAAAAACATCGAGGGAATGCATTTCAGCGATTTAGTTCCTCTCTTATTTTACATGTTTTACTTAATCTTGCATTCCCCACGAGTTAACTATTTTATAATGTTGTTGTTTATCTGTATTTTTTTCTGTGCATACTTCGAAGCTTGAGCCATGCCAGGTGTTTATGAGGGGCTTTGATTGAGCACTCAGGCGCTAAGGCTAAAGCCAAACACAGTGCCTGTCAGTGGGTTGGCCTCTCTGGAGGGCACACAGAACAATGTTTGTGTATTCCATTTGCAACTGAAATTCTGTTGATATGTGTGTGATGGGGGTACACTGATGTCAAAATATGTGCAAGACGAAAGTAAGAGAAATTAAAGTGCTTAAATTTGACGGAGTGATGTGCATGTTGGGGGCGGTGAAGTGACAGCGATGCGAGGAAGGGTATTTGAGGAAGAGTGAAAAGAGAATCCTGAAGAGGAAAGAGAGGGGGTTGAAGATGTGCAGATGGACAAGATATGCAGAGAAAAAGAGGATGCATATCTAACATAAAGCACACATAATTGAAGGCCAAAACTCCTTCCACAGGCCTCAATGCTATTTCATTCACATACTCCCTATTTCAGAATTTACACATTTCCAAGGTTAATTGTTTATAAGTAATTGTTGTTACTCATCTATTTAAACAACTAACATCCAGTGACAGGGCCAACCATAGTGACAGGCTTTAAGTATATGTCAGTTGCTGTGCCATTTATCTGGATAAAATTACATCTCAGACAGGAACCAACATTCTGGTCTGATAGCACACTATAGGAATCACAGAAATGTATTTGGCATGTTCCTTTATAGAGAGCACCCACTTTTTTCATCTCACTTAAAGACCTGTCTGCACATATTTCTATATGACAGGATACAGCTAGCATCTGTGGGTGGTTCTCGAAATCTGGTTAGAGCATATTTTTCCAGAGTTAATGCTCATGCAGTGGAAGACACTGGGCAAGCGTACATTTGAAAGGGCTAAAGTTGTCATGCAGAACAATTTACACATTACAGTAACTGTTGAACAAATTAATGCAAGGAGATATGGAGCAGTTTTTAATATGTTTAATATTTCAAGACTATACTTTCCCACTGCTTAATAAGCCTTGCTTTATTGCTACATTAATTTGCTTTAAAATGCACCATTTGCCAATCCTTTTTTCATTTCTTTCTCAGAAGAAGAACTCCCTCTGGACCCCAGGTTTGTCCATAAAACTTGTTCACATTGCTTGCTATATAAAAATCATGCCCAACGTTTACGCCCACCACTTTCAAATGTTACCAGCCACCACTGGAGCACACAAAATAAGTTATCATCCAACAGATCGATATTAGAATGGTAAACTTTAATACCGAGGTATCCGAAAGTTGTTTGTTCCCAATGCACCTACTGTCCATCTGCGAGAACAGTTTGTGTAGGGCATAGGTGGTGTAGGCAAGAGTGTAGCCCAGTTTAATCCGAGGCCCAATGCCACTTTAAAGACGTGATGGAAACCCACCACTGCATTTAAACCCCTAAGGACGTCCTCTAGACATATTAGGACATCATCTGCATAAAGTGAGACCATATGTATCTCATCACCCAGTGGGATACCCCAATTGCGTCCCAGCTGAGAGAGTTGTAAGGTCATAGTTTCCACCATCAATGCAAATAGCAAGTGCGATAAAGGGCATCCCTGTCTGGTGCCTCATGTAACAGGGATGGGTTCAGATATCACTTGCCTTGTTTTTACCCTGATCGAGGGACAAGGGAAGAGTAACTAGATCAGCTAGATTAACCTATGATCCATGCCCAGTTTGTGCAGAGCTGGAAAACTATAGTCCTGGTCAAGAGGAAATAGCCTTTACCACACAGTCTTTATTACGACTTGCCTTTACCACTCAGTATTTACCATGCATATGTCTATACCACAAATGCATTTGTAATTAATACATTTACCAGGCATGCCTTTACAATGCATGCCTTTACCGTGCATTATGGTAAGTATAATTAAAATATATGTATTATATTTATTTTTAAAATTTTTTTTATTATGAATGTACTATAAAATAATTATAGCATATTCTTTTAAAATATACAAATAAAAGATTTAAGAGTGGGATAGAAGGATATAGGGGTTATGTGTGGGGAAGTGCATTAATAATCAGGTATTAATTCAAATACCCGAGTATAACAATTGTAATTTAATTTAAATGCATTTCACAATTATTAATATAATTAATTAAGATGATTGTAAAATATGTAAATAAACGTTTTAGGAGCAGGATGTAAGAGATTTAGGGGTTATGGGTGGGGAAGTGTATTACTCATGTATTAATTCAAATACCTGGTATTACAATTAAAATCTAATTTAAATGTGTTCTACAATTATTAAAATAATGAATGCATATGATTTTAAAATATTGAAATCAACTTTTTAGGAGTGGGATGTAAAGGGTATGGGATTATGGGTGGGGAAGTGAATTTAAACTCATGTATTAACTGACATAATTAGGAATTAAATTTGCAGTCTAATTCTTTATTTAATAAATGTTGAAATAGCTATTGCAGTAAGGAAATAATTAATTTTAAGTAATTAAAAAAAATATATACAATACAGATATTATAGTTGTACATGTTTGTAGAACAATGATAAATATATACTTTAAATATTTTAACAATTTAACAAATGAGGGGGCGTGGCTTGGCTGCTGAGCAGAATGGCTGCCTAATTGTGCAGCTCCACCGACCGAGCACGAATTCCGACAAATATCAGTCCTGAAACATGCCGAATTTCGGACCTGCCGGGTGAAGAAGGTTGCTGCTGCCCTCCGCTCTGACTTGCTGAGAAAAGCGGAGCCGTGGAGTGAAAATCAGCGGGACTACGGGCGGCGGTGGGAACGAGGCGGAGGTGCGGCCTGGTGAGACCAGCGTGACGGGGACTACAGTAGCGGCTGGCTGGTGAAAAGGGAGACTTTGGGCATGGCGAAGAGCGGCACTGGGCCAAACTGAGCGAGGTCAAGCAGCGCTGGTGTGATCTGCCCATTTGAGGCCATATGGAGAACAATTGCAGTAGCGAACACTGCTGTATCTAAGGCTGAAACGACCAGAACCCTCCTACAACCCTCCTACTACGACTGCAAGGCCCCTAATAAAGATGCTGATGGTGAGATCCTACTAAATCACGGTAAGAGGCGAGGCCTCATATAATACAAGCTGCGATGCGACGCTACAGATTGGCAAAATGAGAGCATTCGCCTCTGATAATGCACGCGATAGACTGGAAAGTACAGATATTGATCTGCTTATAACCTGGTACTAGTTATAATGTGATTCGTCGTTGGGTGGCCGTGAAGGTGAGGCGACAGCCCTATTATGTCCAAACAGACGGATGGGGCCAAGTGAAAGCTGCCTGAACTGTGGAAGATAGCGCGCAGAAGTACCTGGTTGGTGCGGGGGAGCAGCCGGCTGTGGCACGATAGAGAATAGCCGCCGCTGGTGCCTATGGGAGAAAAGCCGCCTTAATAAAAGGCGAGACGTGCCAATCGGGAACATACTCCTCTCTAAGATGTCCCTGTGAGTGGATGGAGCTTGAATGATAAGAGGTGGTTGAGCCTGGCACAGATACCGGAGACCAAGGAGGCTGCGATTGCGACACACAGAGCGACACATAGCGTCCATACATGACTCTATCTTACATCCGGATGGGCAGGACGGTAGGATGATTGGATTGGAAAATGTATTGAGAGATCGCACCACCTGCACACTTGGGAGGAAGAGGAGTTGAGAAGTCGCAACCTGTACAATATTGCCATTGTAGTGATCTGAAGGTAATCAGCGTTTGCCTGGAGATCTCTGCCCATCTGCCCTGTCTGGAAGTACGCTGATTTGCTGGGATAGATTGCACATGTGATATTCACAGAAGGAATATCCATGTAAATACGAGGACAGGTTGCTGTTCACTACGCAGTACGGACTTTGTTTGCAGTATAACATATTTGCGAGTACGCACCTAAGCAGTGATACACACATCCGAACTGCGCAACCCCACGGAGAACTGGGGACAGTATTGTACCCTTCAGACCGCACGGATTACCATAAAATCGGAAGACTAGGGAAGAGAGTCCACAGGAGTTGAAATGGGCAAGCCGGAAACTCGCCAGCCCAAAATAACGTTCGATAAGAAAACGCCGAAGCCACCTGGCCCGGAGCAAATAGATCAGGACGCTGCGGATGAGGACGCTAGTCAAATTCAGGCTGAGGATATTAGATCCATGTTACAGGACTTGAATACGAGCCTGCAGGGAATCGACTCTAAAATGGACACACTAGTCACCCGCATGGATGGAATCACGAACCGAATGGATAAACAAGAGGGTAGGGTGAGTGTGCTGGAGACGCAGGTCACTGAAACAGAGGAGAGGCAGACCGAGATCGAGAAGAAAGTGAAAGGTATGGATAAAGTTCTAGCCCTCATTCAACAAAAGAATGAGGATTTGGAAGCGAGATCACAGCGGAATAATGTGCAAGTAACTGGCGTGGCTGAATCTACAGACATTCCAAATATGGAACGCTATGTTGAGACCATGATGAGACACCTATTTGGAGATGGACTGTCCCCGATGTTCTTGATCGAGAGGGCTCATAGATCCCTTGGCCCCAGACCAAAACCTGGAGCGCCACCCAGGCCAATACTGGCCAGAGTCCTGAACTATAGAGACCGGGACACAATTCTACGTCAGGCAAGGGAAAAAGGGAAGATCCAATATCACGGAAATGATATTGCACTCTATCCAGACTCTACATTGCAGGTACAGGCTGCCAGCAGGGAATTTATACCAGCGAAAAAGTCTTTTAGCAATCAGGCACCAAATATGCGTTAATATATCCAGCTAAATTGAGGGTGCAGGGCCTTGGCAAACCTACCTATATCGTGGATGCAAAAGTGGCACTTCAATATGCCAAGCAACTGGCCAGGAAACAGAAACAGCAATCGACGCCGGAGAGGAGGGGATCTACTGACAGGCTAAGTGACATTGAATAACATGTATATATTGTCAGACTAGAAGGATGTGTGGAATATTGGGGCGGGGGCGCAACAATCGATCTTTACAAATTAAGGTTAAAGATGGGTGACTTGATGGCTGCTAGCTAGATGATCCGGAATGTGGAATTCAAGACCATCCCCGTAAGCTTAATACATCTCCCAGTGCCGGGTGGGTCCTTGAGAGGCTGGTGTGGTGTTAGCGCTCGGTCACCCTGTAATGACAACAGGGAAATATGGTGACCAACCTGCGTACCCTCTGGGATAATTCCCATTTCATATATTTTGTTTCTATTGCTGGTTTGGGTTGGGACATGGGGATGGGCTGAGGGAGGGGTGAATAAACGACCTGATTGGGGGGTTGAAGTGGGTGGGAGGGGAGGGGGAGTGAGAGTATGGATTCAAATGAGTCGCACAGTATTTTTGTTTGGGGGGGTAATGCTCGACCTGTTTGGTGGGTTGGAGCAGGAGAGGGGGTTTACAAGTAGTATAGTTATGATTGTTGCCAGAAACGTATCATAATTGCACTGACTCAAAGCTTTAATTTTGGTAACAAGCCTCACATGGGTCTCCGAAGGCATGTCTGCATTTACATGGAGGAGGGGACTGCTCTGGTGCATATCTCCACACGACAATGGCTAGCTGAGGTGGGGGGTCTGATTGAGGCTGGATATGAGACGTGATGGGGGCCACCAATAAGACGATAAACTGCCTATCCTGGAATATTCAGGGGATAAACGATAGGAGGAAGTCGAGATTGATTCATTCATACATGTTGCGTCATGAGGTAGATATCAGTCTATTGCAGGAAACTCACTTGGCCGCTGCTGGTACTAATATGCTCAAACACTATCGGTGGGGAAAGATTGCAGAGGCACCCTTTTCTAATTATACCAGAGGAGTAGCTATTTTCATACGCAGAGGTGTACAATGGAAAACTCACACGTCCATTATAGATAAGACGGGGAGGTACATATTGCTGCTAGGAACACTGTGTGCTGCTCTGGTGCTGATTGTCAATGTGTATGGTCCGAACGCCGATAGCCCTACTTTCTTTGACGTATGGCAAAAAAAATCCAATCATGTGGCAATACGGCGATAATATGGGGCGGGGACTTTAATGTGGCTCTTTTCCCCTATAGCAGACAGGCAGGGAGTGGCTCGGGAACACCACCCTAGAATACAGGCTTTCTGAGAGATCTGATGATTGAAAATGTCTGGTTGACACCTGGAGGGAGCTGCACCCGAATGGAAGAGAAGGCACTTGTGTGACTGCACATAGAAACGCCTGGTCCAGGATAGATTACTGGTTGCTATCAAGGGATATGCACGCACGCATGACTGGGGCGGAACACTAGCCTAGGTCCTTTTCTGATCATGCGCCTGTGCGTGTGTGTTTGGCGATTCCACCACAATATGTCCGGCCTTTTAGCTGGAGATTTCCCTCGAGAGCGCTATTAGACCAAGTGTTCAGGGAGGAATTGAGGTTGAAATTGACTGAGTACTTTGAATTGAATAAGGGAACGGTGTACTCGCCAGGAGTTTTATGGGAAGCGTTCAAGGTGGTGACCCGTGGCAGTTGCTTGGCCCTTAAAACAGGGGTGCTCAGATCAATAAGAACTACATTGAGTGGTTTAGAGAATGGCATTGCGAATCTGGAAAGAATGAACAGAGAAATCCCATCTCCGTCCACTCAAGCAGAGCTCAGAACCAAACTAACGGCCTTCCAGGAAGAAGCTGAAAGGGAAACAGCATACCTTAATAAATACGCACAGGCCAGGAGATATGGAGAAAGAGATAGAGCAGGGAAGACATTAGCTTCGTTAATGCGAGCTCCATGCGGTGCAGAGTATATAATGGAGATACAAGAGTCAGACGGAGTAACGGTGAGGGAACCCGAGGCCATATTGCAAACGATGACGGACTAATATAGTCGCTATACACGACACTCACGAACCCCAGTGCGACAGATATATCAGATTATTTGGATACGATTGCATTGGCATAGTTCAACAATGGGGCCAGACAATACATGGACCAGCCTTTCACCGTAGAAGATATTAGAGAAGTGATTGCTGGAATGCCGGCGGACAAGGCCCCGGGTCCCGATGGGCTAACAGCTGCATTCTACAAAGAATACACAGATATAGTCGCTCCCAGACTACACCAGATGTATGTGGAGGCCATGGACGTAGGTATGCTCCCTCCCACGCTCAGAGAAGCCATGATCATCACCCTTCTCAAACCAGATAAAGACCCGCTGTACCCAGAGTCCTACCGCCTCCTTTCGTTAATAAATTTGGATGCGAAAATATACGCCAAAATATTGGCAGAGAGATTAAAACCCATGCTCCCGCAGATAGCGCTGTCGGACCAGCCCGGGTTTGTCCGGGACGTGCCACATCACATAACTTGAGAGTCCTTTTTGGCTTACTCCACTATCTGGATCCAAGTGTGCAAGCGTCTGCTGCACTGCTGGATGCCACTAAAGCTTTTGACTCCCTCGAGTGGAAATTTCTATTCGCTCTATTCTCCCGCATGGGATTTAGCCCACTCTTCATTTGGCACATTCAGCTCCTTTAAGCATCCCCCACGGCAAGGCTGGCAGTGAACGGTCAGATTTCGGGACCATTCCCCATAACTAGAGGCACGAGACAAGGTTGCCCGCTATTGCCATTGCTCTTTGCTACAGCCACTGAACCCCGTGCGGCGCGGCTACGGCAACACCACACTCAACGCAGCATAGACTTCACCTCGAGGGGACTGCTCGTCTCGATGTACGCAGACGACATGACGATTTATATGACTAGGCCTATGGAGAACATTGACCCACTTATGCTGGAGTTTGTACGGTATGGGGGACTCACAGGCATACAGATCAACTGGCATAATAAATCTGTGATGATGCCCCTAACTGACGGCACAGCTCGCTGTGACACAGAATTTCCCATAGCCTGGACAGATGACAGTGTTAAATATTTGGGTGTATGGTTCAGCAGATCAGTACAGGACATATGGTTAGCGAATTATGGCAGAGTGATGGACTGGATGGAGGAAAAGGTGAAGAGATGGAGGAAATTGCTTCTGTCCCTGACGGGGCGTATAGCCATTAGTAAAATGGTAATATTACCAAAATTGCTCTACCTCTTTGTAAACATCCCAATACCCCTCAATGTACACTTTTTTAACCGTCTTCGAACTGTATTTTTGGAGCTAGTCTGGGCAGGACGTCAACCTAGAGTCTCATGGAAACTATTGACGCTCCCATTCAGTCAGGGTGGCCTTGCTGCTCCAGACTACGAACTGTACGCGTACAGTGCCCAGGCGCAATATCTGCACTTTTGGCATCATCCCATCCCATACCAACCGCATGTAGCGATTGAATTGGACATTGCTTCCCCAACTCCACTAAACACGACAGTGTATCACCCCTACAAGAGTCGAGGTGACGAGATGGGCCTGGATGAAAATAGCATGTAGAGCGGGCATTTCGGAGCTCTATGCACTGCGATGCCGCTGGGAGGTAATCCCCTACTGGGTCTGCTTACAGATAAAGCAGTAACAGAAAGGGCGAGTAATCATGGCTTTAAAATAGCGGGGGACTTATAACCAGCCGGAAAATTCTTGATGCTGCACCAGATGTGTGCAGCCGCGGAACCTATGGCCTCAGATTTGCTGCTTTATTATCAGATAAGAGCGGCTTGCAAAGGCCGGTATACGGAGTTCCCGAAGGCACCACCCCCATTGCCGGCGCTGGAAGACGTATTGTCTAATAGCTCTCCTCGAAAGCTGATCACACGTATATGTAGGAACACACAAGAAAACTCACCATTAATACAATGAGAGTGGGAAAGGGAATCGGGCATGGTAATTAGTGAAACACAGTGAGCTTTTTGCTGCTCGCAGCTTGAGAACTTATCTCCTAATTACAGGCTGAGGCTTATACACTTCACCTTCTTGCATAAAACATATTGTACGCCTAAACAGCTTTATCGAATGGGACTTCAGGCTGATGCGGATTGTTGGAGATGTGGGGATACTGAGGCAAATTTCTTTCACCTGACTTGGAAGTGTCGGCATATTGCGCTTTACTGGGAGGAGGTCATAGGACACATTCGGCGGATTATCGAGGTGGAATTGACCCCGAGTCTATTGCTTGCGCTGCTGGGTTTTGTACTGGAGTTCCCATGTAAGGCGCGCAAACTAGCCGCCCTCCTGCTGTCAAGTCAAGTCAAGTCAAGTCAGAGATTTATATAGCGCACTACATACCCAGAGGGTCTCAAGGCGCTTGATGAAGGGTGGGGAATTACTTGTCGAATATCCAAGTTTTAAGTTGCTTTCTGAATGCTAGGTGGTTCTGAGTGAGGCGAAGGTGAGTGGGAAGGGAGTTCCAGGTTTTAGCTGCCAGGTAGGAGAAGGATCTACCTCCCATGGTGGTTTTGTTGATGCGAGGTACAGTAGCAAGGGCTTGGTTGGAGGATCGTAGCTGGCGGGAGGGGGTGTAGAAGGAAAGTCGTGTGTTGAGATATTCGGGTCCAAGTTCGTAGAGTGCTTTGTGTGCGTGGGTTAGGAGGCGGAAAGTAATCCTCTTGTTGACGGGAAGCCAGTGAAGGTTTTTCAGGTGAACAGAGATGTGGTCTTTACGCAGGATGTCTAGTATGAGTCTGGCTGAGGCGTTTTGGATGCGTTGTAGTTTTTTCTGGAGTTTTGCGGTGGTACCGGCGTATAGGGTGTTTCCGTAGTCCAGGCGGCTCGTGACCAGTGCGTGGGTGACCGTTTTTCTAGTTTCGATGGGGATCCAGCGAAATGTTTTTTTGAGCATGCGAAGAATGTTGAAGCAGGATGATGAAACGGCGTTGACTTGTCTGTTCATAGAGAGTGAGGAGTCCAGGATGACGCCCAGGTTCCGTGCGTGGTCCGTCGGGATGGGTGCTTTTCCAAGGGCCTCTGGCCACCAAGAGTCATCCCAGGCGGAGGGGGAGGTACCTAAGATAAGGACTTCTGTTTTGTCTGAGTTTAGTTTCAGACGGCTGTGCTTCATCCACTCGGCTACTTCTTTCATTCCTTCATGTAGGTTGGTTTTGGCAGTGTTGGGGTCTTTGGTGAGTGATAGGATCAGTTGAGTGTCATCAGCGTAGGAGATGATGTTGAGGTTGTGTTGGCGTGCGATGGTCGCGAGGGGGCTCATGTATACGTTGAAGAGGGTGGGGCTGAGTGAGGATCCTTGTGGTACACCGCAGATGACTTCAGTGGCCTCAGATTTGAATGGTGGGAGGCGGACTCTCTGGGTTCTTCCGGTGAGGAACGAGGTGATCCATTCCAGTGCTTTTCCTAGGATTCCGATGTTTCTGAGGCGCTGTAATAGGGGGCTATGACAGACTGTGTCGAAGGCTGCGGAGAGGTCGAGGAGGATGAGGGCGACTGTGTCTCCATTGTCCAGTAGAGTTCGAATGTCGTCTGTTGCTGCGATGAGGGCGGTCTCAGTGCTGTGTTTGGCTCGGAAGCCGGACTGTGAGGAGTCGAGGGATTTGTTGGTTCAGAGGAAGGCGGCGAGCTGGTTTTTGACAGCTTTCTCGATGACTTTGGCCGGGAATGGAAGGAGAGAGATGGGGCGGTAGTTTTTTAGTTCGGTGGGGTCAGCTGTGGGTTTTTTCAGAAGGGAGCTGAGTTCTGCGTGTTTCCAGCTTCCGGGAAGGTGGTGGAGTTAAGGGAGCAGTTGATGACGTCTCGGAGGTGTGGTGCTATGATGGAGTCTGCTTTGTTGAAAATCTGGTGAGGGCATGGGTCTGTGGGGGATCCTGAGTGGATGGAGTTCATCAGGCGGATGGTATCCTCAGTGGAGATTGGGTTCCAGTCATGAAGGATGTTCAAGGGGGGTGAAGGTTCTGCAGAAGGTTGGGTGGGTTGGTCTCCGGGTCGGTTATCGAAGCTGTTGTGGATGTCTGCGATTTTGTTGTGGAAGAACGAAGCTAGGCAGTCGCAGAGGGCTTGAGAGGGGGTGATGTCGTTGGAGTTGGCTGAGGGGTTGGTAAATTCTTTGACGATGTTGAATAATTCCTTGCTGTTGTGGGCGTTGTTATCTAGTCGATCTTTGAGTGCGGCTTTCTTGGCAGATCGGATTAGTTGGTGGTGTATGCGGGTGGCGTTTTTGAAGGCGTCTCTGGTGCTTGGGTCTTTTTTCCAGGCCTTCTCGAGGGAGCGACAGAGTTTCTTAGATTTCTTGAGATCATCGTTGAACCAGGAGGCGGTTTTGCTGCCTGGTTTGGTTTGGCGTTTTTTCAATGGTGCTAGGATGTCGGCGCTGTTGGATAGCCATTGGGTGAGGATAATGGCTGCTTGGTCGGGGTTAGAGGAGTGGGCAGGGGGGTTTTGGAGAAGCGATGAGGAGATCTGGTCAATGGTGATTTTTTTCCAGTTTCTTTGCAGAGTAGGTTGAGGATGGTTGTGAGTTGTGGTTTTATTGTAGCTAAAGTGAACGCAGCTGTGGTCCGTCCAATGTAGAGTTGTGGTGTGACTGAAGGAGACATGTTTGCTGGAGGTGAAGATAGGGTCGAGTATGTGACCTGCGATGTGGGTGGGGGTAGTGACAAGTTGTTTGAGTCCGAGGTTGGCGAGATTATCCAGGAGGGTGGTGGCGTTGCTGTCATTGCTCTTATCCAGGTGAAAATTGAGGTCTCCTAATAGAATGTATTCCTCGGAGGGGAGGGCGTGTGGGGTGATAAAGTCAGTGATGTCGTCATTGAATTGTGTACGGGGTCCTGGAGGCCGGTAGAGGAGGGTGCCTCTGAGTGTGGTCTTGGGGTCGGTGTGGATTTGGAAGTGAAGGTGTTCGGCGCTGGCAAGGTTGACATCAGAGCTGGTAGAGATGCGGATGGAATTCTTATGGACGATAGCGATGCCTCCTCCGGTTTGTTCGGTGCGGTCCTTGTGGATGATCTTGTAGCCGTCCGGGATGGCAATGGTGATGTCTGGAGCTGATGAGGCCTTCATCCATGTTTCTGTTAGGAAGGCGACGTCCGGAGAGATGGTGTCTAGTAGATTCCAGAGGTTGATGGCGTGCCTGTGGACCGAACGGGTGTTGAGCAGGATGCATTGTAGGTGGTTGGTGCCAGATATCTGTTGTGTGTTCGTGGGTGAGGAGTTGTTCTTGGTGCCGTCGAACTTGCAGGAATTGCAAGAGAAGGGTCCATGGGTGTGTCCAGGAGCGGCTTGGACGCAGATGGGGAGACGGCCGGGGTTTAGGGCTAAGAGGGTGGTGGTTCGTATGTAATGCGGGAGGGGTGTGTGGTACGGGGACCAGGGGGTCTGGCGCTGGGCGCGGTCCAGGCGCGGACGGGCGTAGACAGGCTTACCTTTGGCGCACCTTCGGCGTGGCCGCTGCGCGTTGGGACATCTGTCTAACATGGAAAGTGGGGTGGGCGGAGCGTGGGAGGGGCAGCAGCTGGGAGGCGGTAGCGGGGAGGAGGGGCGGCCCAGGGAGCACCAACACAAACAAAATGGAGGGTCAAAGTGAAAGTGAGGCAGGGGCAGCAAATGAAATCAAAGCGCCTACAGTAAGCCAAAACGCCAGCAAGCACAGAGAGCCACAGGCTGCAATGCGGAGCGGAGCGAGCAGCGCCAAAGGCTAATCCAGGTCAGTTTAAAGCTCTCCAAAATGAGCTACAATGTGATGCAAACACAGCGCTATCACAGGACACACCCAGCGCTATACAAAAACGAGCTAGGATGTAATGCACACACAGCGCTATCACAGAACACACACAGCGCTATACAGAGCGAGTTACAATGTAATGGAAACACAGCACTCTCACAGAACACACACAGCGCTATTCAGAGCGAGCTACAATCTAATGGAAACACAGCGCTCTCACAGAACACACACAGCGCTATACAAAACGAGCTACAATGTAATGGAAACACAGCGCTAACACATAACACACACAGCGCTAACAACGATACCCAAATGCGATCAGTAGCAGTCTCAAAGCGTGGGACCAGGGAGTGGGGGAGGGAGCGACCGTTCTGGAGCAAGTTGTTGGCTAAACGGCAGGTCGCGTTACATTGGAAAAAGACTGCTCCCCCAACGGTGGCGGGATGGGTACATTCGGCAACATATTGCAGAGATCAATTGACCAACTACTGGGAACTAATGCCAAGCGGATCGCGGCCTCTGGACATTTGGGAACCATTTGCTGAGTGGCTGGGGAGAGGTGACGCGGAGCAGTAAGTGTGCTGGTTGTATGGGAGTGCCTGATGGAGAGCTGTGTGTCATCTTGCGGAGGAAAGGGTTGCGAATCGGACATGGACGTCTGAGATGATTGTCTGTGGCTGGGGTGTTGGATGTGGAGACTGTGGGGCCAGGGGTAGGGTAGCCGGTAAAAACTGGAGCCGTAGCTAGATAGGTTAGTTAACCAAGTGGGCATGTATGGGAGAGGAGTATGTGAGGGACTGAACATCATTAATAGCGGCCGCTCGAAGCCTCGCCTGTTTTACATTGGAGTGCGTTTGTACACAGCATGGAGACACTGTATGATAATACTTCTGATTCGCCACCGGACCGTATTGGTTGTCGGTAAAATGGCTGTGTTAACGTATCGTGATGCACTATTATTCCACGCTGCCGGCCTTCGGGTTGTAGGCTTCAACAGCTGTGTACATTGTGTGAATGGCAATAAAGGTTTTTGAAACAAAATAAATAAATAAATAAATAAATAATTTAACAAAGTAATTTAAAAAAATATTTTAATGATATATCATTATACAGAACTTTTTTTAACATACAAAAAATTACTTTCTTTTAATACAATAAATAAACATTTTCATAATAATATAAAATACATTTAATAACATGTTTTCAATATCTTTCCATGGTTCCCTATCAGTTCAATGGGAGAAATTGTTATTTTTTTATTTTTTTATTTTTCAGCTTGATGTAAACCGTTCGTCCGCTGTTTCTAAAGTCAGTGAAGCAGGGCAGTCAAGGTCAAAAGCACAGAGGACCCCAGGTGAGAACAATCGTTTTAACTTTGTACATTATAGTTTGTTAGGAAATTTATAGAGCTGCTGACTTTGGAGCTTGGGGACCAGGTTCAAGTCTTGGAGTCTGCTCAACATCCTGTGACGTGGGTAAAGCACTTTATCTCCTTGTGCCTACCATAAATGAGCATGTCCAACTGTAATGTAACTGGTACTCATGTAAAGAGCTCTGATACCTTCTGTTGAGTTTGCGTTATATGAAAACTGCAACAACAAAAAAATGGAGGGAGGTGGTTAAAAGCTTTATTAAAATTGTAGATATTGCTATTGTTAACCAGTTTTCCACCGCTATACAGGTTGTTTTCATATGTGCATACCAGGAGGCTTTTTTAATCAAATAGGATTAAAAAGAAAACAAAATGAAATATTTCCTTTCAAAATTATTTGTAAAGAAAGTCTTTTTTTTTTTTAATAATGCATCTACTTTTTAATAGGTGTTAAACTTTTCGAGAAGAAATCAGCAAACAAGAAGAAAGAAGATAACTTCATAGGAGTGGATTTAAAATATATTTTTTGGGTGTATGAATTGCGTTCTTTATTTTTCCATTTGGAGCTTTTTGGGTTACCCGTATATTGGATATAGATTTTTTCTGGGAAAACAAAGATGAAAACATAAATTTGATTTACGATTTAAAAAAATATATATTATATATTATATATATTGGGTTTTGAATGTATTTGACATTGAGTGAACATCTTTTATTTGATTATACACATAATCATATAACCATAAAAGAGCATAAAAGACCATTAAAAACCAAAGATCACAAAAAATAATTTTAAAAACAATTCCAAAAATCTCACACTTCCATATGTACAACGGAGTCAGAGCACAGTAAAGGGTATTACAAATTCACTAGTACAAAATATGTACAAAAAGTGTATAAAAACACAAATCAGATAAAATACATATCTATTTAAAGTACAAAATGCGTATAATCACCTGCCTGCAGTAATTTTCAAGTGTGCGTAAAAGCTAAGTAGCATACATTGTAGGAGAGGATATAAGAAAGGCTGGTGCTTGAAGAAAGGCTAAAAATCAAGAGTCCCATTTTTCAAAAACCCTCCCATGGAATAACTGATATGAGGATCAGACAGCATTCTTAGAAAATAAAAAGCAGGTTTATATAGATAAAAGTGACAAGTTTTAAGGACAGGTACCAAATATTAATGACTGAAAGGCTGATTAAATTCACAGAAAAAGAAAATATTGACCAATGTTTGAGGAAAAGATTCATCACATGGGCAAAGCAAAATAGACTTCAGGCGATTTAAAATACTGAGCTTACTCTCTGGAGGGAGCGCTGCACTTTCGCTCACCTGCCTCCTTCCCTGGGTGTACAGCCGATTCAGGGCTGACTCAGGAGGGCCACGCTCGAGCACACGGCGGCGGCCATTTTGGATAGGGACAGTATAAAAACAGACGCCCATTGCTTCGCACAGCGAACGCGCACAGCGGGCGCGCCATAGTCGCGCCGGAGTCCAGCCAGAGTCCTGCCCGTCTGCGCTCGTCCGCGCTAGGCTGGGCTCTGGGCTCTGGCATACCCTTTATTGGTGAGTAAAGCCACTATATCCATCATGACTCTTACATACTCCTCCGAAGAGTTATTTGCGCTACGTGGTGCTCCCAATAATAACTGCTCCACCTACCCTTTCCCGCCTCACAAGTTCAGCTGTCCTCGCTGCAACTTTTCACTAAAAACCCCTACCACATGCAGATCCCTCCAACATCAAGGCAGACGAAAGAGACAGGTATGCTCTAGGACAACTTCCACTCGCCCCCTTTTAAGATTTTGGAGCATAAATTGCCGATCCTTACCACAACACAGATACAATATCCACGATTTTCTAGATCAAAATCAACCTGATGCTATATTCCTGACCGAGACGTGGCTCAGAGACTGCTCGGGCCCGGATGTGGCAGACGCCATTCCCTCTAACTACGCCATTCTTCGTCAGGATAGAGTTTCCGGTAGGGGTGGAGGAATTGCAATTATTTACAAAAATGTATACACTTGTAAATTGGTAGACACCACTCAAAAAGATTGTGAATCAGCCCTTTTTAAATTATCCATTACCCCCCAATTTACGCTGTCAGGGCTACTGGTATACCGTCCCCCTGGGACAGCGAGCCCTTGGATAACATCGTTACCGGACTTCCTAGCCCCAGTACTGCTTAAAGCGCCTAATTTCACAATCTTAGGGGACCTAAACATACATTTAGACGACCATGAGTGCCCTAATAGGAATCAGCTTCTCCCTATTCTGGAAGCTTTTAACCTTCAACTTCTAAACACAGGTCCCACTCATTGTGCCGGTCACTTACTGGACCCGATCCTATCTAACCTGTCCCTAGATTGTTCTCGTGAAGCCCTACAAATCACCTGGTCCGACCACTTAGCTGTCCCCTTCTCTTATGACATGGCTGATACAGTAATAAGACCTGAGGTGGAAACTACGCGGCCAGTTCGGAACTGGGGGAAGATTAACTTGCCAGAACTCAATAAACTACTGATCAAAACACTTCCATGTGTTGAACTACCAACTGCCGCTCTCAATTGCGCCACTGAACTCTGGCTAACCACTGCAGTCAATACAGCGCTTCCAATGACATCAAAGCCCGCATTTTCACACCACCCTCCTGCTCCATGGTATTCGGAACAACTTAAAAGCCTCCGCTCACATTGTAAGACCTTGGAGCGTAAATGGAGACAAGGCTATTCTCCTTCACGTAAAGCCACATATAAAGAAGCCTTAAAAAAATACCACTACAGTTGTAAAACTGCTAAAGCAGACTACACAAGGAAAACTGTGACTGATGCACAAAACTGCCCAAAGGTGCTATTCTCTGTTGTCAAAAAATTGACTGGTGCTAACTCGATCCCTCCTCCCCCGGCACTTGATGGCACTCAGTGTCAGTCCTTAGCGGATTACTTCATAGATAAAGTTGATCTTATCTATGAAAATTTCACTACACCTCCAGGTACTATGTACACTGCCCTTGACATAGTCCAAAAATTGGAAAACAATGACACTGATGCAGTAGTCACTACTTGGCAGCCCTTAGACGCCATTTCTTTCCTCTCCTGTTTAAATAGTGTGAGATCGGGCTCCCCACAGGACGCTCTCCCGGCCAAAATATTAAAACAATTAGACCCCCTCACTCATCCCCCCCATCATTAAATTACTCAACGCTTCTCTGAGCGAGGCCCATGTCCCACAACCTTGGAAACACGCCATGGTTGTACCGTTATTAAAAAAACAGGGTGCAGATCCTTCAAATCCTGCTAACTTTCGCCCTATATCTTTGTTGCCAATTTTCTCAAAGATATTGGAGAGACATATAAATTCTCAGCTCTCCAAACTGGTTGAAAACACTGGATTTCTCCATCCTTCTCAGTCGGGCTTTCGGCCTAGGCACTCAACCGAGACAGCCCTCCTGGGGGTGACAGAGAGTCTTAGGCACAGTGTCGATCAGGGAAACACCATGGCGCTCATCCTGCTGGATTTGAGCGCAGCTTTCGACACCGTGTCACATTCCATCCTCATTGACTCTCTGAAATCTCTAGGTGTGGCAGGCCAGGCCTTGGCCTGGCTGGCGTCTTTCCTTAGTGACCGAAGCTTCCAAGTGTTTTCTTCTAAAGCTGCCTCCGCCATTTGTCCTTCCACCCGCGGCGTCCCCCAGGGCTCAATTCTTAGCCCTTTATTATTTAATATTTATGTTAAACCCTTGGCAACCATAGTCGAACAAGCTGGGCTAACCCTGTTTTCCTACGCAGATGACACCCAGATTGTCTTCTCCTTGTCAGGGAGAGACGTAAACAACATCTCCGCACTCAAGTCGGGCCTCACTCTTGTGGCCGACTGGATGCGGAGAAATTGTCTCAAGCTGAATGGGGAGAAGACCGAGGTGGTCATTCTGGGACAGAACAAACATCTTTGGGGTCCTCGCCATTGGCCCATCGAACTGGGAAATGCGCCTACACCATCTACTGCAGTTCGCAACCTGGGCGTCATTATTGACGACAGGCTAACTATGAGACAACAGGCTACTAAGGTCTCAGCCATCTGCTTTTCAACCTTGCGATGGCTTCACAAGATTTTGTGGATGCTCCCCCTCTCCTCTCGCAGAACTGTAGTCCAGGCACTTGTAACATCACGCCTGGACTATGGCAACATTCTCTATTTGGGCGCAGATAAAGCCACTATACATGTGCTGCAGGTGGTGCAAAATGCGGCCGCGCGCCTGCTAAAGAATGTCCCCAGACGCACCTCAGCCACTGCCGCTTTGCGTGACCTCCATTGGTTGAGCATCCCAGAACGCGTTAAATTCAAGGCACTCTGCTATATGTTCAAGGCTAAGCAGGGTAGCGCCCCAGTATATGTTCAGGGGCTGGTAAAACCCTATAGACCCCTGCGCTCATTAAGGTCATCGGACATTGGCAATTTCACAGTACCAAGATGGAAGCTGGCAAAAATGGGAGGCCGCTCCTTTTCCACTCTTGGTCCTAAATACTGGAACTCCCTCCCATTGGCATTAAAATCTGAGACCAACTTACTCCGCTTCCGTAAGGCTTTGAAGACCCTGCTCTTTACTAAGCGTGACCAATAGTCGGCAGAGGCCTTAAGTCAAGGTGACATTCTCTTTTCTTCTACAGTCTATCCCTGGCGCCGGGAAACCCATTGTGGGTAGCTGTGCGCGGTACAAGCTTAAATAAATAAAATAAATAAATAAATCAGATGACCAATAGGAAAACAAAGATAGCTTTTTATAACGTCCAAATGAAATTTAGTCACAAGTGCCCTTTCCCAGACATTATTCACTATAAAATAATTGCTAAAACCCGCAAGACTTTGTTTAATTAGCTACTTGCGCTCTCCAGTTGCAGCTGCCATCCTCATATGAGGCTCCTTCACATTAAACAACCACCCCTCTTAATAGACCTAGGGGATGTGAACAAATAAGGTCTGCCCATGTCTTTCACAGGTTTCTTTACATGGTTTAGCCACAGAATTCGGAGCCAAAAATCGCATACAAAGCAATCGACTATGACTTCATGGTTGAATTATGCTTTCTGGTTATTCCACAATGAAAACCAGAGCAGGAGGGGGCCAGCCTAATGTGGTCAAACACGTAGGCCAAGCCCAACTCCTCATGTAGGAAATAATGAGAACTACTTGGACCTTGTGGCACATTAGGATGTCCGCCAGCCATCCTGTCGTAACAAGGGACCACACGCCATAAGGGCCGGGGTCCCGTATGTGCCATTAGGATGCACCAGCCACAGAGGCAGGGGCATCCTGCATCGCTAACATTGTGGTGGGTGGTGCACTCAGCACCGCCCGCCACAATGTCAGAGGAGGCATGTTGTGCACTTCCAGGCACAACATGGCAGGCACCACGCAGTGCCTGTCATGTTGTGCATGGAACTGCAGGGGGGTACCATAGGTACCCCCATGTGCACCCCCCACCCCCCCGGGGTCCCTGGGCACCCAAAATGGGCCCCCCAAGCAGACTCCGCATGCCTTTCCGTGGTGGCAATGCCTCCACGGAAAGGCATCTGTTAAGACACATTCTAATATGGCTGGCTGTGTCTATTAGACACCACCACCATAGAGAACCCTTTCCCGCCTGGTCGACATGTCGACAGGGCAGAAAAACGGCAGTCGGTCTTTCCGTCCGCTGCGGACCCCCCAGCCATTATAATATGGCGGGGGTAATTTCTGCACGGATGGCAGGTGGATCGCCCCCGCCGGGCCGACGGTGGCTCCCGCCGGTCCGGCGGGGGCGATCCACCCGCTCCTAATGGGGCCCCTAGTCTCCGGAAGCCCTATATTGCATGCCCATATGTCAGCACAAGTCAACATTTCAATCTATACATTTCTTGTAAGGGCAATCTTGGTTTACTGTCAACTTTTAACTTCACATCATACGAAGCCCTAAGGGCATGTTTGGAAGCAGAGGAATTGATTATAGAGACAAGGCCAAACATTTTTGCAGAAACAAAGGTCACCCTCAAGATGCTTTTACCCTTAATAGAAATAGAGCAGACTTTACAACTTTGGACACCGTACACCATATAGTGGATTTGAGCCATCTTGGTTTCAAGGTCCAAACTGTCAATGAAATTCTCAATAAGACCCCGTAGACCACTGGGTGTGCGAACGAGCAGGAAAGTATCATCGGTGTAGAGCACTGTCATAAACTGGAGTGGACGGGGAAGAAGTTCAGGCCACTGATTTAGAAAAAAAAAGAAATCTGTGCCAAAACACAGCCCAGATGCACACCTCGAGACAACCCAAATGTGTCTGTATACTTCCCCTCATTTTCATATGTGACCACTGCTGAAACCCCACAGTGTAGGGCTTGTAAAAAGCCAACCAAAGGCTGAGGCAAGCCTATCTGGGGGAGGATACACCTTAATTTAGAGCTATTTACATCATCAAAAGACCTACTTAAATTCATGAATACAAGGAAAAGGGAAACCTTCTTTCCAATCAATAGGCTGAGGTTTAGGTACTGTTCCTGAGCCCTTAACTCTTCCCTGAAACCATATTGCACCTTACTAACGCCAGTCTGTTGGGCCAAGGTCTGTATCCTGTGCAGGATGATCCACCCAACAACGTTGACTCGCAAGTTCCATGATGACTGCAGAAATCCTGCCATTTGCCCAGCTTAAATATTGGAACTATGATAGCTAATTTCCACAAAGCAGGAATCCTGCAAAGTACCATGGCGCTCACAGTGTTGGTTTAATAGGGGTCCACAGAGCAATATTCTTGTTATACAGATCACGTGGGACCCCATCAGGACCGGGCACCTTTCTAGATGGACTGTTACCTATGTCAGTGATACTCTTCAATGTTAAACCTGAAATGTAGGGGAAATGGGAGGGGGGTTCTCAACCAAATCCACACACCTTGTGTTCTGAAAAGAAAAAATACATTTAAAGCTGTTGGTTGAACTGTCTGCATTAATATTGGTCCCTTATCCATCACTTTTAGAGTTTAGAGTTTTAGAGTTCATTGACCTTCTCCCATTCACGATTGCCTCAAAACTCCTGAAATCCTTTTCTTTATAGGTTCTTAACAAGCTTGCCTATGATACCTCCTTTATGGCCTGTTTTCTTTTATTTAAAGTCATTTTGTAATCATGCATTGCTTTAGCTATGGTATCTCAATTTCTAGGACTGTGGTTAAGGGCAAGTCACAGGCAAAGATTAGCTGCTGTTCATTTCCTGCCAAACCAACATGGCTGGGTAGATTTTGCTGTTAGGGAGGGTTTAATAAACGCATGTAGGATGTAAAAGGCCTCTGTTGTGCCAATTGTCAGGTGGTGAACAATAAGCAGGTGACCAAGAATCATGCTGAGGTAAGCCCTTGCGATAGTCATCTAGAGGGAGGTAATATTCACCGCCTGCCACCCGAGCCTAAGTTACTTATTCGTCGGAGTTAGATCTGCCACGCCTATGTTTGGTCAGTTGGAGGCTATCCGGGAGGCAAAAGGCTAATTTTTTAGGGTTATGGCTACTAAGCACACTTTTCACAGTGCCACCTATACCCACGTACTCAGCCATTGTCTTTTTAGTGAAAATATAACAGATGATGGTTTCGTGTTCCCAGCATACAAAAGTAGGTATTTGTGCCTGGGGATCACCATCGATTTCAGCCAAATCATAAAGATCAAATGCAGGTACATTGTGCAGCAATGACTGGCCCCTCTGTTCTGCACTCTGTCCAAAGAAAGTAATATCAATTGCCTGAAAGGGATCCCACTGGGTTACATTGTGGCCTAACTTTGCATTGAATTCTCCCCCGAAAACCACATGGAATTTACTCACAATACGACCAGCTATGTATCTTACAATTTCTAAGCCATAAAACAGAACCTGTATTTGCAACTCAATCCCACTCCAGGATTGTGAAAGTAAATGAGAAATAAATTAAGCCTGTTGGCAGGACTTTCTATAGTATTAGAACTCCGGGTGATTGCAGATAATTGGGGTTACCTTGAACAGCTCAGAAACACAGACCATGATTGCAAAACCACCTGAGCTCTGCTCCAACAGAATGGGTGGCAGTTTATCACAAAAGATTTAAACTTGTCCAAAACAATATCCCTCTGGTGCCAGGTTTCCCGTAGCATCATAATATCAAAGTTTGAGATATAGTTAAACCAGTTCAGGTCCGAACAATTTGTGCTTAAACCAGCAAACCAGGTGTGTCAGTGAATCTTTGGTTTGCAAAAGCTCCGGGGAAATCTCCCTGTGTGTTATCACTTCCATATTGCTGTAGACCATAGTTAGGTTTCCCACTGCAGCAGACAGGTGACGGTTGTTAGGCAGTCACTCTATATACTCTAGGCTTATTACAGGGTGTATCTATTTTCTGTGTGGTCAGGTTTTGGATTCCTGCAGTTGATAAACACACAGTCCACACTGGAATGTTTGGTTAGAGGACCAATCCAGTCGACTCTCCCAACAATGAAAATGTCATTGTACTCTGAAATACTGAAATCAGTGTTCCTTGTTAGCCAGCGATATACCTTATTTTGAAAATAGCCATACGTTTCGACCCAGGTTGTATGTAAGCGTGGGACATTTGTCAACAATGCAACAAAGAGGCAATATTCAGGTGGAGTATTAACATAGGGACAGTTGGTGCTATCCTCTAGTAGTGGCTGCCCTCCTGATTTGGTTGCAGGGACAACGTTCCCATACTTTGAAGCCTCATATAGGGCATTCCTCCTCACAAGCCCATTTGTGGATCTGCCAATAGAATCAGTAGGTGGAGTGACCATGACCACCTACTGGACCATGACCATAAGTGTGTGGAGCCCGGTGCACGTGCCCTTGCATGATCTAACATTTTTGGGGCAGTGTTTGGTGGCATTGCCTCCTCTACCCTGGTAAACATTGGGGTTATGCTGTTACAATTGGGTAATTTTGTGATCACTTGCTCCATGCTTGCTATTTTCTCCACCAGGTGGGTAACACAAATGTCGGTCAGGGCTTTTATCTTTTCAAAAATCCAATCCCAGTTGGTATTATTGGTAGTGCCACTGTTTTCCCTGGGAGACGGGCAAAATTCAGCTTCAGAAATTTTTTGTACACAAGCAACTTTGTTTTTCTTTTTTGTTTGAGTTTCTAAGGGACCCAACCTTGGCACTACAAATGCCTCTAGTCTGGAACTTCCTCTTAGCAACGAGACCTCCTTCTCTGATTGCAAGAAGTCAAGTTCAAGAAAACTTTATTCGGTTTATAATTCAAACCATATAAGTTGCACAACATAAAAACGATATAAGAGACAGTACATATGTTGAGATGACAACCAGAACAGCAGTGATAGTTAATAAATAGCTAAAAAGGCCAGAGGAAAACACACTTTACAAATCCATATAATTCCTTGAGTTAACAGTAGCTTTTAAAAATCCCACCATAAAAAATAAGCAGTCCTCTTACAATAGTTGCAGATACACCAATGCAGGACGAGCCTGTCTAAAATTAATTATTTTTAAAATTGGAACCAGATAGCGTTTACAAGGGGAAATCATAAAATTTACATAAACATATAACATGCAGCATATCCTGAGGAGACTGTCCTTCGCAGCCGCAGGAAGCTGCCACATTGCCTCTAGTAAAACTTTTGGGTCTGGCAAGCAAGAGGTGAAAAAGGTTCAGCCGAAACCTAGTTAGGAAAAATTTCTCATGTGTGGACAGAGACCCCATAAGGTATGGCTCTACCCCAGGTGTTGTTTTAAGTATTATATATGTCCCACACTAGGTTTCTGTACCTCTTTAGCTTTCCTTTCCATCTTCCTCTCTGACAGGAAAGCTGCCTTAGTTGCCTCCAAGTCCCTCTTGGTGATACTTTCAGGATTGAAGAATAGGTTCCCCCGCCATAACCTTCCAAAACTTTTCTTAACATAACTCGGCTCGTATTCCGTGGCTGAGCTATCAAGGGACATGCAATCTTTTATAATCAGGTGGGTCAGGGAGAGGTCTATATTCAACCAACATTTTAACCAGCAAATCAAAGGTCGCAAAGAGAGTACATCGTTTACATGAGGGACACCCAGCTCCTCATGGACCACTAGGTTGGATGTACCCCGTGGAACACATAATAAGCGTTTCAGAAAATCGTTTTCCACTCCTTGGAGGGTATCACCAGCCTTATATCCCCATATTTTGCTGCCATACGTAGCTATGCGCTACAAAAGGGGATGGCCTGGCTTTTGGCTGATACACTTGCAGCATAGCTCCTGTGGTTTTTTTCCCTAATTTGGAAGCAAAATTAAAGATTGATGAATTCCCCCTGACCAGGTCCCCTTTCTTTCTGTAATAAAGGGCCCCAATTAAGCTTGCATCAAAGAGGACCCCTAGATAGGAAAACACGTTTGTACGGGGAA
Organism: Lissotriton vulgaris; assembly: GCF_964263255.1. Classification (NCBI taxonomy): domain Eukaryota; kingdom Metazoa; phylum Chordata; class Amphibia; order Caudata; family Salamandridae; genus Lissotriton; species Lissotriton vulgaris. The sequence goes on along the minus strand of NC_141689.1, from coordinate 1,368,026,388 downwards.
TCTTAGAATCTCCCACTCTGAATTGGAAATTCCTCTTACCAGAATACCCCACTGCATGACATAAGATTTGGAATTATTAATTGCCAAATCCCTATCTGACATATATCCCGAGAAGGTGGATAAAAGCTTTTGTAACCCCTTTTCAGTCCTGGATATAAGAACGGCATTGTCCACATACAGCAGGACGGGTATCCCACACCGTCCTACACTGGGGTAATCAACCCCTTTTGCCCTTAATACGCTATCCAGTTCATTAAAATAAAAATTAAATAGAAAAGGGTCCAAAATACAGCCTTGCCGGACACCCTTTTTAATATTAAAATCCCTCGTAACACGCAAATCCTGTTAGAACCTGACATTGGCTTTATTGGACTTGTGCAGGTCCTCCAAAAAAATTAACAACACTGTTCTCCACTTCCATTGCCCTCATGGACTGCCAGAGCTTATTCCTGTTAACGCAATCAAATGCCGATGACAGGTCCATGAAGGCAAGGTAAATGGTCCCAGAGCGAGCTACAGTATATTTACTCAGAATAAGAAATAAATTAAGACACTGAGCAACAGTTGACCGTCCCCTTCGAAATCCATACTGAGCTTCTGACAAAATATTGTTATCCTCTGCCCAGGATGGTAATCTCTGAAGGAGGACCCTACCCACCACTTTTACCACTGAATCTATAAGTGAAATGGGTCTGTAACAATGGGTACTGCTTCTGTCACCTTTTTTTAAAAATAGGAACTATGGTAGAGGTTGCCCACAACTGAGGACAGCCATACTGTGCTGCAGCGTTAAAAACTGACTCCAGTATTGGGGCCCAGAAGGAAGGGTCTGACTTAAAAAGATCTGGGGGATCCCGTCAGGGCAGGGTGCTTTACCAACAGTTAAACCTGTTATACCTTACATAATTTCACCCCTCTCAAATCTTATTGCTGCCTCTTGAGTGTCACGAGACTCCCTGTAACTTTTCTAATTTGGACAGCCTATCTTCAACTGAGCTTATTTTCTGGAATATGGGATCTATTAGGGTAGTTAACATAGTTTCTAACCTACCTCAGAAGTCCCCCTCCAGTATACTAACAGATGATGGCTCTGCCCTATTCTCATTCAAGATAATAGGAATGCCCTCGCTTCTAACACTTGTATAAGGAACAACAACGTCAGTCCTCCCCTTTGTGCCCAGTATGTTTTTTTTTGGCTTCAAGGCTCCCCAAGTCTTACTTATTGCAACAGGGGTGTTATTAGGGCGGATGGTTTTCGCTTTTGCTTTCTGTCCTCTAGATCTCAATTTAGAATTAACTGGGCTGGGTTCCTGCTCCAAAGATGTAGAAGAAACTGAAATATTCTGTGCTACTGGGTCAGCAAGTAAAGAATGACTCAACCGGTCTAGCGGCATATCCTGGTTTAGAACCGCAGGAGCTTCGGGGAGAGCAGGAGTAAGAGAAAGCCTACCAGGCGAGTTAAGAGGCTCCAGTGATAACCTGCGCTCAGTTAGTATCATTTCATTATTGAGGACAGATTCAGCACTCGTTAAAAAGGCATCTAAAGTTCCTACCACGCTTTTCCCCGGGATTAAATTCTGCCTACTCTTTTTAACTGAATTATGAGCGTTTTAGGGATTATTTAGGCAACTCCTTACTACAGTACAGATTTTGCCAGTAAGAATAAAGTGACTGGAATAAAGTGACTAGTGCAGTGTTAGAGCATGTACAATAAAAAAAGAAAGGGGAATTACATAAATCTATACTGTTCACAGTTTTAAAATGTTCCTCAGGACGATATTTAAAAATGTATACTGTAAATGATTAGCATTACAACTGTGCAATTGAACACCTCAAGAACACTAAAATGTGCTATGCAAGTAAAAGGTTCTATCTCCACAAGCAATATCGTTCTCAAATTTTTAAATTTGTATCGTCAGTGTAGGCCACAAGGTCTAGAGTATACAGGTGGTCAATCACTCCTTGGCCATATCAGCATCTCAAGTTAAATGCAAATAATAGTTCCCAGAGCTGACAGTACCTGCACAGGGGTCCAATCTGGCCAAAAAAAGAAGGGGTGGCCCAGATCAGCCTCTTCCTAACGTTATGGGCACTCAAGTACTGGCTCCTGACGCACTGCACAACGTCAAAGGCATGTCCCGAGCAGAGGCTACTGGATCTAGTAGTCCTGTGGTCCCAACCTCAGGACGCCGTTCCTCTCTCAACTCTGGAATCCTGGTGACTAAGGATAATGACTGTTGCCCTCACAGCGGATAGGCTGAAGTGCATAAGATTACTGAGCCCCTTCACTTTTGCAGCCGGTGGGTTCCTTTTGGAAAATACTTCCCTTGCAGTGTGAACAGGTTTAGAGGGGGGGGGGCAGGCCCAGCCTCGTCCGGTCTCTGACGGGCCGTCCCTTGGCCTGGGCTTTGCTCGCACACGTCCCACAGTGCGGGAGCCCGGGGATCCTTTTAAGCGCCTCCTAGCGCTTGATTGACACGTTGGCGGCGTGTGCGCCGCAAGAAATGCCGGGAGGTGAAGTCCCGGCGGTCCGCGATGAATCTCTGGCGGTGGCGGCGGCCCCCAAAACACCAATGGGCAAAGGTGTTGACAGCACAGGTCAGTGCGCAGGTAATTTGCAATGTCCCAAGTTCAACAGCGAGCGAGATTGCAAGAAGTCGAGATCACTTACAATCTGCAAAAGGATCACAGCTCTACCAACAAGATCTTTCTCTGCTGCAGCATTGTGAGTTATTGCTGGGTTGCTCAGAGCACCGGGGTGATGAAAGGGTGAAAAAGGAGGAAAGGTAGCCAGTAGTTTGCCTTGGTCGAGGGACAGGTACTTTTTGTCTAAATTTATTTCATTGGTACTCCAACTGCTCTGGCAAGGAAAGTGCCCAAAGTTGAGCCTACAAGTGTGGTAGATACTTTCGTTGTCTTCCCAGCCACCCAGCATTTTTCTGTCCCCATAGCCCTAATAAGACAAATAGTCCTCCCTGGATATCAAATAGTTCAACAGAAAGGTTAAGTCCTAAATACTATGTCTCCCTAGTGGAAATAGAGGAAAAACAAATTGACATCAGCAAAATCAGAGTCCAGTACATTTATAAGAGGGTATTCAGTATTTTTTGTATGACCACATACCTTCCAAACGATGTTATCCTACAGCAAGAGGGGTGGTCCGCCTCCTCTGAGCGATGATGGGCGTAGATGGGCCTGTCTTGGCCCAGTCATTACCGGGCGCGTCCTGCACCATGGGGGAGTCAGTTCGCCTGAGAGCAACTGAGTGGAGGTACAGCCCCTCCTTCACCTGCAAGGGCTTGTGGGAGTTGAAGTTTTCGCCCTGGAAAAGAGTTGTATTTGACATTGATGGATTATTGGTGATTCTTTGCGAGGGATTTATTAAGAAATCACCCGGAGTTGAAGAAAGAAGACAACTACAGGTAGAATAAAATGTAAATATAAAAAAAACCGCCAATTGAATTTACGTAAATTGTCAAAAAACAGGAGAGCAATGATTCTAACAATTAGTACATTTTAGAAGTGTAAAATGTAAGGAATATTATCTAGGTAGTCTGAAGCTCCTAACACAGGAAACTGTTGTTTTTTTCTCAATAGTCTTTTCTACATCTCTTTACCATTTTAGGAAATTCAAGCATTATGACTACCTGTCAGAGGTTGTGCATTTTCATTTCATGAAAACTTTGATCCTTGTCACATTTTCCAAGAAAATGACAAAGGTTGGGATTACTTTTACCTATCGAACTGTTAAAAGAATTATGGCAATACTCAAAGGCATTGTTTGATTTTGCACCTCGCTTTAAGCAGGTCAAGTAGCAATTCCACCATTCAGAATGAAAATGTGGTTTTCTTCTGTGACCCAAACAGCTTAGATAGCCAATCCATGCGTCTTCAAAGTAATTTATAAGTGGTGCCTATATCTCTTAACTATGAGCTTCAATATTCTCATTGTATAATTGATGTGTAGAAATTATCTACACATTCAGGAGGCACAAAATACTCATGGCCTAATTAGGATGTTTGTCGGTAAGCCTCCGATCGCTTGTTGGAGGCTTTCCAACCGACATACTTGGTTTGAAGACCGACCGCTGTGTTACGATCATGGCAGTCGGAATCCAAAATGGCAGGTCAATCTGACTGGCTTCCGATGGGCTCAAGGACCCCGTCTGCCAGTCGGAACCGCCACATACTCCCTTACGGACTATGTTGGCGCCTTCGGGATTATGTTGTTAGTTGACAACAGGCTTTTCATTTCGGGCTTTCCAACATGGATAGCCTGTCAAAAAGTGACTTTGGGGTCCCCCAGGCAGGGCCCCCTACTGCCGCAGCCCCTGTTTTAGGGCCGGGGGGAACCTATACTGCCCCCCTGTACCTCTCTGCAGGGGGCAGGGATTTATAGAAACTCCCATTTCTTTATTGGAGCTTGTGATGCAACCATTTTTCGACTGCACCACAGACAATCTCCCATAGAGAAATGGGATTTTGTGACTACACCATGTGTAGTCGTCGCATCATAATTGCGGTTTTGGTCCGCTGACCCGAGCCATAATATTTTACAAAGCAGTTAGTTTTCTAAGTGCAAATTTAAGTTTAATGTTTGAAATAAAATCCTCATCTATGGATTTTCTTTCCAATAAGCCTGGGAAAAGTGGAAAATTATCCTTGCATTTTGGTATTTGGGTATGTCTTAGTCATAGTATTACTCATTTGTAATTCTAAATCAATTAAGAATTTCTGAGGAATTTTATTTACTGTTTTGGATTTTACTAATGACAAAAATTATGTATAGGTTGAAGATTGTTGTGAGGCAGTAAATGGGACAGTTGTGGCATTTATGCAAGCTTGAATAGTGTAAATTTGGGTGAATGGATAGAGGTGGATTTATTTTTAAAATGCCAATCATCATCCAAATCGGACTATTTTTAAGGATAGCAGTGTTATATAATGTACCAAAGATCACTATGCAGTTTGGAGGTTTGCTGTTATCATAGAGAAGGAAAGTTTCCTGGTTGAGGGGCTCTGTTAGTTATGGGGGAATATTAATGTCAGAATATGTTTGAGGAGTTACTCTATGGAGATTACTCATCTGTTTTTGTCATTGTCTCAGCCTTCTTAAATTTGTGATTCTACTTGCAACATGCATGGGGATGTTCCGAGCTACCTCCTTCAAAAATGATCTACAGTGTTCATTGGAGGTGGCTGCAATTGATTATATCTGTTGAACATTCTCTCTGATGTCTAACTCCTTTGCAGGGGCAGACTGTTTATGCTTGGTGGGTTTCTCCACTGTGTCTTCAAGGGTAACTTATGTGCCTTTGTAACCTGTTGAGAAATATCCAACGCACCTCCAATGACCCTCGGGCTCAGTTAATTTCTCTTTACTATCAATGTACACATCACATTTTAAAAGCCTATTTCCCCTTTTGAATTGCACATATCGGGCCTCACATGGATTTTCCTTAGTTTGTTGATCGGAAAAGCAGACAGAAAAAGAAAATCATGTGTATTAATATAATTTTGGATATATTGTACTCCTTTGTTGTTGTACCTGTAGAGAGAAACATTATTTTTGTTAAGAGTTTAAACCTGTTGAAAATCAGAAATGCAATGTTATGTTGTTGATTCTGGAAAAAAATAATGTTATGGTATGTCCCTTTTTCACAAAGAAAATGTGTTTACTATTAACATTATTATTTATTGTGAAATATTTTGTCTTCTTTTTGTATCTTTGACTCTTGAAGGCTGGTTTTCTGAGGTTTATTGTTGGGTGGAAGTTTGTGCAGGTTGCATATTTAGCGTTTTTGGCTTGCTTGTTGTTTGTTGGATTCTTTGTTCGAATTCTTTGGTGAGAAAGAAAATTGTATAATATTTTTGATTTCTATCCAGCATGTTTTTTTAAGTGTTGGTTACTTAGATTTAAAACTGGGAGTTCATAATGTATTACCTTTAGTAAGGTTCTTGCTGATTTTTAGCAGTTGCAATTACATCTGTTTTAGAAGATGGATGTTTTTAAGGTTATAATTTGTTCTTCAAGGTTCTAAATGGTAGAAATAAAATTGCACATTTTTTCCTTCCAGTCTGTTTTCATCAACTTCCCCAAGTCGGCAAGGGGCAACGGATATAATAATATAGCTGTCCCCCCTCCCATCTCTGTCCAGTATCCACCATGGTATAAGGCAGAGTTAGCATAGTAAATCTGCTGCCCAGTCACTGTCCAGCACCTGCATCAAGTTGGCACAGGCTGAGTTAGAATAGTACATCTGACCCTCCAGTCACTGTCCAGCACCTTTCCCGAGATGGTACAGGGTGGAGTTAGGAACAAAGCATCAAACAACTACTTTACCTATCCAAACGTGAAATAAATCAAAAATTACATGCAAGCACTCTTGTGAAATACCATTTTTTATTTATTTTAGGTTTTTATAGAGCGCGTAGTCACCCTCGAGTATCCCAGCGCTGAAACCTCGGACTCCTAAGGGGGGGGCACAGGAAAGCTTCGAATAAATCAGGGAAAAAGGAGGGTTTTGAGGGACTTCCTAAATCGTAGGAGGTTTGGTTCAGCTCTGAGATTCGAGGGGAGAGCGTTCCATTTTCTGGCCGTGTTTACCGAAAATCTGCGGCCGCCGATGCGTGTTTTCTTCACCCTAGGGACAACGATAAGGTTTCCCTGTTCAGACCGGAGCGCTCTCGGCGGTCTATATGGAGTTATCCAAGTGCTCAGAATGGGGGGACCAGCGTTGTGCAGGACCTTGTGTGCCAGGCAGAGGGCCTTGAAGGCAACTCTTTCCCTCACGGGGAGCCAGTGAAGTTTCCTTAGAGCAGGTTTGGCCGATGTTCTTGCTGGGGTGTTTGTGAGCAGGCGGGCTGCGGCATTTTGGGTTTTTTGTAGTATTTGGAGGGTGGCTTCCGGCGCCCCGAGGTAAATAGCGTTGCTATAATCCAGTCTTGCTAACACTAAGCCTTGAATTAGCAGGAGGCGGGACTGAAATGGTAGTAGGGGGAGCACCTTTCTGCATGATCTAAGTAGCCCATAGCAGATGCCGGCTGTTTTCCTAGCCTGTGTCTTAAAGGTGAGATCTGTCTCCAGCCACACACCCAGACTCTTAACCTCTGTCTTAGGGGAGGGGGGGTCACCCATACAGGCGGGCCAGATGTTAGGGGGGAGACTCGAGGTTTTGTGACCGAGGAGCAGGATCTCTGTTTTTGACCCGTTGAGCTTTAGGTCAGAGTCGCCCATCCATTTATGGACGGAGGAGAGGCAGTCTCGCAGGTTGGAGGGCTTTAGATTGGGGTGTGAGAGGGTCACGACCAGCTGAGTGTCGTCAGCGTAGCTGACGATCGTGACTCCGAATGGGGCGACCAGCTCCTCCAGTGGGGCCATATACACGTTGAAAAGCGTGGGGCTCAGTGACGAGCCCTGAGGCACTCCACACCGGAGGGGGATTGAGGGTGAGCTGCTTTCTCCCTCCCAGACTTGGAAGGAGCGTCGGGAGAGAAAGGATGTGAGCCATCTCAGCGCACTGTCTTGTACACCAGAGTTCTCTAGGCGCTGGGCTAGGACCTGGTGGCTGACAGTGTCGAATGCCACGCTAAGGTCCAGGAGGACCACTGCCACTGATCCTCCTGTGTCCATGATTTCCCTCGCGTTTTCTACGGCCGCCAGGAGGGCGGTGTCTGTGCCCTGTCCTGGTCTGAAGCCTGTTTGGGAGTTTTTTAGCAGATGGTTTGCCTCTAAGAAGTGGGACAGCCTTTTATTTGCAAGCTTCTCCGCGACCTTACCTATCCAAGGAAGGAGCGAGATGGGTCTATAGTTGGATAAGTCCGTGGGATCTAACGACGGCTTTTTCAGAAGACCTTTAACAACGGCCTCCTTCCAGCTTTGTGGGACTTCTCCTTGGGCAAACGAGGTGTTAATGAGGGCCGTGAGTCTAGCTGTAATGGTCCGAGCGATGTTTTTAGTGAACCGTACGGGGACTGAATCGCTGGGGGCCCCACTTTTCGTGGCTGCTAGAGTAGTTGCCACTTCTTCTTCTGTGACTGGTCCGAATGAGGCTAGACAAGGGGGTTCGGGTTTGTCCGTGGGGTTTCCTGACGTGAGGGCACGATCCTTGGCTATTCCAGGGGTGGCCTGATTGGTGGCAGGTAGGGAGGAAAGGATTTTCTTAATTTTATTGTCGAAGAAGTTAGCCAGGTTAACGCATTTCTCCTCGGCTGCTTTGGGATCCAAGGGTGTCTGCGGGGGGGCTGGGACATGGAGGAGCTCTTTAAGGATGGAAAAAGTCTCTTTGGCGGAGCACGAGGAATTCTTTATTCTTTCCTCAAAGAAGGAGCTTTTTGCGTTGTGGAGGGCTTGTTTGTAAGCCTTCATAGCTGTTTGATAGGCGTTTTTGTCCGTCGCCAATTTGTTTTTTCTCCATGTTCGCTCCGTTTTTTTGCACTCCTTCCTAAATGTGCATTGCGAATCCCCAGAGGCCTGCGTATAGCCCTTAAACCATCGTTATGTAAAAATTCGAAGCCCTTTCAAGAAAAATGGTAAGGAATCCTAAATAAATGCAGTCTTGACCTGATTTTATTAATCATGGAAGAACTGTCTAGCATTCTTGTTGATTTAAACAAAGAAATTAAAGAAGTTGAAAGAGAACTAATGGAAATGACATCCTCCGAAGATTGGTCTAACATACTGGAAGATATAAAAACTCAACTGGAGAAACACTCGAGGGAAATCAATGAAAGGAAAGTAAGAAAATATCGACGAGACAACCTGGACTATAAGCTCGGGGAGGTCTACACATGGGCGGAAGTCTACGCCCAGAGACGACGAAATAGACCATACACACAACAAACGGACAACTCATCCTCTGGAAGTGATACATCAACCAGATCACAAAAAAGAGTCTCAATAAAAACACCAGTATCCACACACCAACAACAAACAGAGGATGCTACAGCCCCACAACCAACATCAAGCTCTTTTTTAGCACAAGGCCAGGACGAAAGAGGAGACCCCGGCGGAGTAAAAGAAAAAGAAAAGGAACACCCAAACTCAAGGAGTACGACTCTCCCGAAGAAAAAGAAAAACACCTAGTCATAAACTTCTTTGACACAATACTTGGACCCAATGAAATCAAATTGCTTGAGAAAGGCACGTCATTCATCCCAACAACGAATACTCAACTACTGGAACTAGAAGTGAGGACTTTCAAGTTTATGCGCAAACTAAAGTTAAGGCACTTTTATGAAAACATATTACCGATTCAGGACCAACAACCTACTGACCAACTTTTGGGTTTAAGACCAAGTAGCACTTATCAAGCGCCATAAATGTTTGGATCTTTTTGAAAATTTAGTTAAACAAGACCTGACCAAACTCAACTTCCATAAAAAATACAAAAAAAACATCACGCAAAAAGATATGGACACCTTGAGAAAAATCGCAAATAACAGAGATATCATATGCATAAAGGCTGATAAAGGAGGAGCATTGGTAATCCTCAACATGGAAATGTATGAACAAAAGGTAATGGAACATATCTTGGATAAAGATACGTATATGAAACTGGAGGGCAATCCCACTAACAATTTTAAAGAGATCCTAAAAAACATACTGGATAAAGCCCTGGATGAGGGCACAATAAACGCAAAAACATACAAATATCTGCTACAAACACATCCCAAAACTTCATCACTCTATATGATTCTGAAAATACATAAATCCCTTGAAGATCCCCCTCTGAGGCCCATTGTGTCTACCAGAGGAAGCCTACACAAGCCTATAGGAAAGTTCCTTGATAGATATTTACAACCCACGGTAAGAGGAATGACCAGTTACATCGAGGATACAAAGGATTTCTTATTGCATCTGCAAGCCATTGAAATGAATGAAAACGACAATTTAATCATGTGCACAGCTGATGTAAAATCGCTGTACACCTCCATCCCACACGCGGGACGAATAGAAGCGATGGAAATGGATATTCTTAACACAGACATCGAACCTTCCATGCAAAAATTCCTTATGGAACTATTTATTTTACCCTGTATCAAAGTTATTTTGAATACCAAAATGAATGGTATCTCCAACTCTCTGGCACGTCCATGGGAATTGCGCTGCACCAATATACGCAAGTATTTACATGAAGCAATATGAAGAGACACATATATACCCACACCCCATCTGGAAGAAAAATACAAAACTACTAGTAAGATACATCGACGATGTTTTCAAAATATGGAATAACACTAGAGAGAAACTTCAGGAGGCCCTCATAGCACTTAATGGCATCGATGACAGAATTCAACTTACCTGGGATATCCAAAATGAAAAAAATCACTTTTCTAGACGTAGAGATTACCCTAACCAACACAGGCATAGAGACAGATCTCTTCAGAAAATCTACGGATAGAAATTATTCATTACATTATTCAAGCTTTCACCAAATGCCTTTGAAAAATCACCTACCGTTTTCCCAAATGTTACGTGCAAAGAGAATAACATCAAACAAGGTCACAGCCATGGTCAGAATTAATGAAATGGGACAAAGATTTGAAATGAGAGGTTACCCAAAAAACATTGTGGAACAAGCGAAGGAACGGGCAGAACTAATTCCAAGAATGAACTTATTGATAAACACTGAAAAAACTCAAGACCATAGAATGGTTATGGTTTCAAAGTTTTCGACATTGAGCCCAGCTTTTAAAAAAATCATTCTAAAACATTGGCCAATCCTTAGTATGGAACCGGACTTCAAATCATTGTTCAAACAACCTCCTATTTTTGCATATTCAAGAAATAGTAACCTAGGAGAACTACTCCGAAGCCAGAAGTATACAAAGGCACCAAAGCTTGCATGAACTGTAACAATTGCGATAATATTATCAAGGGAAACACGATAACCCACCCCATGAAAGGGTTCAACATTAAATTGAGAACCAACACCACATGTGATTCAGCTAATGTCATTTATCTTGTCATGTGCCCATGTGGCAAAGCCTATGTCAGAAAGACGGAGAGAAAGAAAAAGACTTGTATCAACGAGCACAAATCTAACATCAGGACTAAAAATGGGAAATCATCTGTTGCATCCCACTTTAATGAACTGAAACATCATATCTCTCAATTAAAGTTCCTCAAACAAGAAGGCAGAGACAATAACAAACTCTTACTACAGAGAGAAAACTTCTGGATATTTAAATTAAACTCCATGAAACCATATGGTTTAAATGACCGTTTGGAATTCACATGCTATTTGTAATCATTTGTAATTACGATGTGCCATTGTAGCCTATTCAGGCTTTTGATGTAATGTTCCATTGTTGCAGTTAGGATACAATACACTTTAAGCATTCATTACGTTGTATTAAACCACGTCGCACACAGATCGCCAGACACACAGTTTAACCCCACTATACTTTACCACTTCTTAATAACTTTGTTCGATATTCTTTAAGTATTATTTCTGGCAATGTGATTTTGCCACTCTAATATGGACGCCATCCTCATGAACTAACAATTTAGTCCGTCGTTCAGATCGGTGCCTTACATTTACATATCACGCGGCTACGTGATCTTTATTGACACGGAAACCGCCGACAACGCAACGCGAAGAGTTTCACAGAACAGAGGATAACGCGTAACTGCTTGGCGTCTTTTGCTAAAGTAAGTTTATCGGGTGTAATGAGCAGTCTCACGCTGTTACATTTTGTTTTAATCTTTGTCACTAACGCTTCGTTTTTTCTGACAGCACACTGTTCAAACTTTATGAACACACGTGAGTTTGTATTTACCATTCTATTTTTTTACACAGCACCAACGGGCCCAATAATGCACTGAATCACTGGATTAAACACATACGACACAGTACACTGTTAAACATTGGTTATGAGATGATATGAACATATGTACAGAGTATCAAGATGCTATGTCCTTTACGTTTACAAATAAGCTCCCGGAAGAAGGGCATACTGCCTGAAATGCATTGGAGCAGATATAAAAAGAATCATATATGTACTGATCATATAAAACTTTGAAACGGAATGAAATACAATTCTGATTAAGAAGCGTTTGTTTCAGTGATCTAACTGCGTGATCACCAATACCTGCACAATGGTTTTCCTAGCACTTCAAGGGAGGAGGTCCATAATATTTCTTACCATTTTAAGGATGTTGAAACATTTTACTGCAATATAGGCTATCTGTTGTTCAAAAGACAACTTAGGGTCAAATCAGACTTCCAAGTTCTTTATAAAACTTTATTCGATCTTACAATTAAGATTACAAAAGTATATAGCAAACAATTTAATCCAAACCAATGAAATAGACAGCAATTAATTTCTAAAATCGTCCTAAAGATGTCAAAACAGTAAACATTTTGAATAGACAGTAAAGAATACATCAGAGCATATAACATTTTTGATAAAATGCTAGTTATTTAAAATATATAGATTAATCATCTAAAATCCAGATCCAGCTGTTTCCTCTTGCCCATGCACGCCCACCAGTAGCGCGCCACAGCGTAACAAACTAAAGGATTGGGTAATGACATTAAAAAGTATAATGCTACTCGGCACTGTCTCAGATTAAACCGTTTTAAAATCGGAAAATATATATCAATACGCTCTTTTTCATACAAACCACAAAAAAGGTTAAATGTAAATCAAACTGAGGTGACTTCCCGTCACAAGGCAGTGTAATAAATCAGAGTGTTTAAACCTTTTTGAAAGGAAACCCAACATTAAAGGGAGAAGGTTCAAACGAAAGTGAATTAAGATAAACTTATGTTGCATAAATGGGATATCCACTAGATACGAATAACCACCGTCTAGCAGGGAAGGGACCAGTTGATAAGTGAGGACCGACTGTTTAGTATACTTCATCTGCCATCTAAAATAATGGGCCCTCCTAATAAAAATATCCATCAATTTACCCTAGGATTTTTTTTTACAAAATAGAGGATCTTTAAATAATTCTACTTGACCCATGTTTGTCAGTTCCTGCTCTACATAAGTTAACCATTTAATTTTACCACAGTCCTCTAGTTTTAAGCAATCATCGGTAATATTTTGTGTTAAAGTGTCCCGGTTCCAAACAGAGAGCCAGAGGAGAATTGATGCCAGCTTAATCGAGTCAGTAATATAAGGTGAATCCAACTCAATGTGAGCGATATAATGCGAATAGGATTGAGGTAGGGACACTAATGACTTAAAAAACGTATTTTAAATAGCTTGTAGGGAGTCATTGGGGGCCATGCCCCCCACCCCTGCCCCATAAGTTGCTGCAGATTTTGCTTTGGGCTGGTAGATGTTCCTGATTGGGTTTAATGGCTTAGAGCCCAATTTCTGTGAGAAAGCCTTAATCACAATTAGACTTCTCTCAAGACCCAACGCTCTTCCCTCCACTAGTTGTTGCCATGTCTGATTTTTATCAAGAAGGACCCCCCAAGTAAGAGAAGGAGCCCACTATCCCAATTTTTCCCCGAGTCCATATAAAAACTGGGTATTTTATCATGTCTTCCTGTCCCTGCCGCAATTACAAAGGACTTAGTTGGATTTACTTGGAGGTTCATCGAAGCCATGAAGGACGTATAGGCTGAAATGAGAGTCTGGAGGCCTATCCCTGTTCGGGCAATAAGTACAACATCATCAGCATAAGCCAAGATGGGCACTGAACGAAAATTCACTATGGGGACATCCAGAGTTGTAGTCATAAGTGCCTTTTCCACTCCGTCTGTGTAGATCAAGAAAAGGAAGGGAGCCAAAACACAGAACTGCCTTACCCCCCTTGATATCTTAAAAGGGCGGGTGCATTCCCCATTTTTCCCGTAACGCACCAAAGCAGTAGCATCTGAATATAGCTGTCGTATAAAATTGATAACTCCTGGTTCACAGCCCATCTCCTCCATTATGTACCAGAGCTTAGAGTGGGAAACACAATCAAATCCATGAAGGCAAGATAAAGTTTTCCACCCTTTGCCACAGTGTATTTATCCACAATCAAGGAGTGGTTCACACACTGGTCAACAGTGCCTTTTCCTTGCTGAACCCCATATTAGGCTTGCATTTAGATGTTCTTCTCTTTTACCCATGGCTCCAGCCTGGATAGATTAAGTCGGACCAATCATTTTGCAGTTGTGTCTAGAAGAGAAATTGGCCTATAATTTTTAGGACTCCCCCTATCTCCCTTCTTATCTTTAGGAACAATTATTCTAGATTTTCAGGACACTGGTGGACCTATCTGGGCTATGTTGTTAAAAAACATTAGTTAATAAGAGTACCCAAAGATCTAGGTTGTCCTGAAAAAAATCTATCGGGACCCCATCTGGTCCCGGTGCTTTTCTTCGAGAACAGGCTCCCAACCCCTCCCTTACCTCGCCAAGCGAGTAAGATAACCTTTCTTAGTCAGTAGAATAAGTAATGGTGGGGGATGTGGCAGACAGAGTATTGGGAGAAAAGATACACAAAAAGTGATTGACCCAGTCTTCTTTGCCCACGTTGGTATCCAGAGAGGGCTCTCCCTTAGGCTTGAAGTCAGGTGAGTTAATTAGTTCCCAAGACTATCTGCTATTACCGTTTGTAGAGGCCTGCTCGAGATTGGCCCATATTTCCTCCCTCAAAGATCTTTCCCCTTTCTTTCTTGTCTCTTTGTGCACCTTTTGGTCTAAAGAGATGTGATCCCTATTTTAGGTTGCTTATTCAGGGCTTTGTAGAGAGCCTTCCTTGCTTGTGTACACGGAGTATCAAACCAACCTTTAGTTTTCCTTGAGTCAGATTCTTTCTGTTGAGGAAGCACCCTTTTTATTTGGTTTAAAAGATCTTTAAAGGAAGAAGCTAAGTATATTGATGATAACGCTTGATCAAGACAATTAATAATGCTTTGTTGCGATTTGCGTATCGTCTCCGGTACCAGTTTCTGTTTATCTATTTGGGTCCACTTTAACTGGTATCCATTTATCCTGGCCAGTATGGGAGATTGTATTGACTGGTACTTTTTCTCCTTCCCGGATGGTAAGAGTACCCCACACGTTAGTCTTGCGTGGTCACTTAGGGCAGTAAACCGGACAGCCAGGTCGGTAACCCTACCAGCGAGAGAATTATTATGTCATCAATAGTTGACTCACAAAGTTCTTGGGAAAAAGTTTTCTGTGATGGATCATTCCGGCCATTTGAATCACCCATTAAAATCATATCTCTAGTGAAGAGAAACCGATTTAAGGTACAACCATAATTATTATGTAAAAAATGATACGTTGGATAGCCCAACAAAATCTACTAGGCCGCAGATTCGGTGTTGGCTGAAAATTACAAAGGTGGAGGTTAAAATCACCCACCTAGGTTTATTTTTCCCTAACTCATTACAGATCTTATTAACTGCCCTGATTACTTCCTCAGCTACTAAATACATATTTGTTCCGAAGTTGTTGTCATAGTAGTTAATTAGGCTCTAGATCCCATCCTTTCCGTGACCTAAGGTAAGAAGGTGGAAATACTGGTATTCCGCCTCAAATTTCTTTACTTGTATTTCCGCCGTGTTAGGAATTAGCATTAGGAGTCCACCCTTTGCCCTCCCTGACACTAAGGGTACAGCCTTTGTTTGAAAAGAGCGGTAGCCATTTATAAAAATGGTCTCAGTTGCATATGTCTCTTGAAAACAGGTGATATCCTGACCTTCCCACTTTTTCAGCCAACTGAATTTCCTCAGCTTATTTTTAATTCCTGTGATGTTCCATGTCGGTATCTTACAAGTTTTATTTAACCGATTCCCATTAGCAATGTTTTCAAGGGGTTCATTTGGTTCAGGAGATTTTACCCTTGCTATGCCTGGGTCTTGAATTACTGGTGGTTTCGGACAATCGCATTGTTCCCGGTCACTGAGGGGGCAAATCTATTGTCAAGAGTTACCACTCTATTGGGGATACAAAAGAAGATGATGGACGGAGCGTTTGAGCAAATCAAACACTCACCCCCAGTCAACTGATCTGGGTTTAATCCATCACCATTCTTTAGCTCACTCTGCCACCCCAGTTCAGACATGCCCATATGCAAATCAGTCTGACCCTGTGCCTCATGGGAATAGTCAAGCCCGAACTGCCTAGTCATGTCTTCCCTGGACCGGAAACAAGCAACCTGGGACTGGTTTCGGATTCATAATCCTCATCAGCCAGGCTATCTTGAATCCAGTGGCAAAGTGAGCAAGGGATTCACGTCTGAGTATACCCTCCAACTTAGGGCGAACAAAGCGATACAAAAGGGGATGATGGACGGAGCGTTTGAGCAAATCAAACACTCACCCCCAGTCAACTGATCTGGGTTTAATCCATCACCGTTCTTTAGCTCACTCTGCCACCCCAGTTTAGACATGGCCATATGCAAATCAGTCTGACCCTGTGCCTCATGGGAACAGTTCAGCCCGAACTGCCAAGCCATGTCTTCCCTGGACCGGAAACAAGCATCCTGGGACCGGTTTCGGATTCATAATCCTCATCAGCCAGGCTATCTTGAATCCAGTGGCAAAGTGAGCAAGGGACTCACGTCTGAGTATACCCTGCCAACTTAGGGCGAACAAAGCGATACAAAAGGGGATGATGGACGGCGCGTTTGAGCAAATCAAACACTCACCCCCAGTCAACTGATCTGGGTACCCCAGTTCAGACATGGCCATATGCAAATCAGTCTGACCCTATGCCTCATGGGAACAGTCCAGCCCGAACTGCCAAGCCATGTCTTCCCTGGACTGGAAATAAGCATCCTGGGACCGGTTTTGGATTCATAATCCTAATCAGCCAGGCTATCTTGAATCCAGTGGCAAAGTGAGCAAGGGACTCACGTCTGAGTATACCCTGCCAACTTAGGGCGAACAAAGCAATACAAAAGGGGATGATGGACGGAGCGTTTGAGAAAATCAAACACTCACCCCCAGTCAACTGATCTGGGTTTAATCCATCACCATTCTTTAGCTCACTCTGCCACCCCAGTTCAGACATGGCCATATGCAAATCAGTCTGACCCTATGCCTCATGGGAACAGTCCAGCCCGAACAGCCAAGCCATGTCTTCCCTGGACCGGAAACAAGCATCCTGGGACCGGTTTCGGATTCATAATCCTCATCAGCCAGGCTATCTTGAATCCAGTGGCAAAGTGAGCAAGGGACTCACGTCTGAGTATACCCTGCCAACTTAGGGCGAACAAAGCGATACAAAAGGGGATGATGGACGGAGCGTTTGAGCAAATCAAACACTTACCCCCAGTCAACTGAACTGGATTCAAGATAGCCGGGCTGATGAGGATTATGAATCCAAAACCAGTCCCAGGATGCTTGTTTCCATTTGCATTTATATTATTCATAGGTCTGCTACTCACAATCTGTAGTTATAGCTTTTTGTGTTGGATATTTTGGATATTTGAACATTCTTTACAATCAATATAAGGAAAATGTGATTGAAACAGTTTGCTTAAACATTATCCGATGCATCTGATCTGCTGTATTGCAATGGTCACTCGTTCGTGTTATAAATAGGAAAGTTTTGTTTTTACTTTTGTAGTTATGACCTATCAAAATGTGAATAGTTTTTAGTGTGCATCCTGATTAAGGGACATAAAATACAACTGGATAATTGGGGAATAAAAATCAAGTCCCCACCATCGATAAAATATCCTGAGATTTTGAAAGAAAAAAATTGCCAGCAGGTAGATAAAGATCCGTTGGGAAGGAAAAACATCAATCCAATTCATCCCGCCACCGGATCCATTTTGCATGGCTCATTAGGTGGCACACACGCAATACAGCTGAGCAACAATTTAATTCAAATCTCTAAACATACGGAAGGAGGCAACCACTCCTGCTCAATTATGGGGCAGGGAAGCATAGATTGGTCTTGGCTTGCCCAGGCCTTAAATTCCACTTCCTAACACTAACACTGGCTATTTGCCGAATAATCATCTGTTAATACCAAAGAATACTCTGGGCAAGAATAGGCACAACGAGCCAGTTTCACCGAATACCAGAAGCAGCCATGAGCCGGGCAACCATTCAGCATCAGCAAATTCCAACTTTGGCCAGACTAATCACAACACTCCAACGAACAATCTAATTATCAACATAGTGTCTTGGAATGTCGCAGGGATACACAAAGCCTTGCAAAGCCCAGGGACAGTAGCATTCATGGCTGGAGCATACGTAATCTGTGTACAGGAAACATGGGCCACCTCCTCTACACCATTATGGAACTATGCTGAATACTCTAAACCTGCAAAAAAAGTCAACATCTTTGGGAGACCTTCAGGGGGCATTGCAATTTACATTAAGCACGCAGTGAAAGTACATTACTCATTAATACAGAACACTTCAGACATGCTCCGGGCAGGAATTCTGAAAGGCCTCACTACGATTGACGGCCTGACTCCAATTCTTCTCATTAACATCTATTTTAATCGGCATGGACTGGCTCCAAACAACAAATTGACCCACTTACTAAACGAGATCGAAACCCTATTGTTACGGTATGCAGGCATGGACTCAATTATTTTGGGCGACTTCAATGTGCACGATATAGGGCACATAATTGACGAAAACCATCAAAATGGAAGCACCAGAAGATTCAACGCGCTAATGCGAGTCTATAAGCTGGCAACATCACACTACTTAACTATAAAAAACAATCCAACAGCATTGATAACTCCTACCTTCAATAACCAGACACCAATCAACTACATCTTACTCAGTGAACGCTTACAGAATCATATGTTAAGCTATAACGTTCTACCTCGGATTGAAAGCTACCACGCCGCTCTCACAATAGAGTTGACCATGAATGCAAAAAGTAGATACACTTTTCCACCATATTGGAACTACAAACGGAGACGAGCAACATAGTCTCCCTAAAAGAATCAAATGGGGAACTGCCCCGCCCCACAAGTTTGCCGTATGGAAATCTACCTGGAAAGGCTGGCAGACCGGCCTCAACGACCAGGGTAGAATCGGAAAGTGAGGCAAGTTTGCATACGATTTAGCCTACCAACTCCGAGGGAATAACAAACGAAGAGCCCAGGACAACCCATCTTACAAACTGGGATTCCAGCCAGCAATTAAGAAATCTTCAAAAGCACTCAATTCCAAATGCAGAGCCTATCGGGATACAAGATCTATAACTGCAAAAAACGATTTAAAGGAGGTGGCCAAGGCCCATGCAAAAGTCGTTCGGCAGGCGAAAGATGAAGCAACGGAGCAAAAATGGTTGAGGATTTTCAAGCTGCTTGCCCCCAGCAAGACCCAAAAATTCTGGAATTTATATAAACAAGCTCAACGATGGGGCCTGTAATAGAGGGAACTCACTTGACGCAAGTACTTGGATCGCCCACGTAAAAACTCTCTATGCTAAAGACTCAGACAAAAATCTAAGTACAAGAACAGCCGCTGACGAACATCCAAAGGAAGAAACAACTGAACCTATGGCCCCTCTAGCCAACGTTACACCTACATAAAGAAAGGCTTTAAGAGCAACCTTGAAAAAAAAAACGCCAGAATGGAGCCCCTGGACCGAATGGCCTGCCAGGCTCCCTTTTTAGGGAGGACATCGACTTTTGGGCCGAGAACCTGGGCCAGTTGTATGCAGAGTGCAGCCTCCTGATGGATGTCCCAGACTCCTGGAGGGGCTCCTTGCTACACCCAATCTACAAAAAAGGGGCAAACACAGATCCCAAGAATTATCGAATTACCGCTTTATTGGACGTGGAGGGCAAGGCATACGCAAGTTCTCTCCTCATGGAACTTGCAGATTGGGCCACCAAGGAGAACTTACTTCCCTTCTATCAAACACGATTCCGTCCGGGAGGCTCAACCATTGATAACATCATAGCCCTATCATACATAATACAACAATCAATGGCTCAGGGCGACTAGCCCCTTTTCGCCTGTTTCATTGATTACACAGCAGCCTTTGATGGCGTAGATCGTAACATCTTATGGAGTAAATTGGCGGGCTGGAACATCTGCCCGAAACTTCTACAAGCCATCAGATCACTGTACACCCAAACGTGGGTAAGAGTTAAACTCTCATGTGAATCAGCCACGGGAAAAATTAGCACAGATCACGGACTAAAGCAGGGCTGTGTCCTTGCTCCACTTCTTTTCAACCTATACACAGCCGACCTGGGTAAGGCACTGCAGGGAGCAAACCTGGCGACTCCTAGAATCGGGGGACTTAGACTCATATTGATTCAGTACACAGATGACCTGGTCCTTTTGGACCACACCAAAGTAGGCCTGCAAAAAAGTCTAACAGCATTAGCAGATGACAACGCCAAAAATAAATTGGTTGCAAATCCAACAAAATCGAAAATATTGATTTTTGGCCGCTATCCAAAAAAGAAGATAACAAAATTGAGACTGGGACCACTTCTGCTATCCAGCACACAATCATATAACTACCTCAGACTTTGGCTCAGCTAAACTGGCCGGCCAAAGGCTCATCGACTAAAGCTCCAACAGAAAGCCAAGATGGTCATTTACGCTATTTGTAAACTCAATGCCACTCTGGAAAGCCCAACCACTAAGGCCATCCAACGAGTCCTGAGAGCAAAATTACTACCCTCCTTCAACTATGCTATACAGGCGTTCCCAGGCAAATTTGGTCAAGATCTCGAAAAAATCAATTGCGCTGGCTACAAAAAGCTATTCTGCCCTCCGTCATGTACAAGGAACACTTTTTTTTGTAAATCTTTTTATTAAACAATAAAAACAAAATTACATAAAATAACTCTCAGGTGAATGCCAGCAACTCAAATGCACAGGTTGCAATACCATACAGAATGAAATATTGCACATTTAATTGTTAGGGTCCATCGGATTCTTGCAGTGCGTCATCGAGGCCTGACACAGGCGGATCACAAATGTCACCCCGGTGACTGTTCCATGTTCCCCAGATCTTACCCCATTTCCGCGGACACCCTCGGGCCACATAGACTGACTTCTCCCTGAAAATACACCAATCAAGGTCTTCCGCCCACTTGGTGACCCGGGGCGGCTGGCTAGCTCCCCAAAGTTGGACTATGTTACGCTTAGCCACCATGTATGTCAACGTAACCCACTGTTTTTGGTACACACTCAAATCAGACGGTTCCCAAATTTTCTGCAGACATCTCTGAGCCTCCGGCTTCACCTCCACTCCCTACACCTCCCCCAACTCAGCATGTATTCCGGCCCAGTATGTCTGTGCCATATCACAATGCCACAGTCTATGCATCAGGGTGCCCTCTTCTCCACATTCCCGCCTACAGGCACCACTCTCAGTCCGCCCCATTCGTACCAGGCGTGGCCCCGCAATATAAGATCTATGCAGGATCTTCAGCTGCACCAATCGGAGCCGCATCTGGATAGCCACTACCTTGGGAGAGGTCACTGCGTCAGTCCAGTCCTCATCATCTAACTCTAGCCCATCTGCACACCACTGAGCTCTAACCTTCAGCAGTGGGTCCTCGGAGGGATTTACCAGTTTACGATAAATCAACGATATTGTCATCTCCGGGATATGCCCATCTAGTACCCGGTGCTCCAGGGGAGAAGCCTCCGGGAGAAACGCACCTCTTGGGACATGTGTAATCAAAGCATGCCTCACCTGCAAATAGAGGAAATATTCATTCTGATGTAAGTTATATTGTTTCACTAGGGACTCAAACATATGAACAGCGCCTTTCCCCCAGATATCCCCAATCCTAGAAATACCAATGAGGTCCCACTTGTCGAAGCCCTTGGTCTTCCACATACTACCTAACTTCTCAGAATTGAACAGAGGGGTGGCCAACGTAAGTCTACCCTCCCACCCTAGATATTTATTAGCCCTGTGCCATACCCGTATCACATGGGCAAATGGACCAGTCAGGGGAAACTTACCAGGTCTAGAATATAAAGCTCTATCAATCATCCCTCCGGGGGCTGGACCCCGGTCCATGGCGTAGCCCGGGTCTCCAGGAATCCCATAGACTATATGGTTCACTGCGGCCAACTGAGAGGCCTAGTTGTACTTACGAATATCCGGAAGCCCAATCCCACCATCGTACCAAGGGAGGGTCAACTTGCTGAAAGCTATACGAGCACTACCACCCCAGAGGAGCCGCCTCTGGAGGGCCTCTATCTCCCTGAAATAAGCTACCGGCACAGGGTCTATCGAGTTCTGTAATGCATACAAAAACCGAGGAAGCGCCATCATTTTAAACAAAACGGCCCTCCCGAGCAAAGAGAGAGGAAGGGACCTCCAGCGTTCCACGTCTGCCCTACACCTACTCAACAGAGCAGCCAGGTTATCCTCATAGCGCAACTTCGGTTCGAGCGTAATATAAATACCCAGATACCGAAATCCAGTTGTCTCAATCCAAACAGGGCATGACCGCGGGACTTCCGGAGGGTCGCCGACCACTACAAAAATCACTGACTTGGCCCTATTAATGACCAAGCCGGAATACCTGCTGAAGATAGCTAACACATCCAGGAAAGCCCCGAAGGACTCCTTAGGCCTAGTAAGGTAGAGCAACACATAATCGGCATATAACGAAATCTTGTCTTCCCAGTCAGAACAGAAGCCCCGGATCCATCTGTCCCATCGTACCCATGTAGCCAATGGTTCCATCGCGAGCGCGAAAAGCAGTGGGAACAGTGGGCACCCCTGCCTAGTTCCCCTTCCCAACTGAAAATCGCGAGACTTGCAGTTATTGACAATCACTCTAGCCAGGGGCTTAGTGTATAACAAGCGCACCCAACTAATAAACTCGCTTCGGAAGCCAAACTTTTCCAACACCGCAAATAAATACCGCCACTCCACCCGATCAAATGCCATCGAAGCGTCCAAGGAGACCAACACCGTGGGTTCAAGTATTTTCGAGGCCCCCCCCCAAGGACCCCCTGCAACCGACACAGATTCAGCGCCGTATTATGACGTGGCATAAAGCCAGACTGATCCGAATTAATTAAAGACGTGATCACCTTGACCAGCCTGGTCGCCAGAAGCTTAGCCAATATCTTAGGCTTCGCATTAAGGAGTGATATGGGCCTATAGGAGGAGCATTACGTCTTAGGTGTGCCCGCTTTATAGAGAACCGATACGTTAGCGATACCCTAATCATAAGGGAGCTCACTGCACTTCTTACTTTCCATAGACATGGTGCACACATAGGGAGCCAGTTTATTTGCACTCAACTTGTACAATTCGATAGGGATCCCGTTCAGACCAGTCGCCTTACCAGATTTTATCTGCCTAATCGCTTGGGCAACTTCGTCGTCTGTCAGGGCGGAATCAAGGGAACCTCTATCATCCTCTGACAAACAAGGCATAGCAATGTCCCTAATCATCTTGCTATTTTCGGCCACTGTAAAGGCACTCCCCGCCGTATAAACCTTCTGGTAATAATCAGCAAACTCATCTGCTACTGCCTGTGGATCCGTAAGCATCCACGACTCCGACCCCTCCAACTCCGGCACCAACACGGAGGTCCGCTTCCCACGTTCAAGCCAAGCAATCAACTTTCCGGCCTTATCCCCATGTTCATAAATAAGGCTCTGGACCGCTGCATGACTCTCTACCGCCCTATCCGTAACCAGCACTCTATACTCCTCCTCATGGAGGCGCAGCTGATGAAGATCAGCCGGCGCATGTGTCGCAGTCACCTTCTCTTCCAAGCGCGCAATTTCCGCCTCCTTCTGAACCTTTTCCGCTTGTGCCTTCTTCTTCTTCCCGGCCACCAGGGACAACACTTCCCCCCTCGCCACGGTCTTATATGCTTCCCAAAGGGTTTGAGCGGAGCCTAATGATCCTGCATTCTCCCGAAAATAACAATCCGACATCCGAAGAACTTCTTTCTTAATGGCGGGATCCTTTCAATGCCACGCACTAAGGGGAGCAACCCTGCCAACCGCCGGCAACTCTAGGTCAAGGTACACCCACAACGGGGAATGATCAGATATTCCTCTCCAGAGGTAACGCGCCTCCCGAATCTTAGGCGCCATCACCACTGGTAGCAACACATAATCCAGCCTAGACAAGCTACCATGAGCCGCTGAAACATGGGTATAATGTGTGGCCGTTGGGTTACGTACACGCCAACTATCAATCAGACCCAGTGCTGCCAAAAAGTCCGGCAACCATTTTTGTGATTGTCGAAGCACACGAGATGGACTACGATCCATTTCGCCATCCAAAACTGAATTGAAATCGCTGCCAATCACTATGTCACCAAGAGGTAGAGAGAGGAAGACGTTGCCCAGATCACGATGTCTCGTTCTGCAGGCCAGGTGGCACATACACCGACAATAGGACAACAGTCCAACCCCCAACCTTCCCGGATAGCCCCACATATCTACCCCTCTGATCAATCCAAGTGCCCTGCACAGACAACGGGAAGAAGTTCTTAATCAAAATCCCAACACCCCTGGAACCAGTAGTGAAGCCAGCATGCACCACTAACTTGTACCCACCCTTGTGAAGTGCCAAACATTTATTGCCAATTAAGTGGGTCTCTTGTAGAAGCGCCACATCCGGAGAATGCCGCCTAATAAGCTGGCTCACCATCCCTCTCTTAATCTTGTCCCCCAGGCCATTGACGTTCCAACTCAGAATTTTAGCCCGACCCCTTAACCCTACGTGGTTCCGCACCCATGCAACACAAGTCTCGCTACCATTTCAGCATCTGAGAGAGAAAAATAAAAGAAACCACACTCACGCCACAACACTCCCCCTCCACCCCCCACCCTGCACCCCTGCACTCGGCATTTGCCAAACCCCAACTCGCAGTGTGCCTGTCTCCCCATAATCAAACTAAACTACTATCTAAATATAGATGTGAGGAGGAGTACAGCACCCCCGACCCCCAACCCCTGTCCGGGTCAAACACGGTCTCAAATCCCACACCAGGACAGCGTACACACTATCAATATTCCCGCCACCTCCCCCCCACCCACACCACCACCCCCACACCACAGTCTATGGCCGCAAACGAAATCACTGATCCTGTGCTCCTTCTTCATCCTCGCCACTGCGCCCTTGCGACTCTGTCTGTCTCGGAAGACCATCAACCCAGTCCGACCCCACCTCAGGATTGTCAAAAAACCAGATCTTTCCATGAGCCTCAACTCAGAGCTTAGCAGGGAACATCATAGCATACTTGTATCCTTTGTCCCGAAGCCGCTGCTTAACTCCAAGAAAGCTTTGCCGCTGTCTCTGTACTTTCTGGGTGAAGTCCGGATAGAAGTTAAGGGTTGAATTTTCAAACTTCAAAGGCCCCCTCGACCTGGAGGCCTGCAAAATCGCATCCCTGTCCCTGAAATTGAGGACCCTTACAATCATCGGTTGAGGAGGGGGGCCCGGGCGCGGCTGCCCGCCAGGTACTCTGTGCACCCTCTCAACGGTAAAAAAGGTACTCAGGCCTTTAGGTTGCAGGTGATTCAAAATAATGTCTTCGACTAACAGGTCGGGGGCCCGCCCCTCTACTTTATCCAGGACCCCCGCAAGACATACATTGTTCCTCCGGGCCCACCCTTCGAACTCATCCAACTGGCGACTCGCAGCCTCTCCGGCTGCCTTCAAGCTCCGCATCTCCTGCTGTATTTCCGCCACATCATCAGTCAGGATTGCCGTCTTAAAATCCAGGGACTTCACCTTCTCACCCGTTTTAGTGAGGTCGGTCCGGATCAGATTGACCTCAATGGTCACTATCCAACTTATGGTCCAGCGACTCAATTTTTTGGCCCAGAGATGTTTTAACACCATCGATGGCCGCCATCACATCGTGTAGTGTGAGTTCAGGAGTGGAACCAGAAACATCCGTCCCACCATCTTGCGTCCGACCAGACCCCACAGGCGAGCCCTTAGGCATCGTATACCGATCCAATTTATTGGACTGCGCTTGACAGGCTCCCCTGGTAGATTTAACCTAGGACTTCTCGGCCTCAGGTCTGGTCGCCATCGCAACTCCTGGAGCAAGGCCACCAGTTCTCCGAGGCTACAATCTTCCCTCAGCACCTCGGCCAGCTCCCAAGGGACTTTGCCTCACCGATCTCTACTCGTTCGGTCGTAGTCTATTCTGGTACCTCCACATCCGATGCCATCGCACTGGTCCACAGTCGACTGGTATGTGGGCGCGGGGGGGCCGAGGGGGGGGTCACCCAGACTAAAGCGCCCGCGACCGGCAACCAAAATAGGGGTCGGACCGACCACTTCCGGTGCCCAAACCCGCTGTTGTTCAACTCGGAAAAGGGGGTGGTGATGAACAGAGTGTCTGAATTAAGCAGACCACTCTTACCCAGTCGAAAGATCAGGGCTTGATCCATCACCGTTTTTTAGCTCACTGCACCATCCCAGCTCAGAACTTGGCTATATGCAAATTAGTCTGACCCTGGCCCAGTGCATCATGGGGACAGGGCAGACCAAACTACCAAGCCATTTCTTATACTGGGAAGGAAACAAGCTACCGGGGACCGGTTTCTGGCATTTCAGCCGTCTTCGGCCCGGCTTGCTTGAATCCTGATGGTGCAATGAGCTAGGGACTCACATCTGAGTATACCCTTCCACGCTTATGGTGGTAAGCTTGTCTCCTTTCTGGTGAAGAATTGGCTTGGTAGTTTAGTCTGCCCTGTTCCCATGATGCACTGGGCCAGGGACAGACTGATTTGCATATAGCCAGGTTCTGAACTGGGATGGTGCAGTGAGATAAATAACGGAGATGGATCAAGCCCTGATCTTTGGACTGGGTAAGAGTGGTCTGCTTAATTCAGACACTCTGTTCATCACCACCCCCTTTTCTGAATCGTTTTTGGCCCCTATAGGTGTGGCAGGGTACACTCAGACATGAGTCCCTTTCTCACTGCACCATCAGGATTCAAGCAAGCCGGGCCGAAGACAGCTGAAATGCCAGAAACCGGTCCCCGGTAGCTTGTCTCCTTTCTGGTGAAGAATTGGCTTGGTAGTTTAGTCTGACCTGTTCCCATGATGCACTGGGCCAGGGACAGACTGATTTGCATATAGCCAGGTTCTGAACTGGGATGGTGCAGTGAGACAAATAACGGAGCTGGATCAAGCCCTGATCTTTGGCCTGGGTAAGAGTGGTCTGCTTAATTGAGACACTCTGTTCATCACCACCCCCTTTTCTGAATCGTTGTTCAACTCGGGCCGGGGTCGGATCACACCCAAGACCCCGGTCGCCTTCCGGTCGTAGGCCCCAAACTTTTCAACCCCACAACTTTGCCGTGCAATATCGGAGCCGGTCGCGGAACCCCTCATTGGATGCCGCCTCCTTTCTGCCGCGCAATTCCGATTCACCAGGGCAGGCTTGTAGTCAGGATATTCCTGGTGGCGGCGGGGGTCTCGGGAGCCCCGAGCTCACGCGGCCATCTTGGATGCGCGCGAAGCTCCTCGACAAAGAACACTTTAATTTGTTTAGAATTCAACCTTACCCGGCAATCTCTGGAAGAACTAGCTAGCCTGGCAAAATATTACTACTTAACCACCATAGCACCAGAGAACTCGATGAAGCATGTTATAAACAAAATTTTCACAAAGTCAGGCAACCCGTGGTCAGCCAGTTTGACATCAGCCAAAGAGCTTTTGAATCTAGCGACAGAGAACTGGGACCCTAACTCAATAAAATACATAACCATCAAAACAGTATTGAAAAAGCAAGTCAGAACCTGCTCACGAAAACTGGATATTGAAGCTTTGATGGCCAGAGGCTTCCACGAGCCCCAAAGTTCTCCTCATATTTTAAATGGCCACAAACCACACCTTGTACAGCCATTGGGCAGGCAAGCCCTACAACAAATTTTAGTGGCGACTGCATGCGCTCCCCTTAAAACATCTGTATCCTTCAGTTAAAGTTAGACCAGCGATCACGGAGTGCCGCCTCTGTTACTACAAGAGTGAAGCACTTTCTCACATCCTATTATGCTGCCCTGCCCTGCCGTCGATCCGTAGAATCTATCTAAGGCCCATTCTTCCCTAACTGGGTACACGTATGGTAAAAGAAGCAGTCCTCCAACTATACTTGTTGGACACAGTGGAGCACATGGCAAACTTTGCCAAATTTATCTACCAAGCGCGACTAGCCCTAACGGACAGGCCATCCTTGGTATAACCTGACTTTTAACTAGTGGAAGTTCCAATGCAGTATATGCTTTCCACACTCATGCTGTTTTACTTAATTTTAAATTTTTTATATTGACTGTTATTTTTTATATCGAATGTCCTTTTTTGTATTGATTTTTATTAATCACTCAATAAACATTTTCATACACTCATACATACACTCTTGATTCTAAAATACGGATGGTAATAAATATCAAAGTATTGTGAGTACAAACACATTGAGGAGAGAATGGATAGGAATGAAACATCACCTTTAGCATTTTGGAAAAATGAAGTTTAAAGCAGGTGGATATCTTTAAATGTTGCAAACCTGGGGGGCTGGCAAAACTCTGTTCTGTGTTGGTAAGGTGGAAGTCAGGACTGGACTAACCAGGCTTCACATGTCCATGTGGGCTTCACAAACCTCTCACTGGGGCTTCTTTGCGATGGTCACCTTGAAGCAGCCTGTGGAATAAGAGTCTTACTAGTGCTTCTTTGAGCTGCTCATTCTGGAAGAGCAAGAAGTGCCTCCTTGGTCCCTGCCAAGGTAGGGAAGGTGGCTCTGGCCACTGACTGGAGCGCTTGCCTGGGAGACCAGGTAACAAGTATCCACACTGGTTTCACAAAGCTACTGTTGTGGCCTTGTCTGATTTCAATGCCCCAGAGGAGTACAAGGCTCACCCTAAACATTGTGTCACCCTTCCCTTTGTAGGGAAGGTTGGCTTGGACTGGAAACTGGAGCCCTGGGCGGAGGTGGGTTGCAGATCCCAGCACCTATATAGGCTTAGACCTCTCAGTGAGGCTTGCTTGAGTGGGTTGCACGCTATTCCCACCTGAGACAGCCAGCCCATTTAATCAGTCCTGAACGCCAAAGGGTGATATCAACCTCCCTTGAGTCTAGGTATGGTTAGTCGAGGTTAAGCCCCCTACATCATCAGTGCCTACACAGGAGCCATTTTGCTCAATAGCTAAAAAGCCAGTGAGGAGTGACAAGTTGGAATAACCATGCCAGCTGGCCCTTCTGCAATCTGGTTCCCAGATGCTCACCAAACGGCCCTGGCAAGCCACCCACAAGAAAGCCCTCACCAACTGCCGGAAAAATGGCTTTGGCCAGTTGTCAACTAAATATCTGAGGCACATTGGAGCCGACGACCGGAGTGCCAAGGTCTAATGGATCTACTGACCAGAAGGCTCAAGCCCCTAAAGCTACTAACTGCCATGTCTCCTGGTAACTCCACCAGTGCAAACTCAGGCCATTTGATGGTGAGGATGACTTGTACTGCACCTAGAAGCACAGGGCAGAAGGCCCATGGAGCACATGAAGGAAGCCTCCCATTCCTCCTGCGGGTGTACACTGCCACGGTCACCCACTGAAATAAATCTTGCCTAAGATGGCTTTCTATAGATTGCAGTGAAGTAGCTGCTCTCTTATTTATAAAAACGGAGCCGTAGTCAGGCTAACTCTGTGTGCCCCACGAACATGCAGCCGACTAGCAGCGATGGAAGCTGCCCCCTTCATTACACCACAGTACTTCAACAAGCCTTCTGACTCTCACCTGTTTCAAGATGGGACAGGTGGGTAGCTAACATATGCGCTGACCCATACCACCCAATGTTGGCTTCCTCGCTTGTCGATTTGGCACAACTGGGATGCACTGAGAACCCCAGTTGTGAAGTCGTGGTTGAAAGTCACAGCTGGTGAAAGGGGCACATCCACCACCTGTAGCAGCCTGTTTAGCCAGGGCAGTTGCTGGATGAGGGTGTGGGGTTGGGTAATCTCTCTGGGCACAAAAGAAATATGAAAAAGGCCTCCATGTGGCTATAACACTCTTTGCCAGAGTGAGGAGCCATCCACCACCCAAAGCTGATCATGGTGCACTGCCATATAAAAAATAGACCCAGAGAGGGCTGGGTTAGCAAAGATGGAGGTCCCATGCAGGGGATTCACCCTTCCAGACGACTGACCTACCCATTGTATTAAATACTGCAGGCAAATTCCACGGACCCACCTGTTTACCTCTCAACAGTTTTACAACCCTTTGAACTCTCTCTTCAAAATTCATTCAGCTTTTCCTTATAGCACTTGTTGGATATTGGTCTTGTGCCTGTATTTAGCCTTTTATGGAGTTTACCACCTATTTGGGTTGTATTGTTAAGCAACCAGACTCCGAGAAGACTGAATGCCAGTGAGGCGAGGGCCGCTACTGGACTTATCCCAATCATGGGATGAGTTTCAGCAAGCCTGGCTTGGTGCACTGATTGATGCTTGGGACGAAAGATGATAGGGCAGATATCCAGTGGTTTAACTGTATTGATCATGTGTACTTACAGATACATGACTTGCTCTTCGACACACGCATATGCTATTGGCAGAATCAACCAGGTAGCCTCAACTGAGCAAGGAGGGAGCCAGGAGGGAGCTGCAGACCTCTCCCACACCAGCATTAGCACCCTCAAAAGCCTGCAGTAGGATGGCAGCCTTGTCCCACTGTGTTACCTTCTCAGACAATTTTCTACAAAATTTGTTTTAAGTCCAAGAGTAAGCTGAGACAGGCTCTATCCACTTCATCTATCCGACTTGCGCTCCATTGCAGTAGGACATAACATTTGACTTTGACTTGATCTCACGCTACTAGATGTCCGAGGCTGGTACTTTAATGTTTTAAAAAGACATATTTATGGTTCTACTGATTACATTTTTGGTGTCAAATAATTTATAAAAAAAAATTCTAAAACTATTTGGGATTTTTCCTGTGTTGTGTTTTCCTGTATTACTGTTTAAGTGTTGCGTAATTACACATTGCCTCTAAGTTAAGCCTGACTGCTTTTGTGCCAAGCCATCAGAGGGTTAAACAGTTTAATTTAGTGACTTTTTAAAACTTACCATGAAAGGATTGTGGCTGTTGCTTGAGAAGTGATTACACCCTCTCAACCAACAACCCAATCTCTCACTGCAAAGGTCAGGATAAGATCCTTAGAAGCATGAACAGAATTGATGAATTTGCCCAGTGTTCTAAAAGTGGAATTGCCAGGGGCATGCAAAGATATAGTTATGGCGGAGTGTAATGGATCAGTGAAGGAGGCTACATTGTCATTTATGGAGGTAGGAGGAAGGAAGAAGGAGAAAAGAAGAGTGTTATTTAGGGAAATCCATGTTTCCGCTGAGTTTTCTCAATTTTTTTCACATTAGACATCTGGTGTTTTTATCGCTACGATAATTAAGACCTATTATTCTGACCTCAACCACATTTACTATGTTAAAATTGCCAACTTTTTAATTCTGAATTTCTATAACTAGTACTTGCTCGTATGAACCCTCTGCTCATGCTTAGTTGTACAGAGGGCAGATACAGTAGTTGCTGAAACCATTTTCACACCTACACCATAAAAAAGAACATGTAGGTTTAGAATAGCAATATATTATTTTGAATGCAGCTATTGAAGTGGATTTTATCGGCTAAATACAATATGTGACATTTAATTGCTTGCTTTTTAAACATAAAATCTTTCAAAGCCATATGTTTTTCCTACAGGTGGCTTTATCTGAAAACATCATCACCAAACGTAGAATCACTTTAACAAATATGCTTTCAGCAGTTGAGAATTGTGCTGTCTTGTGTTGGCCTCAGTATTTCCAATGTGAATGTGTATTCTTGGCAGAAGCACATGTAACTTCACTTCTAGTTCGTACTACTTGATTAGCCTGGTACAATATCTGCCAATACAAGGAAAGAAGGCTAAGGCAAGGTTGGGGAGGGAAGATTAGCCTATAAACTTCCTGAGTCACATCTGCCTCTCAATAGCCCAGAGGCATTTTTCTACTATCAGATTGTGGGATAGAAACTGAACCAAAGAGCCAAATACTGCAGTTTGTGACTTTTTGTACCAATGACTCAGTGGTCCTCACCAATTGCAACTTAGATATACTGATTAAAATACCCTACTTGACCCACTTCAAGGATAGAATTTTTCTGAATCTGAAGATGTATTGGGAAGTTACAATTTATATAGCTAAAATATATTAAATAGCTTATAGTATAATCACATGTAACCAAACATGCTTTCTTAAAGTTGGTCTAACTGTGAGTAGGCCTCAAATGTTCAAAAGCCCATCAATGTTAAACATGATGTTGATTTTGAAATGCACTCTCACATTTACCTTCTTGTTGCAGGGGCAAGATAACAAGCTTAGTCAGAAGATGAGCTTCACTTTAAGGCAGTGCAACTGGTGAGGCCGCACTGGGCGATGACCTGGGACGGGCGTGCTGGCCTCAGGGGGTGGGGCACTGTGTTTAGTAGTAACTCACAATTTAAAAACACCTGCTGCAGAGTTCCTTGTCCATCAAGATTGCAGGCAGCAATAAAAATGTCAAGATTACTCTTGTGATCAATGATCCTGCTACATAGAGAGATCTGAGGTCTGTCTAGTGGCAGCTTTGACTACCTGCTGCAAAGAACGCTTATGCTGCAAAGAACGTGTATCGTGCAGATCCCAGCTTCTTATTTTATGTGGATGGATGAGTGGATTACTGCTTAAGTCACAGAGATCCCTTTGTTACTGCAGTTCATAAGATACCTGCAAGTGGACAAGCACGCTCATGTCACCCGCGGAGATCGCGGAGTGGCTAAGCGGAGTTATGAGTGCGGTTTTCCCAAGGCTCTGGTTTTCCAGTCTTTAGCCTGGAATGATTTAATCTTTACCACATTTGTTGTGGTAGTGCGGGAGTGCCATAGGACCGTGCAAATGTCGATCGGTGAGGGCGGGAGCCCATTGAGACCCATTGAAAAAAGAGGCGGAGAGAGAGAGCGCCTGAGAGCCAGACCTAGAGAAGCCTTGAGAGCCATCCCGCCTCCCTCCTCCACCTCCTGTGGGGCTGTAGGTTGGCACGAGCGCTGCAGGCTTAGTTGTCTGCAGGGAGCGCGCACTGTGACCATAGCGGCCCAGTTAGTACGGAGGAAGTCAGTTGGCCCCGCTCGTGCCACCATCGGGAGTCCTGTTTTGTTCTGTCCTTCTGAGGCACCTAACGTCAAGCTTGCAACTCCCATGGACATATCAGCGGATGCAGATGAAGCAAACCTCCGTAAGTCTCCGCGAATCTTGCATGTTAAGTGGCAGTGAGTTGTGAGTTGATTATTTATTGAACCTGGTCTCCGGTCTCTTGAGCTCTTGCGCTGACCCTGCTTTTAGCTGTCATTTGTCACATGATTCAAGGAAAGTTCGGAGCCACAGTTAATTTTATTCTTGGTCTGAGAAAGTTTCAAGCAAGTAAGCGGCATGCAAGTGGTATCAAGGTTTTTGTAATAACCCAGAATTGACGAGGAGATTGGATATTGACACAAATTGATATATACTGAGTATCTTGGGCACAGGAGTGGCCTAGGCCGCAATCCATCTCCGTTGTGGCATTGAAGCGTGCAGCTCTATGTTGGTGCAGCTTGTACCTCTTGGAGAGGGTTGCCCTGGGTCTGGACTTATTTTACATACTTTACTGTAAGTTTCTCTCCTTCTCACGTCCTGTAAATTTCTGCTTTGACTCTTGAGGTGGAATTTTCTGATTGAGAAGGATAGCGCTGCTGAGTGAAGGGCAAAGAGCGCTAATGGTACACGTGATACCTGCGGACGAACCGTAAAGTTGACTTTTGTGGTTGATCTGCTCAGTCTTCATAGACAGAAGATGCCCTCTAGGTGCTTGCGATCTGGTCGCTTAATTACACCGTCAGGGTCGGGGTCAGAGTCTGCCTCTGGATCGGTTGGAACCATATTCAGCTACTTTAGTTCTGCAAAATTACTGAAAACTATCAGGCAGAAGTAGCCCAAAGCCCGTTTGAAATCTCATCCCATGGTATTATCTATGTTCTCTATGGGTTTGAGTTGTAAAACACTAATGAATAATGAATTGTGTGGTTAATGTGGATGAGTTGCGCTCAGATATAGTCCTGTCACAGTTGATAGTTCTGCATCAGTGTAAGTCTTTTACACAGAACTTAGTGGAACCGTCTCTCTCAATTCAACGTATTCAGCCTACTGATCATGCCCTTCAAACATAGTGGTTGAAGAAATGGAAATGGATATGGAAGATGCTAAGGTAATTTTCGAAATAAATGACGTTGGCCCTAAGTTGTTGCCCGAGCCTGAGGTTACGCTGAAGCCAACAAAACCGGTGGCTATAACTGGTACCTTAAATGTTGCGAGTGAATATCAGAACTGTCTTTGCTTATAGAGAGTTTTCCCAAATGCTTCAGAATGAGCAACGTGGGGATGATTGCAGCTTTGACCCTCGGGTTTTAGAGGATTTTACACTACTGGATATTGCTATACACATGGGGAAAAAATCAAGTAATGGAGGCCAATTTAAAATCATCGATTGCCCAAGAATCGGCTTTGAGACTGTCAACAGATTGTCCTGCTAGTTGTCCACGGATGCCAGCTTTGTACAGCAGTAGTCCTTCAAGTGTTTTTCTTTCTCGTTCATTGAGACTAGCGAAACCAGACGCGGCCCTAAGTTAAGGGGCGCATGACATATAGCAACTAATGAACGAGGGTGTAAATGAGAACGAGGGTGTAAATCAGAATGGGGGAGGGAGGTATAATTTTGACATATTGAATGCTCTAAATAGAATTCTCTTGTCAGTTTTAACTTTGTTAGAAAAGTTTACTGTTAATTCTGATCACGTGTTGGCTATATTGTCCCCGATTATTTTTTGATAATCAATTTTTATTGAGTTTTGAATGTAACAAGGAAAACAGCACTATTCAGAATTACATCTTAAAAGGATAGACCAAGGCAAAAACACACCACACAGGCATAAATGGATAGATATACAGAAGTCCAGTGTCAGCATATCCACTTTCAATCCAGAGATCGTATCAATCCACATTAGTTTTCTATCACTCCAACCTATTTGCTCACATTCAGCGAAATTTCTTAGGACATCCCCTGGCCACGTAAAGAAGTTGTTCCTGCGTGGCACACCAATCCACCCCCCTGCGCCAACGCGCCAATGTGGGTGTGGTAGTGTTCAACCAGTGAGCGGCAAAGTCTCTCTTGGCTACCACCAATGCTGTATTAAGGAAGAGTTTCTTGGCCCTGTTGCCATCCAGCCCCTCAGTGACGCCCAGAAGAACATGCATAGGATCAAGAGGTACCTCCCAGCCCAATACCTCAGTGAGCTCTCCTGTTAAGGACTCCCAATACCCCTGTATCGCAGGGCAAAGCCATACCATGTGATAGAAGCCTGCAGGAGAGTGGGGGCAGCGAAGCCCCGCGCGGTGTAAGATAGGCAGCGTGTAGGAAGTATATTTGGACCAGCCGAAACCTCGCTGAGACCGCAATTGTTTTAGGGGCCATCAGGGCGTCTCTCCAGTCAGTGTCCTCTAGTGCTCCGAGCCAACCCTCCGAGCCAACCCTCCCACTTGTCCCGGAGTTGGGGGTATTGTTGATGAGTGAACAATAGATGGGGTAAATCTCTCCTCTTCCCAAATCACCAGTCATGACCTGCGCTTCGGATGGACTATACTCAGGCAAGGAAGTACCATCTGGGATATAGGGGCGGATGGCATGGCGCAGCTGCAAATATTGGAAAAATTGAGAGGAGTGGCGGGAGTGTCTGGCCTGCAAATCCTTAAAAGAGTGCAGATGGGTACCACTCCAGACATCGCCCAGCTGGGAGATCTCGATGAGGTCCCAGGGTCGGAACTCTGATAAGGAAGCAACCTCTCTGCGCCTGGTGCGGCACCACAAGGGGGTATATCGAGTAAGCGTACCCACCCAGCAGGTATGGTGCAGTGAGGACTGCCAGGCCAGGAGTACTCCGCGTGTGACCTCAGGGAGAGCCTGGGGAACAATGTCTCTATACAGTATCCTCTGGATAGAAGAGAAGCCCAAAGTGTGCAGTACCAGGTGATATGCCGGGTCGGACCAGCCGCCGTTTAACCAATCGTGAACCGTAAGGAACCTAGTTGCTAAGTAATAGAGATAGAGGCTTGTCATCCCAAGGCCCCCATCAAAATGCAGGATTCGGCATTGGGCCAGGGCCAGCCTGGGCCACCCCCACCCCATAAAAACTTAGTGGCCAGACCGTCCAACCCGAAACCAAGACCTAGCAAAGGAGAGGTGTGTATTTTGGAGCATATAAAGAAAGCGAGGTAAAATCATCATTTTAAAAAGGGCTATCCTCCACAGAGGGACTAGGGGCAGCGGACGCCATTTAAGGAGATCAGTACGGACCCGCTTAACCAGAGGGGAGACATTCAGTGACCATGCGAGGTCAGGGAGAAGGGCTACCCAGATCCCCAAGTACTTGAAGGACTGCCGTCGAAGGGGAATCGACGACTGCCAATCAAAGCACTCACGGGACAAGTGAAGAGGGACCAAAACGGACTTGGCCGGGTCGATCCGAAGGCCGGAGGTACACTCAAAAAGGTCCAGTGCTCAGAGGCATCTGGGCCAGCCAGGAACAGCAGGACATCGTGTGCATAGAGTGCGATCTTATCCTCTTCAAAGCCGGGCCATCTCCATCCGGTGAGGGAGTGGTCAGATCTAATAAGGCAGGCAAGGGGCTCCATTGCCAAAGCAAATACAATCGGTGAGAGGGGGCATCCCTGCCGTGTACCTCTCCTAATGGGGAAGGGGCGAGACAAGGCTCGGTTAACAAGGATCTCTGCCCGGGGCTGGTGATATAGCGTCTTCACCAAGTTGCGGAAAGGGATTCCAACGCCCATCTGCTCCAACACCGCTTCCAGGTAACCCCAATCAACCGAATCAAAAGCCTTCTCGAAATCTACAAGAAGGTGGGACAAGTAGGGAGACAACAAGCACCAGTTTGCAAGAGCAAGCTGAAGGCGTCTAAGACAGAGCCTGGTCCCTCGAAGAAGCATGAAGCCACATTGGTCTGGATGGACCAGATTAGCTAGATGTGGTCGTATTCGGTTGGTCAGGACAGAGGTGAAGATCTTAAGCTCAGTATTGTTAAGTGAGAGGGGCCGATAGTCCGAGCAGCAGCTTGAGGGGGGCTGAGATTTAGGAATCACTACAATGGTAGCTAGGTCGCTCTCGGGGCGGAAAGAGCCGCACTTCACCGCTTTATTATACATTGCCATGAGAGGTGAGACCAAGGTGTTTCTGTAAGAAGCATAAAATTCTTGGGGGAGCCTGTCTGGGCCCGGTGTCTTACCAGACGCCATGCGTGGTATGTAATCTGAAACCTCCTCAGGGTTAATCGGAAGGTCTAGTGCCTCTGCCTCAAGTTCACTAAGGCACGGAAGGGGGACCCGTTTCCGTTGGAGGAGCTCGGGCAGTGAAAGACCAGGAGTTCAAGCCGAATAGAGGGTAGTATAGTAAGTGGCAAAGCATTGGGCCACCGCTGTCGGGGCACGTTGGATCTAACCGCTCGTATCCGTTACCTCTGGTATTATAAGTTTGGCCATAGGGTAGGTGGCAAGGCGGTGGAGGAAGTTCCCATTTTTGTCTCCCCAACCATGCATGCAGGCCACGGATGATCGCCAAAGCAATTTGGCAGCTTCCGGGAAGGTCTGTCTGATCTCATCCCTCAGGAACGCTAGTCTCCTGTCTTGGGCATCAGTTCTGTCGTCAGGGGGTAGCGTCTCGAGTTGGGCGGCCTGCACTTCCAGAAGCGTGAGTTGAGAGTCAAGCGCCACGTGGGTGATTTTGAGTTGGCCCTTGGCGAAACCCCGATTGGAGGCCTTTCCGGCCTCCCAGAGGGTGCGGGAGGAGGATACCGAACCTTGGTCAGTGGTGAAATAAAGGTGAAGCTCAGTACCTATTTGGTCCTTAAACTCCTCGTCCTGGAGAAACCAGGCATTGAGTCGCCAAATTAGGTGGGAAGATGGGGGAGGAAGTCTATGCGTAGCATAACTGGGGAATGGTCTGACAAGCCTCGGGGGAGGATAGAGACTGTTTGAATCGTCTGGCAATCCTGAGCCGGTAGAAAAACATAGTCTATGTGCACGTGCGTGCGGTGAGAGGCCGAGGTATGAGTGTATTGTTGCACTGTCCGGGGTCGGAGAGGCCTGAGAAGTTGGAGCGCTGCCCAGCAGGGGAGGTCTCTCCAGGTCGTTCGGGTGCGATTCTCCATGAAGGGCCCATCGGGGAGTCCAAGCGAGAGAGTCTTAGGCCCCTGCGCCTACCGGAGTGCCTGCGCAGTGGCCAAAGGACCGACATGTCTTGCCGGGCGCCCCCATTGCTGCCGGATGGTGTTGGGCTCTGGGCATTCATTCTCAGCGGACGTTCCTCTGTTGCCCATGTCCATGCCTCCTCAGGCGTGTCAAAGAAGAGAGATTTGTCCTGGAAAACCACTCGCAAATGAGCCGGGAAGAGGAGCCTATAATGGATGTTGAGCTAGTGCAGTTTTTGCTTGACCTCTCCGAAGGAACGGCGGAGGGTCTGAACCTCTCGGGTGTACTCAGGGAAAACCAGTATCGTCAGGTTCTCATGCTTGAGAGGCTGCTTCTTATGAGACTCAGCCAGGATGGCGTTTCTATCCTTGAAGTTGAGGTTCCGCAGGATGATTAGTCTGGGAGGGGCGCCTGGCAGTGGGCGGTGAGCTAGTGAACGATGCGCTCTCTCGACCGAGAACCAGGGAGAGAGAGAGAGCCCTTGGGCATCAAGGAGAGTATCCAGCGCTCCTCGAAGTCCGCCACTCGACCCTGCTCCACGCCCTCGGAAAAACCAATCAGGCGAAGGTTGTTGAGATGGGATCGGTTTTCAGCAACCTCGGCCCGTCGATGTAACTCCTGCATGTGGGACTGGAGTTGGGTAATTTGGAGTTTAAGCTGATGGACATCCTCCTCCACGGTAGATATGCGGGAGTCCGCTTCTTAAATCCGGGCAGTAGCATTGCGGAGATCTTGCCGGATCAAGGTCATGTCTACTCTGACCTCAAAATCTTACCCTCGACCAAGGATTGCGAGGATTAGATCGCCTGGAGAATGGTAGGATGGTCCATCACGGCAGGAGTGTGTTTGTCTGTGGGACCACCAGTGGCCCCGGTTTCTGTGGTGGTAAACCGATGCATCTTGGTTTGGGGGATGGGGGTCTTGGCTACTCTGTCTCTACCCATGGCTACCTTCGAGCAAGGAGAGATTGCAGCGTGGGCACCAGGCAGTCAGGCAGGCCAGTGGGGGGGCAAAGAAGGGGCAAAGGGGGCAAGACACTTCTAGGCCACACCAATATCTTCCGCAGGGGACCCCCGCGGGCAGCGGAGAGAACTCTGGGCACACTGACCCCCAGGGGACAAGGTTGGTATCAGTCCAGGACCTCCAGATCCTTTAGAGCGGAGGGACCGCAGTCAACCGTCTGATGGCAAAATGAGGGAGCAGTCAGAGTCTCAGGAGTGACTGGGGGACAACAAGAGCACTAAGACACCGTCACTCGATATAGTGGCCGAGATTCACTGGGTGGGTCACAACCGTTCTCTACTGTCCAACTTCTGGTCTTCCAGGAGGTATATTCCACACAAATAGGGCCACCACTGCCCGAATTGGCAGTCGCAACACCCTCTCATGCCCCACTCAAGCACCAGGGGAGGAGGGGGGCCCCCCACCATAGCAGGCCAGTCGCCGTACCCAGGCACTGCGATTTAACGGCAGGCAGGGCGTGCCGGATCGTCTCGAGCCATGGCCTCCGGACCACCCTGCAGCAAAGAACAGAGGAGAGGGCCACACCAGTGCAGAGGTCACCCACTTCCGCCCAATCGGCTGTCACAGCTCCCAAGACCCTCACTCCAGCAAGATAGATGGCAGTCGGGCCCCCCCCACTCCGCAGCCCCCTAGCAGAGGCGCCCCAAGAATCAGGCCTCATGTGGCACCCCAACCAGGCAGGACTGTGACAGGGGGCCCGGTCAGCGTCTCATGTAATGAGTTCAAGAAGAGGGCAGGCAGCACCAACCCGGAGCGCCACTGCCCGGAATGGGAGTCAAGAGGCCCTCAGCAAATTGCACCACCAAGGGGGGGAGCCTCCACCACCTCAATCAGGCCACTGCCTTGTACCCCCGCAGCACAGGACCGGCAAAGTGAGGGACACCTCTGGGCTCAGGAGCAATCAGTGGGGGGGAGAAACGCTTCTCTGCCGCCCAATTGACGGCCGACTCAGCGTCAAGCAGGCCCCTCATAAACAATCACCACCAGCACTCCTCCTCACCTCATCGCTGATGTCTCCATGCCCCAGGCCTCCAGGACAGATTCCAACGGGGGCTGCTGCACAAGGGACTCAGCGCCAGGGCGAGGGCTGGGTGGGCGCGGGAAGTTTGCAGCCGCCACACCGCTGCAGGGAGGCCTCTATGGGAGCTCAGGACAACCGCAGCTTCTGCGATGCAGCTCCGCAAGACTTCCAGGGGAGACGCACACACCAGCACATCACCACCTGATCGGAGGTCGAGCAGGCACCAAGAATCTTCGTCAGCAGGGGGCCGCATCAGAGCAGGGCAGGCGGCCCCCGAAAGTCACCAGGGCACCAGATGTGGACAGACAGGCAGCAGCGGGGGAACCGGGTCATAGGGTCTGCCGGCAGATGTATCGTAAAGCGCCAGGACCGGCTCCCATTAGGCAGAGTGTTAAGGGCCTGAGGCCAGGCAGGAATCCGGTGAAATCTACTGCGGCCACCATTTTGAAAGGCAGCGCGGCCAGTCCAGGAGTTCAGGGCCACCTGCCTCGGCCAGGATCGCCAGGAGCATCACAGAGGAACCCCCTGGATTCCCAGGTAAGCAGGCGAACAGTTGGCAGATTACTGGGGTTCACATGGCGAGCGAATAAAGAGCGGATGACGGAGGGGTCCGGAGCACTCCTGAGGTGCGACCGCCATCTTGACGTTCTTGGCCACACCCTGTCCCTGATTGTAATGGGTACGCAGTACCTTACTTCTGCCTGTACTCGTTTAGGAAATTCAGAAATGGGTATTGACTCGAAAACTCAGGCAACGCAGACTAACACAGTGGTGAGGGAATTGGGAGTCCAAGTGACCCGGGGCTCCTTCAACTAGGCCACTTGGAGTGCCCCCCAAAATCATATGCTAGGGGATCATCGGCTAGCCATTGCAAAGGAAAATGGAAAGGTATCAGCACTTAACAATTCTTCGTCCATTTATTTAATTTTTGAAAAAGGGATCTCCTGCACATCTAGTGATACAGCTTTAATAAATGTTCTTCCCTTCCTTTGTTAAGCAGTCTAAGGCTGAAACTGATGTTGCTCCCCCCGGGGAGGGTGCCTCTCAATCTGATTGTAATGGGGTAAAAGCACATAAGGGAAAGAAGAAAAAGTTCCAGCGTATTACAAAACCCAAACCCAAAAACTGAGGTTTTTTTGAGGTACTTGAAGAACCCAATAGTGCTATTTTGCCCCAAAATGGA
Organism: Lissotriton vulgaris; assembly: GCF_964263255.1. Taxonomy (NCBI): domain Eukaryota; kingdom Metazoa; phylum Chordata; class Amphibia; order Caudata; family Salamandridae; genus Lissotriton; species Lissotriton vulgaris. The sequence continues at coordinate 1,367,984,932 of NC_141689.1, read as the reverse complement.
AAAGAGTTCAAATCTGGTGTGTTCCGTGCTGGTCAGGAATTGGAGCGCCCGGATAAAAATCCTCTTTCTCCTCTATTACAATAGTACCTATATCAGGGGGATTAGGGCAAGGGGGTATTGGGATATGAATAGGAGAACCAAAAAACAAGGATAGATTTGGTTGATGTGGAGAGTATGCTAGTAAAAACAAATGGTGTCACGCTAGAGGTAGGGCTGATTGTGGATAGTCCCCCCCCCCTACCTTTTCCGCATGGATACTCTCCATGCACGGCTAGATCCCAATCAAGGATGGTTCCATGAAGGAGGGCTGGTTTTACTTCTTCTTTAACACAGACAGTGGAGTTAGGGGCTGAACGAAAGCATAGTGATAGGGTATGTGAAGGGAGTGAGTCAGGACAAGTATCCAATACCCTGATTTTTGCTTCCCTGTTTCATAGAGAACTGGGCCCACTTAACAGAAGTTTCCTCTTGCAGTTATAATCCGTAATCGAGGGCCTGAGATTGGTAACAAGTAGAGATATTGAGCAGGTTACTTAGGCCATCAAAGTGGACTCCCGAATCCCAAGTTGTTACCTTTAGCTTTGCGATAATCGCAATGTTAGTCCTGGCGAATGTTGAAAATTTGAGAAAAATGGAATTGAAGTTTTTTCTTAAAATGAGCCAGTAGTTGCTCAGATTGAATTCCATAGGAAAGACCGCCAGGGCTAAAGAAGAGTAATATCCAATAACAGGGGGTTCATAAATGTGAAAGATATTACAATTTCAGTTGGTAGTAACATAGGGGAAAGAGTGATTAACATTGCGGGATATGAGGACCAAAGGGCCATTAAATCCAGTGGGGAGGTTGAATTGGCCCAGTGGAGTTGGGTAGCTGGTTCACTGCATGATTCTAAAGAAAATATAAAACTCTCTATGCTGTAGAGGTAACCCCTTGGGAAAAATCCTGTGGCAGGTGTAGGACACCCAAGCTTTAAGCTAAGTTCCTTAATAACATATGATCCAAAGATAATCTGCCTTTAGGAAACATGGAGTTGTGTAGATTTTAGTTATGAGAATAGTTTTGTCCTTTGTTGTATAACAACACCTTCAGTGAAAGGTCATGCAAGTGGAGGTCCAGCAATTTTACTTGGCAGCAGTATAAATTGGAATCCTCTGGTTTTTATCAATCTGTCAAATATCTGTATGTGTTTAAAACTGACATTGAGTAATGTAGCACAAGGTTATTACTCAACCCTTCTACTGGTACATGTATATATTCCACCTGGGAGGGCATCTGACTTTCTTGTTGATTCCATTTTTTCTTTTGTGCATAAAATGAATACTTCAGAATAGTGCACACTGATAATTGTGGTGTGTGATTTTAATGCGAAAATCTAAAACTGTTCCTCTCTGGCCCTCAGCAAACGAGAGTTGGAAGATGTATAGACAATCCCTGAAATAATGTTGCCAGGCCATACTAGATCAGATAGGCGAGCGTTGAGTCTTTTGGATTGTCTAAGAACAAATGACCTTGTCATATTAAATGGGGGGTTTACAGAGGACTCCCCCACCTCCCTCACTTTTCATGCCGCTTGGGCAGTCACTAATTGACTATATGGTGGCATCATATCAACTCTTTGGAGCATGTACTCAGTTTAAGGTATTGAAGTTAGACCTGAGCGACGACAGTATTTTATCATTGGATGTGAATTTGGAACTCAAGATGCTCGAGTATTGGAATCTGCGTAACAAAAACATTGTGTACAATAGAACGAATGGACGTATCTTTTGGTCTAATAAAAAACTGACATGCTTAAGGAGGCTTGTTAAAAATACGAGCTCTGGTGCCAGTGAGGAAAATCCCATCATCTGGTTTGAGAAGCATTTGGCTCTATTCAGATCATGTGGAAGTATAAAACGAGTTAATGGCATTAACTGGTAGGTAAAAAAGTTAAACTTGGAATTAAATGCCTTACTAAGGGACCGATTTAAGCAGGCATTATTGACTAGGCAAAGGGAAATTAATAGATTAAAGTGGGTAAGAAATAGATTGAATGTTTCAGAGCGTAGGGGGGTGGAGAATTTAAAATGGATTAAATTGATAGAGGTTGCACAATCTGGTGATTCACATAACTTTTGGGCTCGAATAGCTGAATACTGACAGTAGAATTAAGGCAGAAGCCATCTCAATGTCTGATGCAGAATGGACCTAATATATTTCACAGTTATATGCATTAAATGCTAGGAACAGATTAAATTTAGAGTCAATTCCTGAGTCTTCCCCAGTAAATGCCTATGGCCCCGCTTCCTATAAGGAAATAGGGAGTTTTATTGAAGCGGCAAGGTACTCTGGTGCGATGGGTCTGGATGATCTACTGATAGCTGGTATTAAACAAGACAGCTTCGCACAGGCTCATTAGCTTTACCCGGTGTTGTCTTACTGATCTGCCTACAGGATTATTCAGTCCTCTTGGAGAGGAGGCATAGTGGTTCGACTATATAAAAAGGGCCCTAGAACTCCTCCTTCCAGCTTTTGGCAGTTTTCATTCCTGGATGCAACCGCAAACCTGTTTGCTAAGAGAATACTTCTTCATCTCCAGGATTTGGCGTTTAGTAATGGCCTTGTACCCGAAGAGCAAGCAGGGTTCCAAAAGCATAGTGGCACTTTGAATAACATCACTGCTCTACAAACCTTGATCAAAAAATATCCAATAGGCAAGGGAATGGCCTTGTATGCCGCTTTATAGATTTCTCCACGGCCTTCGACCATATGGACCAGGGGTTGCTGTGGAGGAAACTCTCTGCAATGGGAATTCCGGCACACTTGTTAAGACTGATCATTGCATTACGCTCTCTGACCTAGACACAGATGCTGATGGGAGGCAACCAGGGCCTGTTGAGTAAAGAGGAAACTCACAATGGGTTGAAGCAAGGGTGCTTATTAGCCCCTCTCCTTTTCTCTTTGTAAATGACGGCGCATTGATGAGTGACAGCATGACACAACTGGGGACAGTAACATACTAGGCTCACTGATACATAGTAATAAAGAAAAACTCACACCCGATAACCGTGGTTTTTTGGGTTACTTGACCTGGAACATTGCGGGTTGAGCAATAAGTGCCAAAACCAAGAATGGCTAGAGTTTGTGTCCGACTTCCAAATTGTCTGCCTGCAAGAGACTTTGCTTACTGAGCCCATCCATATGAACAGGTATAGGCCCTACTTTACAATAGCTATTAACTCTAAACATGGTCGGACAAAGGGGGCCCTGTGCACTTATATCTCCAATTGTGTTCAATTTTCTAATATTAACATGGTTAAACAAAACCCATACTACCAACTTCTACTATGAGAGTCGCCAGGAGCGGCAAGGCTGGTGTTAATCAATTTTTATACCACCTCAATGATTAGTGAAATTATAGAGATTTTACATAATTTGAACACTGATCTGGAGGATATTATCTTGGATAATGGGCATCAAATTCTAATTCTGGGGGGCGGAGACTTTAACGTGCAACAATGCAATATCAAAGTAGATTAAATCCGTGGCATGACAGATGCAGAGGATGGCACACAGTCTCAATTTAGCCACAACTTTTATTGGGACAAAATTAATGATCTAATAAGTAAATTTGATCTGGCATTTGCTAACGAAATTTCTTACCTCTTTGTGGCACGTAAACCGACTTTAAACAGCAGAAGCAACCATAGCATTATAGATGATATTTTACTCTCAAATAAGTGTATTGGTTATGTTTCTAACTTTTCTACCCACACAATAGCAATTAGCGATCATTTTCCCTTGAGTATCTATTTAAATACAGTTTTATTTTCGAAAAATGAAATGTGGTAAACGTCTGGAACAAGCAACAGAAATTGAACTTGCAGGGAGTAACGCTTCCCATCTATGTAGGGCCCCCGATTGCTCCGGAAGGTTTTCTTAAGAAGCTGATAAGTAATAAGAAAGGGGCTTTTGACCATTGTCTTGATGAGACCACCCCAAACAATAAAATCATCACTGCTTTCCTGACCATCTGTATTAGGGAGGGTCTCACTGTTAACAGAGAGAAGGTAAAACAAAAGGGTGGTGCGATCCATTGGGTTCAAGAGCCCATAAAAGATGCATTCTTCCTTTAATAAGACAACAAGGAGTATAATACAGGTATGAAAATGTAGGTCTAAAAATAAGCAAGCAGTAATGCAGAGAAAACTAGATTAGAGGGAGATCACTTGGGAGTAGTTACAGGAATCTAGTTCAAGCAACGACAAACGAGCCTTATGGCAGGTGGTTTACTCTTCTCCCCTAGCAACGGATGAGGCTCCTAGGGTGGAGCTTGCCGTTCCTGAGTAAGAATGAATAAGGCACTTTCTAATATTTACTCCCTATCCGATAGAACACTAGTACCTGAACCTGGTTACAGTGATAATGATATCACCCCCATATCGCATACCATCGCTATTACAGCTTTCACATTGGAAGAAGTTAATAAAGCAATGTTAAAAGGTAAGTGTGGCAAAGCGCTGGAACCTTACACAATGCCACTAGATATTTAAAAGGCTAAAATAGAACTTTGGGGGCCTGTATTAACATTAGTATTGAAGGCATGCTGCACTGAAGGTTTCTTGCCAACTTGGCGCAAGTCTATTATGGTACCAATGTTAGAAAAAGGAGACCGTCTTAACCCAGTGTGCTACATACCTACATCACGGCTTGACTCGCTTGTCAAAGTAGTAGGCTGCATCATCTTAAGGAGGCTCCAAGACTGGGCAGAATCTCAAAATAGCTTATCAGATCTACAATATGGTTTTCGCCCAGTGATTGGTAGGATAGAGCAGATCCTCAATTTAAAAATGATAATTGGAAAATATGTTAATATTAAAAAGGAAAATCTATACTTGGTATTTGTCGATTTGTCATCGGCTTTTGATTGCATGATACATTCTAAACTCTGGCTAAAAATGAAAGATATGGGGGTGGAAGCATCGATTATTGGTGTACTGAAGGACCTTTACACAGGATGTAAATCTAGGGTTAGATTTGGCAGAAAGGGAGAATGTACTGAAGCTTTTGGTGTGGAGAAAGGGGTGAGACAGGGATACATTATGGTCCCATTCCTGTTCTCACTATATATAAACAGTGAGGGAGAGGCACTCGCTGTATCTACCAGAGATCTACCACAAATGGGAAAGTGCCCTGTCCCACCCCTCCTCTACGACAATGACGCTGTCTTAATGGCGCGAACACCGCTGACCCTACAGTCTTTACTATCGAATTTTGTAGATTGCTTGAAGGAACTCTGCCTTATAGTTAACCAAGGAAAAACCTTCATTATGAAATGTGGAATGACTAATAAGAAGCTTTAGGTGAAGAATTTTGCTAGATACAAGAACTATAGACTTACAACAACATCACAGGCCTAATTCTCAACGAGGTTGCTTAGAGAGCAAAAAACATATTAACTTGGTGCACTTTTTGTTTTTGATCAAAAATATATTTTTTTTTATTTCATTTTTTTACATATGATATCAATAATTCTTTTTTTTTAAATTACTGTTCATATTTTGTTATACTACATTTGGTGCACAATTTTAGTTTGCAACCACATGTGCTCACTACATATATACAAATACACAAATACAATACAAGACAGTGCTATACAATAATACATAAAAATTTTGAAGTGGAAATTCCTAAATCAACAAAACACTTTCATCACTGGCGGTCGGATAACATGCTATTTCTTGTATCTAGCAAAATTCTTTACCTAAAGTAACTTTTCCCTACAGCTAGAAAGACTCATTGTTGTCAGTAGGGGTCCCCTTTTTCCAAATATATGACTAATAAGAAGTGCAGAGACTTAAAAATAGATGGTGCAACCATTGGGGTTACGAACAATTTTAGTTAACTGGGGATTTTATTCGATAGAGATGGATTATGAAACAAGGCCATAGCTAATAGGAAGCAACAATTCAGTAAATCTTGTATGGCCCTTAGGAGCTTTGCGTATCAACTGGGTGCAAATCCCTCTGAGGTGATGATGAAAATTGGTAAAGTCAAATGTCATAGTATAGCCACATATGGGGAGGACTGTGGGGATATAGAAATTGCACAGAAATCCAAACTGTAGATAATGAATTTCTTAGAGGTCTACTTGCTACACCTAAAAGCACATCAGTGTATGTTTGTCATGTAGAACTGGGGGCACAATAGATTACAGATCTAATAAAATTGCAACCAATTCTTCTTTGGTATACGATCTGGACCTTGGAATATACAGTGCTTAACCGAGCAATCATTGAGGATTGTCTTAAATTAAGTTTAAATCTAAGATTTTCATGGTTAGCATATGTTGAATGTTTCTTATATGACATATGCCATCCTGAATATTTTGAAAGACCAGAAACATTGAACAATATTAGTAGAATGACTCTGAAAGAGGAAGGGATGACGCATTTGGGGAACTTCCGATTGTTAATCGAAGTCCCCAAAGCAAGTGTATTAAAACATTAATTGATCCTAACCACTTTCAATATGCAACCCTACCTCAAAGTAGTAGTGAATGGTAGGCATGAATTGGTCTTGACCCGCCTTAGATTAGATATATTTTATAGACTAGTCCCCTTTCCAAAAATGAATGACTAGTCAATAAAACTAATCAGTTGCCCTGTGACAACACAATGCCCCAGAATACAAGGCATGTGGTTCTTTTTTGTAAGTTCTATAGCTGTTTACAGGAAAAATTGTTTTTTACCGATTATCAAAGCATATACTTTTAAACAAAGTTGGCCGGCATATTTATTTTTGCAATCATTACCTACTCTAGAGAATGGCTGCAGACTGTCATCGTTTTTATGGGCAGCTTTTTACATTAGAAAGAATATTTTATTGACCTTACCAGACTAGGATATATTTGTACCAAGTCTTCGACTAATGAAATATAATGCACTGTATGGATTTGTGTTTAATATCTCTGGGCTTGGGTAACATCCTCCACACACAGTTTTTAGCCACAAGTAGTTGAGCGTATGAGCAGACTATATATATGTATTTTTTATCTTTGATTAACGTGGCGTATTTGTGGATGCTACTAGATGGATGGATAAGCTGATTAGTTTCTTTTTGGGTATAAGTCATTTCCCGGTATGTATTGGTTTCGCCCAAGAATAAGTCGAATTATATGAGCATTGAACGATGAAGAATTGTAAAGCAATGGAAACATGATGAAATTGGTACAATAATTAACGTCACTATGCAGACATTGTAAAAATTATTTTTGGGTATGTCTGATACCATAGGTGTCCCTGTAAAGCGGGCAGTCCGTTATATTTTATCTGGATACTTATAATGTACAAATACCCATTGATAATTGACTATTTATTTATTCATTTAAGAATCATGAGTCTGTTTTTTATTGTATAATGTCGTGTGATTTAAATGTCATTTTTATGGATGTTTTCTATACTTTCAAATAAAGTACTAGTGAATGAATAAATGACTTGCCGAACCGGTTGTGGAACAGCAAAGGGGACTCACCAAAAATAGGACCTATGGGATTGGCTTGTCTACTTTATGCAGATGATGCCATCCTATTGGATTTAACTCCAATACGTTTACACAGGCAACTTAATGAGCTCGGTCACTACTCTGATGATAATTAAAAAATATATATATTTTAAAAAGTAAAATTATGGTTTTTAATTCTTGGGGATGTAGGGTTTGGAAAAATATGCATTGGTTTCTATGGAATGATAAACTTGATGTAGTGAAGCAGTACTCGTATTTGGGAAGAATTTTCTCGAGCAGGGATCATATTGGCCAGTGCAGAAGTAAGGCAGTAACACAGGCCTCTGCACTTTGTAGGATTTACAAATGCCGTGGGAAAAGACATTGTGCACATGTTTTATCTGCCTATAAAATTAAAATCCTGCCAGTATTGAGTTACACATGTGAATCGGAGGATGCACAACATTGGAACTTTTTTGGGAAGGTGGAAGGGCGCTTTTGGCACCAAATTTGTAACTTGAATTGTACAGCCATCATAGCGGCCCTCCAGCTCAAATTCAGGCTTCTCTCAACTTATGTGTTTGCCTTGGCAGCATGTTTAAGGTAAGGTAATGCTTTATTGAATAGTGATGTAAGTTTATACGGGCAGTGCTAAGACAGGACATGTTTTCTAGCATGTAGGAAAAAAGTGGTGTTTTAAGAAATTATGAGAAAGCCTTAGATTATTTGAAATCGGGCATAGTGGTGCAAGCCCTCTTCCAACCCTGTACTGAAATTTCGAATAAAAAAAATCTATGAAGTCATTCGCAAAAGAGATACTGCACTGTGCTCAGGGCATTCTAGGAATGACAACAGTGGGGGGTAGCATGTATAAAAAAAATCAATTGTATGTCTTATGGAACCTTCCCCATTGGGTGCATAGAACCATCATGCTGTTAAGGTAACATTTTCTCCCTTAGCAAATTTTAACAGGGGCATGGGAGGGATTACCTAGGGAGGGCAGACTTTGTGACCTATGTGGAAATTGGGTACAAGATTTAAATTACGTGTTATTTGTTTGTACCAAACTACAGCCCTTACGACATCGCTTATTAAGACCTGTATTTTTAAAGCATAACATCACCACTGCAGAGAAGGCCCAGAACTGTCATTTGGCCCCTTCCTCTGAATCACTACGCTTTAAATAAAATAGCTTTTTTTTAAAAATAATATTTTTTAGAGAGGATTATTACGCTGTGTTTAGTTCTGGTATCTTGAATGTGGTCGCTGCTGGGTAGCATATTTTGCATATTATAAACTGAAACTTATGGCACTTGAATTGCATAAATGAAGGGGTTAGAATATTGAATTGGGATAAAGCCATCTGCAGATCTTGCACTGTATTATATCCAATTTGTATTATGGGTTCTAAATAAGCACACTTGCACTTTATACATCATGTACTGTGATTATATATGGAGTAATTCTTAGTTTTTCTTAATGCTGCTATAAATTATATATTGCATAGTGAAATACATAATTGTTAGGTCTCCAAATGTATTTGCTTCTGTTATTAAGAACTGTATGATATTATATATTGGAGTGTTTTTCTTTTGTATATTTTATGTGGAACTCTTTGGAGTTCCAAATCATAATAACATTTCATTGCCAATTGACTTGAATTGCCAATTAAGATACAACCCTAATATAGAACAGTGACTATTAAGAACTGTCCTCCAAGAGCTGCATGCAAATTGCACAACATAGGTTAGGATGTTATGTTTTTCCCCAGTCTCTTATTGTCTATTCATAATGTTGCTAAAAAAGGTTAGGCTGGGTAGATATAGATTCTTAAAAGTAAAAGAAGCCTTTACCAGTGCTTTACAACAAATTAAATGTATGTTAGAGAAGTGCTATGGAGAGCTGAGGGGCACATTCGCCCCATGGTAGCAGGAGAATTCAAGCAGGAGGTCATGGGGAGGGGCAAAATTATATTATATTGCCATTGTATTTATATAACGCTACTACCCCTAATGAGGTGTCAAAGCACTTTTTGGCGAGTAGCACTATACTCCGGAACACAAAAAGGATTATGGTGGATTAGTATAGTGAAACTTGAGGTAATTTGAGTGTTGGACATGTGAGTCTGTTTGTTGGATTGAAAAGGATAATGGGGGAATAGAGAAGTGAAGAGTCTAGAAAGTGATTCGGGAGATCATAGTAGTAAGACAAGGTTTGGGATGAGTATAAGGAGAGATGGACAAGGGAAGAATGTCTAGAAATAGATAAGGAAGATCATCATAGTAGTAAGACAAGGTTTGGGATGAGTATAAGGAGAGATGGACGAGGGAAGAATCTCTGGAAAAAGATAAGGGAGTCGTAGTATTAAAATGAGGTTTGGGGTGATCCAAAGAGGAATAGAGGAGGGAAGAGTCTAGAAAGGAATATTTTGGAGATCATAGTAGTAGAATGAGGTTTGGGACGAAGGTAGAGGCTATTTTAAGAGAGGTATTGGGTAAAATATAGGGTAGTGCATTGAAGACAACATGGCTACTATACATTCGCAAAAACAATATCTCTTGTGTAGGCAAGTCCTATTGGTTTTGCCAAATGATTGTTTTAATTTAACTTTACTATCCACTTGTATTACGGCAAGTGCAACGGCCATCTTTACTTAACTTTCAATTGTGCCATTTTAGAAATACTGTATTGGAAGTGTACTCTTTAGGTTTTTCCGGAAGATGTTAAAATTATTACCAGGACTGTGAGACACTGACGGACAAGGAGACAGTAACTAGCACACAGAGACCGAAACTGAAGACTAACTAGAGGCCCTTACATGGATATCTGAGAAGGAAAAATACATACAGTCTATCACAAGAAAACCCAACAGGAGCAGTTAACAGTCTGCACATCAAAACCTCCAACAACACGAGCTTATGCAAATGTGCTGAACACATCAAATGTGTACTGCCTCACAAGGTAATGAACTCAAGGGAAAAGAAAGGTTATTTTCAGATCATAGTAGCAGATTGACGTTTGGGATGAATCAGAGAGTGGAAGTAGAAGCTATATTCAGAGAGGTACAGGGTGAAATATAGTGCAGTGCAATAACATAACATAACATGTGTATTTGTAAAGTGCATGTTCACCCATTGGTCTCTTGGTGCTGAATAACAGATGTTTATTGTTACCCAACTCAATGGTACTCTTTTTTTCGATCTCAGATAGATGAAAGGCTGAGTGGGCCCCCTGGAATTTGAACCTGTGACCATGAGGTCGAACAAAGGCCCCTGCAGTGGATGCATTAGTCCCAGACCCAGCTATGAAGACAACATGGCAACAATATATTTGGAAGACAATATCTCTTGCATAGGCAAAACCTATTGACTTTGCCAAGGCTTGTTTTAATTTAACTTTAATGTCCATTTGTATTACTGTGAGATCATCGGCCATTTTAATTTCACTCTCAATTGTGCCATTTTAGTGATGCTGTATTCGAAGTGTGCTCTCTAGTCTTTGCCAGTTGGGATAAGTCATCCACCCATGCCCTATTTTAGACTGGCAGCAGCGAGAAGCAGGCTAAAGGCAGGCCTGTCATCGTTCCTCTATGCCCTGACCATGTCCAGGGCCTGGGACACTGCACAGTCTTTTTTCCGCAGCCGGTAAGCAAAGACTTAATACTACTGTTAAATGAATTACACCTGTGTAGCACTGAACCCCTTTGTTTGAAGTGTCTCACTGTGCAACCGAATATCTAAGGCGCAACACACATATTTCATCTTTACCCCCTCCCTCTTGTCTTCTAGAATTTCTAATTGAGCTGTTTATCATACATGTCGGAATCAACCTATAACATGCATTCTAATCAATGTCTGTTTGATGGTTAAATCTGTGACTGAGGGAAAGAGTCTAGAAGACTCATTTTGATTCTGCATTTATAACAGAAACCTGCTTAAAGCAGACTCAGCCCCTTATCTTACATTCCTCTTGGTTATCTTTTTATATTAGGGTGACGCTGCAGGACGGTCCACACCAGGGATTTCTCTACCAATTGAAGGCTCCCAAACCAGGAGAGACAATTTATAAGAGGGGGAGTGATTAAATACCTTGGCCATCTTTTAAAGAAGAATTTGAGGTCAAAAAGACCAGAAGGAAAAGATTGTTTACAGACTCGTCCTGCGCCCAAGTCTTATCTTAAGTGAAAAGGTATTGACTCAATAAGATTGAAACTGACACATTGGATTATATGAGACTCTAAAGTCCATTGATAAAGGCAGGAGAATTCAATTATCCGTTTTTTCTTCTAATTTATATGAACGAAGAACCCAAGCGAATAGTCAAGAACCCAATTGAAGCAGTTTCTACACCCAGTCTAATAAGATGTTTCCATTTGAAAGTATAGTCCTGAAGAAGGTGACAATCTTCATCTGAACACCGAAACGCCGCGTTGACAGAACTTTTTTAACAATTTTGTATTTTATTGTAATTGATTTATTTTTATTATATGAAAATTGATATGTTTGTAATGATGTGTTATGTGCAATGAATTCATGCTTTTTAGCAAATAAAATAGATAACGAATAGACTCTAAATGTCCAGGTTTTTCCTGTTTTAATTGTTATTAATGTTGTTTTGAAATACAGAATACATTCCTTTTTGGTAACCTACTTTAGACCAACTAAATAAGAAATAGAATGGTAAATATTTCACATTAAGAATTGTAAGAGTCACTTAGCCTCATTTTGTACAAAAGCAGGGAAAGAGAGCTCTTTTATTTTCGTAGTATTATACACCCACTCCCTTTTCCAGTTGAAAAAGGGTACCTCCTTCTTGTTTTTAATCAAATCCTTACGCCTACTGCCGGCATACGGTGTGACGCAACGCCTTTCACAAGGAACTCGCCCCATGTGAAATTACACATTGCTGGAGTTGCGTCAGGTTACTGACACACTCCAGCAATGCGTCATTACTTGGCCACCAGATACGTTAGGATTTCTGACGTATCTGTTAAATCCTTGCAACATGGAGAGCCATACTGTAAATATTGCGCATCCATGGTGTTGCAAAGAGGGCTCAATGAAAAGTGTTGCATCGCAGCTTTTCCCCATAGATGGGACACTGTTCATAAATGAGGCCCTAGCAATTTTATCTTGCTTTAACTTTTTAATCTCCATGTGGACAGGGGATCTGAGAAGCCACAAAGTTGCTATTTATTCATCATTTGATTTGCTATAACTTGTACAAGGACCAACTCACTTGGCAGGCCATATTCTTGCCCATATCTGGTTCTGCCAGCCTGCAGTCAACACTCTTTCTACTTTAGATGTGACAGAGATGGACCGCAAAGCAATTTTTTATGTCAATCAAGAAGAGAGGCCACAATGAAAACCAATGAGTTGTCCAACATTTCTGATCACTCATGGTCTAAATTGTACCCTCCTAAATTGATCACCTTAGAGCATACTGTGCCCAAGCCTCCTGGTAGTATTGACAACTATGTAGATTAGTTAAATAAATGGACCACCAATGTTCTATATGCTAACCTTCTTGTGACGTCCTTTGTTTCCCTTCCTAAGAAGTCCTTTGTTCCCCAGCTTTCTACTCCATCCGTACCTTGGTATACAACAGACCTGAATCTGGCCAAGAAGAAATGTATAAAACCTTTTTTTTAAAAAAGATTATGCTCATGGGCGTCTAGGAATCCAGTTACCAATTGGGTGCTTTTTCTTCACTGCTGACAGCCTCTTCCAGACCACAAGCTGAGGCAGCATATTTGAAAAAGAGTCTTTCCTTTTAAAGGATATTGTTAAATCCAACAACAACAACATACAGTCAATGATCCCCAGCAATGATTAAAATTCACTAGTAACCACCTTAATGGTCTCAATCACTGAAGCTTTAATCTTCTAAACTTTGCACCAAATCCACTGCTAAGAGTACTCCAAAACATACCCAGTTAGCAAGGACTTTATCTCAAACCTCTCTGGCTCAGTCTACCACTTTAACCACAAATCTTAATTGTCCTTAGCAGTGTCTGGCTCTGTGTGTTTTCACAGCTTCCCCGGGCTCGGTTTGCACCCACCGAGGCCATAGTTTACAGAATATACAAAGAACAGTATTTACAAAGAAGAATTAGGAGGGTTGGATGGACAGACACTTGAACAGAACATACCCTGTAAAGTGACAGAAAATATACTGAAACCATGATGACAATCCAGTGACACTGACGGGAGGGCACTGGGAGAGGCAGGCCCTTCCCAGGTGACCAAAGCAGACACTGGTGGTTGGAAAGACATCAAGACTGAATCAAGGAATGCACTAACACCGGGCTGCAGATTATACATGGGCAGCAGGGACAATGATGTACTGACTTAAAGAACAGTCAGACTCAGGGAAAGGGAATACAGTCACTCACAATACAGTGACACCAAGGATGGGCAATACATGCACCCTGGTCCAGGCAACCATAAACACAGAAACAATAAAAAGACTGACAACAACAGGGAGATGCTCAGATTGGAACTTGAGAACTCCACTGGGATAAGAAAGACATATACTGGGACACGACCAACATGTCAATACTCTGAAAGAAAAACAAAAGAAAGTGGAGCAATGATTCTTTGACACAGGACAAAATACCAGGAAGACCAGTACCCACATATGAAAAATGTAATGGTACATAGAAACATATACACCAACTCTGAAAATGGAGGCATATTAACACCAAATTACACAAACAACGGGACAGAGAATACACTTACATTCACTAGAGAAATACAAAGACTGTAACGAAGAGACACTTACTTTTAGGACAAAAACGCAAACGATGGCAGAAATGCAAAGATATTGGGACAGGGGATGAATGTCATATACCCTGATGCAGTTTGACTGACAGGCATACACACAGAGACAGTGTGACATGGGCACACACACACTGGGACTGGGGAAAGGTACAGTATGGGCCACCCAGACACTGACACGTACATTGGGCCAGAAGATTTTAAAATAATTACCAGGACTGTGAGATATTCACGGACAAAAACAGGGAGACAGTAGCTGGGTCACAGAAAACGAAGATTAACTAAAGGCCCTTACATGGGTTTCAGAGACGAAAAATACATACAGTTTATCACAAGAAAACCCAAAAGGAACAGTTAACAGCCTGCACATCAATTCCTCCAACAATGACAAGAGCTTATGTAAATGTGCATGATGCTCCACAAAACAAATGTGTACTGCCTCACTAGGTATAGAACTAAAGTGGAGCTGAAGAATTAGTATGTAAAGTGCTGCAGAAGCGATAAACGCATCGTTAATTCTCCACATGGTAAGGCACCAGAGGACAGTGTAATAAATATTGACCGGAATACTCTGAGGGGAAGTGCCTGCTGTACTAAAGGTACCCGCTGGTGGCAGTTTACTGCTTTAGGGGTACTGTGCGGTCTGATTTGCACAGGTTGGATGCCTACTAGTCACGCTACAAAAATCCATAAATCCCACAAGCAGCCACAGACTCTCCCCTCTGAATTACACGAGGAGCATAGTAACTCAGCATTTAGCACTATTTTATTTGCAAACTATACCCTCATGTCTGAAATGGACCCAAGGATGCATTTTGTGCCAAGAAAGTAGTGGAAGATGCAACAGAACATGGACAGCAGCAGCCGCTCACTAAGTTAATTGTTTTTGTGCTCATGCGTAGGAGTTTGGTGCCAAATTACCCATAATTACACAAACAGACATAATCACATAATTTTCTGTAAATTTGCATCAAAAGAGTAACTTTGCCCAGAGACACGGATAAGTTACAGCTGAACAAGTATGGAGTGTTTTTTCTCCATCTGGTCACTTTAGAATTTCTTGGCCAAATACAGAAACCATTTTAGGCCAAGAAATCCCTTTCCAGTTCACCTGAATGATCTGAAAGGCCACACTTGACCCTTACTTAGTGCTCACGACCTTATGGACTTAATCAATGCTGAACAGATGCCCATCTCCAAACTTCCAATGAGAGCTGGGCCTATAGGCCAGAAGTAGCGAAGGATTCAGAACGTGATGTTTCCAGAATAAGGCCAGATGTAGAGCTCACTTTCTTACCCAGTGGGGACACCAAGTGCACCTAACCCTGAACTGACAAAGTCTACCCCTGTCTGCCTCTGTGCATCAAGCTGGGGCACCCCACCAAAAGGTGGGACCTCGTCCTGCGTTCAGATCTGGACCTATGCAGCCGGCCACTGGAGGCCCACTGCTGTTGGGCCTTAACAGATAAAAGAGAAACAGACAGACAAGCAATTTCTACAACTAAGGAGGTCGATTATGGTGTCGTGAAAGGCTCAGAGTAGCATTTGATTAGTCCGAATACAATTTGGAACCCACCTTTCCTACCAACTCAGAAACTTTTCCCAACAAGCGATTACGATGGCTGAAAATCATTCAGGCTGTCCGACTTGGTTCTGAAAGGCACCGGGAGTAACTGAGCCAGTTGGTCGAAGCCGAATCATAGTGGTCTACGGACCACGTTTCCAGCCGAGCGATTAGGCAGCCTTTCTGAATCCGTAGTTCCAAGACAGATCGCCAGTAGGAATCAGACTTTGGGGGCAGTTCCAGGCCCCCTTGAACCAGGGCCTTCCAAATCAGGCCCGTGGGGGTACCCATGGGTCCTCCCTTTCCATGCTTGCACAGTGTGGCAGGCACCATAGGGTGCATGCCACAGGGTGCAAGGATTTCCCCAACCACCCCTTTTGGTAAAGGGAGCCTGTGTTCTCGTTAGGAACACAGGCTCCCGTTGAAGTCAATGGGATGTTGATGCTGAAAATATTTGTAAAGCGCGCTGTGACCAAGCGGTTTCCTGGCGCTGGGGGGTTGATAGTAACAGATGGAAGAGGTGGGCGGGGAATTGCAGGTTTGTGTAGGCTTGGGTAAACAGATAAGTTTTAAGCGCCTTACGAAAATGCAGGTAGGCAGTGATGGACCTGATGGTGGGTGGAAGGCTGTTCCAGAAGCGGGGGCAAGAATGGAAAATCTAGTGCCACCGGTTCTGGATTTGCGGAAGAGGGGGACACTGAGGAGAGCCTGACTGGAAGAATGAAGATTACGACAAGGGTGGTAATGGGTAATCATGGAATTAATGAAAGTGGGAGCAGTGCGGGCCCAGGCCATGAAAACTAGGCATCCCATCTTGAAGAGAGTTCTCTGCAGGATGGGAAGCCAATGAAGGGATTTGAGGAGGGGGGTGGTATGGTGGGACCTGGGGAGCCGATGGATAAGGCGGGCAGCCTGGTTCTGGATGGTCTGAAGGCGCCGGAGCTCATAGGCAGGAATGCCCACGTACAGGCAGTTCCCGTAGTCCAACCGGGAGAGAATCATGGCCAAAACAATTAATTTAAGAGCATCAGTGGAAAAGAAACAGGAAATTTTTTGTATAATCCTGAGGGAAAGAAAACAAGATGAAACTACAGAGCTAACCTGAGGACGCATGGAGAGGTCCTGACTGATTTTGATGCCCAAGGTTCTGACTGTCACCGAAGGAACCGGTGGGGGGCCGAAGATGGAAGGCCAAAAGGCAGGAGTCCAAGGGCTGGTGGCCCCAACAGTCAGGACCAACTCCGTTTTGTCCGGGTTGAGCTTGAGGTGGTTTTGATTCATCCAGTCAGAAATAAAAATAAGTACGGGTTGAATTTTAAGAAGAGAATCAGGGGCAGGGGAGAGATCAAAAACAAGCTGAAGATCGTCTGCGTAGTTATACACAGAGACCTCCATGTTGAGCAGAGAAATGATGAGGGGATGAATATAAAGATTAAAAAGAAGAGGGGAAAGGGAGGAACCTTGGGCAACTCCACAAGGCACAGGACGGGGAGGGGCAGAAAAACCGGGGAGACGGACGGCCTGTGTTCTACCCTGGAGGAATGAGGAGAGCCAAGAAAGGGCGGTGCCCTGGATGCCCGCTGCCCTGACACGGTCGAGAAGGATGGAATGGTCGACCGTGTCAAAGGCAGCGGACAAATCAAGGAGCACCAATGCCTGAGGGGAGTTGGAATCAAAGCAGCCATTAACCTCACTCAATGGCTATCCAACAGCGCCGACATCCTAGCACCTTTGAAAAAACGTCAAATCAAACCAGGCAGCAAGAAGGCCTCCTGGTTCAACGATGATCTTAAGAAATCTAAGAAACTCTGTCGCTCCCTTGAGAAGGCCTGGAAAAAAGACCCAAACACCAGCACCAAGGACGCCTTCAAAAACGCCACCCGCATACACCACCAACTGATCAGGAATGCCAAGAAAGCCGCTCTCAAGGACCGTCTAGATAGCAACGCCCACAACAGCAAGGAATTATTCAACATCGTCAAGGAATTTACCAACCCCTCATCCAACTCCAACGACATCGCCCCCTCTCAAGCCCTCTGCGACTCCCTAGCCTCATTCTTCCACAACAAGATTGCAGACATCCACAACAGCTTCGACAACCGACCCGAAGACCAACCCACTCAACCCTCTGCAGGACCCCCACCCCCCTTGAACATCCTTAATGACTGGAACTCAATCTCCACTGAGGACACCATTCGCCTGATGAACTCCATCCACTCAGGATCCCCCACAGACCCATGCCCTCACCACATCTTTAACAAAGTAGACTCCATTATAGCACCGCACCTCCGAGACGTCATCAACTGCTCCCTCAACTCCGCCACCTTCCCGGAAAGTTGGAAACACGCCGAACTCAGCGCCCTTCTGAAGAAACCCACAGCTGACCCCACCAAACTCAAAAACTACCGCCATATCTCGCTCCTTCCATTCCCGGCCAAAGTCATCGAGAAAGCTGTCAACAACCAGCTCGCCGCCTTCCTCGAAACCAACAAATCCCTCGACTCCTCACAGTCCGGCTTCCGAGCCAAACACAGCACTGAGACCGCACTCATCGCAGCAACAGATGACATTCGAACTCTGCTAGACAACGGAGACACAGTCGCCCTCATCCTCCTCGACCTCTCCGCAGCCTTCGACACAGTTTGTCATCGCACCCTGATACAACGCCTCCGAAACATCGGAATCCAGGGAAATGCACTGGAATGGATCACCTCGTTCCTCACCGGAAGGTCCCAGAGAGTACGCCTCCCACCATTCAAATCAGAAGCTACCGAAGTCATCTGCGGCGTGCCACAAGGATCCTCACTCAGCCCCACCCTCTTCAACGTATACATGAGCCCCCTTGCGGCCATCGCACGCCAACATAACCTCAACATCATCTCATACGCTGACGACACTCAACTGATCCTCTCACTCACCAAAGACCCTAACACCGCCAAAACCAACCTACACGAAGGAATGAAAGAAGTAGCCGAGTGGATGAAGTACAGCCGTCTTAAACTTAATTCTGACAAAACTGAAGTCCTTATCCTTGGCACCTCCCCCTTCGCCTGGGATGACTCTTGGTGGCCAGAGGCCCTTGGAAAAGCACCCATCCCAACGGACCACGCACGGAACTTAGGTGTCATCCTGGGCTCCTCTCTCTCTATGAACAGACAAGTCAACGCTGTCTCATCTTCTTGCTTCAATATTCTTCGCATGCTCAAAAAAACATTTCGCTGGATCCCCACCGAAACCAGAAAAACGGTCACCCACGCACTGGTCACGAGCCGCCTGGATTACGGAAACACCCTATGCGCCGGTACCACAGCTAAACTCCAGAAAAAACTCCAACGCATCCAGAACGCCTCAGCCAGACTCATACTAGACATCCCGTGTAAAGACCACATCTCTGGACACCTGAAAAACCTCCACTGGCTCCCCGTTAACAAGAGGATTACGTTCCGCCTCCTAACCCACGCACACAAAGCACTCTACGAACTTGGACCCGAATGCCTCAACTCACGACTTTCCTTCTACACCCCCTCCCGCCACCTACGATCCTCCAACCAAGCCCTTGCAACTGTACCTCGCATCAACAAAACCACCATGGGAGGCAGATCCTTCTCCTACCTGGCAGCTAAAACCTGGAACTCACTTCCCACCCACCTTCGTCTCACTCAGAACCACCTTACATTCAGAAAGCAACTTAAAACCTGGATATTCGACAAGTAATTCCCCACCCTTCCTCAAGCGCCTTGAGACCCTCTGGGTATGTAGCGCGCTATATAAATTACTTGACTTGACAGGCTAAGAGATGATTTTCCTCTATATCGGTCGACAGGCATGAGGTGATGTGACTCTCCAGAATCTTACTAAGGTAGGGGAGGAGGGAAATGGGTCTGAAATTAGCAGGAAGGGTAGGGTCGGAACCTGGGATGACTGCCGCTGATTTAAACAAGGAAGGAACTATACCTTGGGAAATGGATGCATTGAGGAGGGATAGGGGGGGTCAGGACAGCCAGAGAACAGCTCCCTTAATATACGAGCCGGACCACAGTCAGCGGGGGAGCCTGACTTGACCTTCCCGAGCAGAACGAGGAAGGATTCCTTCGAGATAGGAGGAAAATGGTCAAGGGAGGAAAGCAAAGGGGGAAAGGGAGCAGCGGGAAGGAGAGAAGATGGGGGGGGGATGTTCAGTTTAATATTAACAATCTTCTCAAGAAAAAAAATCGTTCAGGGAGAGGCAAAGAGATTGGGAGGCGACGAGATTAAGATTAACTCTGTCTGATGCAGCCAGGTTGTGGACAATGGAGATGATCTCCTTGGATTTGTTAGCTGCTGATAAAATTTTACCCGAGAAGTATTCCAGCTTAGCTGAGAGAATAGCTTTCTTGTAGTTTTTAAGAAGACACCTTTATCGGTCCCTCAAAAGGGGGCAGTAGTTGCGCCTCCACTGGCGCTCTGACTGACGGAGAGCCAGTTTGAGGGCTTTAAGATCACTAGAAAACCATTTGTTGGCTTCGTGGAGGCAACAATCCTTGACCCTTCGAAGGGGGGTGACCAGGTCACAGGGAGAGGACAGCCAGAAATCAATAGTGTCGACTTGGGAGCCAAGAGGAAGGTCAAATAGATCGGGCAAAGAGGTCAATGGGAATCTGACCGAACGATGTTGGGAAGTATCGTATCAGTTGGTCAAAACTCGCAGAAACAAATTCGTTCGTAAACGATTCTGAAACAAATTCAGTCAGAAGACTTTCCTAACAAGATTGTAATTTGCCCCTAATTAAGATTATGGGCCTCTGTGACAAGACCCCTAAAAGGTATGGTGAGCATGGGTCACATATAAAATCAAATCAAATCAAGCTTTATTCGGATCATATAGAATGTTGATAAAAGCATACTATAAAATACAATAAAATCCATATACAAACAAAAAAGAAAAAGAAACAGATGAGGCATCTTAGCATAATTAAATACACAAAGTCATTATACAATAATACATATCATAAAGAAAATACACTTTATAATATTTCATAATTCAAATTTTCTAAGTAAACGAGTTCATTGCCGACGTAATATAACCAAGTACTGCATTACAGACTGATATTGTGTTCAAGTTTATAAATTGTTAAAACAAGCTTTATGGGAGTAAAGGCATTCAGTTTTAAAAATAGGACGAAGGAAAAAATGTCTAATTTCCTTATAGAAATTACAAAAAAGTAAAAAATGAAGGGTACTTTGTTGGGACCTGCTATAACATCGACAATTTGGAAGATTAGCACACCACTTGCCCTTCCTAGGAAAGGCAAAGAGAAAATGTAATGTGTTTCATCCGCATTCAGCTTAGGTAGAATCTATACTGAACGTTAGTTATAAAAACAAGGTATGGCTGTATGCCCCTAGCAATTGGCCCTTCAAAATATGATACAACAGTCATTTTGGTACTCGCGACCTCTTCTCTTGAAGTAATCCTAGCATTTATGAGGCTCTTTTTTAATTCAATCTTGCTAATTTTTTGTATATCATCCGGTTGATTCCAATTCAGGGCCAAATTGCATTCGTCTAAAAGACCACTGATATAACTTAACCAAGGTATTTTCCTACAACGGTCTTGGGACAGACAGTCAAAAATGATGTCGCTCATAAAATGGGTTTCTTTCCTATTCCAGACGTGGTGCCACAATTTTAAAGCGGCCATACTAATCAAATCATGTATGTGAGAAGAGCCGGTTTCTCTATCCAAGATAATAGAAGGGGTTGAGGCAGATACGGCTAATAAGCGTCTTAAAAAATTATTTTCAACAGTTTGTATCTGGGTGGTATCTGTCTGGCCCCATAGGGCTCCCTCATAACAAGTCCCTGTAATGCACTTCACTCCGTATAACTTTAGAATCTCCCATACAGGTTTTTTACCAATTCTATGGGAAATTATGAAAATAGTCTCTACTACTTTTACAAATTTCAACTTGCATAGAGTTATCTGTTTATTCCAAGTACCCTTACTGTTAAAAATAATCCCTAGATATGAGAATGTAGCTGTTCTCTCTAATAATGTCACGTTAATATAATGTGTTTTTGTTTTAATATTCCTTTTACCACAGGACATAACCAAAGTCTTGGTCAAATTAATTTTTAAGGATTTCTCTGTCATAAAACTTGTAAAATTATCCATCAAGGTTTGTAGGCCGTTTGCTGTCCTCGAGATTAGACAGCATAATTGGCATACAATAAGAAGGGAGTAGGTCGATTGCCGACCTTTGGCACAACTACCCCCAAATTCAGTAATAAAACATCAACACCATTTATATACAGTGAAAACAAGAGAGGTGCAAGAGTACATCCCTGTCTTATCCCATGTGTAATATTAAAATTCTTTGTACATTCCCCATGTTTCCCATAACGTATCTTTGCAGACAGATGAGCGTAGATTTGAGGTAAGAAACTAATAATGTCCTTGGGTGCCCATTCCTCTCAAAGTGTCCCATAGCTGTGAATGATTTACCAAGTCAAAAGTGCTTGACGAATCAACAAAGCAGAGGTGAAGGCATCCCTCCCTTGCAAAAGTATATTTTCCTATTATTAGTTCTAAATTCAAACATTGTTTAATTGTTCCAATGCCTCGTCTAAATATTATTTTCTACTACCTATTGCTCCAGCCTGGCCAACAACATTCTACCCTTACCTTTAGAGGTTGAGTCAAGCAAAGATATTGGGCGATAGCAACTAGCACTGCCCCTATTTCCTTTTTTGAAAATGGG